>NC_090437.1:560108665-560413752 GCF_031143425.1 Pleurodeles waltl | reverse complement strand
ACAGTTACCTCATCAATAATTTTACTGCAAATGTTCCAGTAACATTATCAATGACGTTCTAAAAGATGTCATGACTGCTGTAATATCTGGGGTGATCAACAGTGCATGGCGAAGGCATAAGTTATAGTAACCTTAGGGCATCCATACCCACCCTAAACACACAAAATTCCTTTGCCATCCTAAAACCCATACCCACCCAAAACTCTAAAATTACCCTTGCTACCCAAAACCCATTCCTATCCTAAATCTAAAAAAAAACACTTGCCACTCAAAAACCCATATCCAACCGAAATTTTAAAATTGCCCTTGCCACTCAAAAATCCATATCCACCCTAAACCATAAAATTACCCTTACCACCCAAATACCCATTCCACCCTAAAATTACCCTTGCCACCTAAAAACCCATAACCACCCTAAACCTTAACAATTCTCTTACCACCCTAAACTAATACCTGCCCCAAACCCTCAAAAACATTTGGCACCCAAAAACTCTTACCCATCCTAAACCTTAAAGCAATCCCTCTCACCACACCAAAACCCATAAACCCATACCAACCCTATACCCTAAAAATGATTTTCATGTCTGTGTGAATATAAATATATCTATATACACATACACACACACACACACATATATATATATATATATATATATATATATATATATATATATATATATAATTCACATAAACACTCGGACTGCAGGAACACCACACAGCGGTCCCGGGTGGGCTCCGAGAGGCCCTAATAAATCCTCCAACTCTCCTCCAAATAACAGGAGACCCAGGACACCTCCAAGGTGCAAATCAATTTATTTCAGCACACAAATCCAACGCGTTTCGGCAGCAGCCTTACTCATGGATACATCATTGTTACAGTGCCCCAAGTTAAAAACCATGCAATCCTAGACATAAAAAACAGACAACATCTCAAATCCCCACCAAAAGACACAAAATGTGGCGGCCATCTTAAAGTGCATCTATAAATAAGTTTCACAGTAGTTTGTACCATAGTCCTATCAAAATACAACTCAAATTATTGTTCAAATCCATCAGAATCTTTAAATTAATGTGATATCATAATTCGCATAATAAATAGAGTAGAATTCAATTGCCAAAATACAAAAATTGTAAATAGAATAATTCATTGCATTATAAAAGTTTGTTAACTATAAATGTTTTCAAAATTTTAAAATTCAATATATCACTTAAATCCTGAACATTATTAACTATGCTTGAATTAATTACATATCATCCTGTACCATCCAAATAGACCTGTACACCTACACAAAACTTTTGGGGGATCTCATATTTTTGGGGAATCTCATATTGGTATATGGAGCTTCTCTACCCAAGTGGGTAGACAAACAAATTCTTCTATTGTAGAAACCTTATAGACCCCAACACCTATACCCTTCTACTAAGAATCAAATAGGATTCAAAAAATCACCCCTACTTCACATTCTGTATCAGATGACCACCCACCAAACAAAGTATCGATTACCCTAGATGGATGCTCAGCTCCTCACTCGAATTTAGCCCTACAGGTTCCAACGTTTCGAAGTCTATTATATATTTAGACTCTAAAACACGTAGCAATCTCTCTCTATCGCCTCCCCTTTTACTCATCCTTACTTGGTCTATAACTACAAACTTCAGCAGATTCTCATTGCCAAAATGATGGCTGAAGAAGTGCCTAGCTACTGGATAGTTTTTATCCTGGTTTCTAATGGCTCGTCTGTGTTCTAGAACTCTTTTCTTTGCATTATGTATCGTGCTGCCCACATACAATTTTTCACATGGGCATATCAGACAGTACACACAGTAAGATGTATTGCAATTGTAATTGCCTCTAATTACAAAGCTGTCTAACCTTCCTGGAACATATAATGTCCTGCAACTATTGCTGGTCTTGCAGGCTTTACACTTCATACAACAGAAGAAACCTTCCATTCCCGTATTCTGTATCCGTCCTACTGATGTTATCTCGTTGCGACACAAATTGTCCTTGAGAGATCTATTTCTCCTAAAGGTTATTTGGGGATTATCACTGATCCAGTCTGCCAAAACAGGGTCCGTCTGCAAGATATGCCAACTCTTACTAAGTAGTGAGCGTATTTTGTACGACTGATTACTATAGGTTGTAATGAATCTAATGGACTCACTTTCCTTCTCTTGCCTTCTGTTAGTTCCATACAAAACATCATCTCTACTTAATGTCACCACTTTGCGTTTGGCTTGATCGATCACTTTAGCCCCATAGCCTCTGTTCCTGAACCTTTCACACATCACATTACACTCTTGGTGAAAATCAGCTTCTTCGCTACAGTTCCTCCGGGCTCTCAACAATTCTCCAAACGGAATACTCCGTATTAGAGTCCCCGGATGTGCACTGTGAGCACTTAGTAGACTATTACCGGCTGTTGCCTTCCTATACAATTTGGACACTAATCTACTGCCCTTCACAGAAATTTCCACATCGAGGAACTCTATACACTTTGAATCCAAATGCTCAGTAAATCTTAGATTGCACTCATTGGTGTTCAGATCTCGCACAAATTGCATAGCTGCTTCTTCATTACCCCTCCAAATTACAAAAATGTCATCAATAAAACGACACCACAAGACCACATTGGTATCGAATTGGGTAATTTCTTCTGACACCTGTTCCTCCCACCAGCCCAAAAACAAATTTGCATAGCTGGGGGCAAAACAGGTGCCCATAGCTGTCCCTTGAAGCTGTTTGTATAGTTGACCATCAAAGATGAATACATTGTTCTTAAGACAGAACTCTATCATAGTGCATAGCATTTCCGAATGGAAGAAAAAAGACAATGACCTTGCTCTGAGAAAGTGTCTAAAAGCTCTCACCCCCAAGCCATGATCTATGCTCGTATACAGACTAGTCACATCTAGGGTTAACAGTAAGAAGTCATCTTCCCATACAATATCCTCAATGATTTTTAAAAAATGTGTGGTGTCTTTAACATAAGAGGGTATTGACTCCACAAAAGGACGTAGGAAGAAGTCAATATATTTTGATGTACTTTCCAGGAGCGATTCCATAGCCGAAACTATAGGCCTCCCTGGTGGGTTAACCGCATCCTTGTGAATTTTGGGGAGAAGATACAGAACTGGAATTTTCGGATGATCACATTTAAGAAACAGGAATTCATCCCATTCTATCAACCCTTGATCTTTCCAATCAATGAGCATATCAATATATTTCTCATTCATTGATTTGACATCTCCCCAACTCACTTCTTCATAACACAGAGTATTGCTTAGCTGTTTCATTCCCTCTGACACATAATTGGTGGTATCTTGAATGACTACATTACCCCCCTTATCGGATTGTCTAATCACAATGGTATGGTCTTCTTTCAATTTCCGAAGGGCTTGCCACTGTTCACCTGATAAATTGCTGTTTCTCACATTCGTCACACTATATCTCAACTTCTTCAATTGTTTGGTCATTTCTCGCTCAAAAACCTCAAGGGCATCACAATGAATGGCAGGTAGAAAGGTAGATTTTGGTTTGAAATTACTCGGACAATTGCTGTTTAAAGCAATACCAGTTCCCATCAGATTGAGGATAGGGTCTTCATGGGGAACCATCCCCTCACATAAATCCATTGCTGTGTGTAATACATCAATATCAGAGATACATAGATTGCTCACATTCGTTTCCACCCCCACTTTCTTATCCTTTCTAACCTTAGTGTGGTACCACTTTTTCAATTTTAACTTCCTAATGAACTTAAAGGTGTCAATCCTAGTCTGAGTTGTGTCTTTTGGTGGGGATTTGAGATGTTGTCTGTTTTTTATGTCTAGGATTGCATGGTTTTTAACTTGGGGCACTGTAACAATGATGTATCCATGAGTAAGGCTGCTGCCGAAACGCGTTGGATTTGTGTGCTGAAATAAATTGATTTGCACCTTGGAGGTGTCCTGGGTCTCCTGTTATTTGGAGGAGAGTTGGAGGATATATATATATATATGTATATATATATATATATATATATATATATATATATATATATATTCCCTTAAAAAAACAAAGGTTACAGGAGGGACATTAGGGTTAGGCTCACATTTTAAATTAACAAAACCATAGCAATTCTCTTGTTCTAGTTAGAGATATTTCAAATAACTATAATTTGTGCTCTAAGGTGACTATAACTCGCTCTACCACAAAAGAAGGCAAAGGTTAGCTGGCAAACCAGTACAGGGCCAGGCATCCCTTGAGAAATGTGACAAGCTGTGCATGGTGGGTCAAAGAATAATTCAGGCAAAACAGTTAATAGAACTTGGAGAGGTCCTCAGCTGACAGTATGTTTTATTAATGTGGAGACCCATTTGAAAATCTTGTGAACCATTCTAAGGATGTGGCAGCAGGAAGTGATCATGTTGTTAACCTGTTTCTTCATCATGAGTTTGTGATCAAGGATGATGCTCAGGTTTCTAGAGTGGTCTGTAGGGTGGGCATGGGACTGAGGTCAGGTAGCCACCAGGAGGAGTCCCAGAGGAAGCTCTTGTTTCCAACAATCAGGTTCTTCGTTTGATCTGTGTTGAGTTTGAAGCAATTTTCTCGCATTTAGTTGGCCATGTGAAGTTGGCCTTGGAGGTGTTGTTTATGTAAGTAAGGGAGACTATGACCTGAGTGTTGTTGGTGTATGAGACACTGTTGATGCCATGTGTTCTTCTGATGTGGTTACGGGATGCCATGAATATGTTGAACACTATAGAGCTGAGGGAGGAGCCTTGGTTGACATGGCAGACAAGCTTCTTGTACTCGGAGGTGAAAGTGGAGAGTCTAACTCATTGTGTCATGTTGGAGAGAAAGGAGGTGATCCGGCCCAGGGCAGGGCCATTGGATTCCTGAGTCCTGGAATTTGGTGATGTGGGTACCATGGGAGATGGTGTTAAATGCCGCCAAGAGGGTGAGCAAGATGAGGGCGGTGGTTTCTCCTTTGTCCATGATGGACCAGAGGTTGACTGTTGCTGCTAGGAGAGAGGTATCTGTACTCCGGTTGCTATGGAACCATGACTAGGTGGAGTCCAGAAGGCAGTGCTGTTCAAGATGAGCAGAGAGCTGCTTGTTGATATCTTTTTTCATGACTTTGGCAGAGAACGGCAAGAGTGAGATGGGCCTGTAGCTGCTGAGGGCTTTCGGGTTGGCTGAGGGTTTCTTCAGGAGAGTTGAGACCTCATCCTAGCTCCAGCTGTGAAGTGTTTACTGAGGAGGGAGGAGTTAATGTTAGTGGTGAAGTTGACTCTCAACAGTGTGCTGTCCAGCTGTTACATGCACTGTTAGCAGAGGTCAGTAGGGGACCCTGAGTGGATGGTCTACATGGTTCTGGTAGTATCATCTGTGGTGAGGGTGCTCTGGTTTGTTAGAAGGTGGGTGCTCCTGGTGATGGTGGGTAGTTGTGTGATGATGTCCTCAAACGTGAATTGGGATGCAAAATTGGTGTAGATCTTGGGTGTTCTGTTGTGCAAAAAATTGGAAAGGTAGTTCTGAGGAATACTTCGCACTGCCCTAGTCAAGACATCTAAACTGGACATTAAAAGTGCAATTAATGATGGTTCATCTATAGGTGTGTGCCCCATTCTACCTCTGTACTGACAAGAGAGAGCATGCCCGACATCAGTTGTAAGAAAGACAAGTGACATTTTATTAAATCTGCTACTATGCTAAATGTAACAGATCATTTATACATTCAATCAGGTCACTGTTATCATAATATGTATTTGTTATAATGAGTCCTGGATAAGTATGTTTGAGAACATATTCATTCCCCCAGCACATGCAACCCCAGTGTGAAAAGTTTTAACTTACCAAAGAGTCACATGTCACTGAAATCATCAGCAAACAACTGACAAGCATGATGTGACTGACTGAGTATGTAGCTGCTTGGTGCACTTCTAGAAAAGGCAATATAAACATTATTTAAAGAGACCCAGGCTGATAGTGTTCCAGTGGTATCTGCTGCTGAAAAAGTGTTTGCTTAAGTGAAGTGGCTGAGTACCATTTGTATTGTTAGTGGAAGGTGTTCCATAGTCAATAACCACCACATTATCAGGTGTATTGTACGTGTAGTGAAACTTTTTTGTGATTAGTATCCACTTTTTACCTACTGTTATTTTGTGCTTCCACTATTTTCTATGTGACTGCGTAGCAGTGGTCTTATTATATGCAGGTGTGGGTTTGTATTAGCATGTCCCTCACTAAACACCTCCTTAAAGTTGTCTAAACCCCACACAATTACTAGTTAATAGTTCTAACTAACTGTTCAACCACTATTCCTGGTCCCTCCCACATTTACTAACAAAAAATATACCTATATGTGTAGAGATCTCCACATGTGTTGTAAAGGTACCTGCACAGAAGTATCTGCAAGTAGGTTTGTAAATACCATTTTGTAGTATGTTAGTGGTACTACTATAGTACTAATTTATGTCCAACAAAGTGGAAAAATACAGCGTTGTGGGAAGTGAAAAAAACAATGCGTCATGTGGCCTGGTGCAAAGAATGAAATGTATCCCGCAGCAGTTGTTCGAACTGTTAAATACAGCAATAATCAGAATTCAGAGGGCTCCTTAGGTCTCTGGACCCCGGTGCCATGGCAACCAGGGGCACTGGAGGCAAGGGTGCTGGAGCTGCTACAGCAACCTCTAAATAACCTTGCAGAAATTCAGATGACTGAGCTTTTAAAATTTGTGTTTATCTTATCACATGTGCTGTGAATTCAAAGACAAAGATCAAGGGTCAGACAATGTCTTCTGACAAATTGATGCTTAATAACATGACATTTGATGTACACAATGGAATTTTGTCATGTGTATTGTATGGAACTGTAGCATTTACACAGCACTTACTACCCTGTGTGGGACACAGAAGTGCTTGCTAACATGGGTAGCACACTACACTGTGTAGGGTGTGTGGTTGGAAATATATTGTCTTTGTTTATATCCTATGTGGGAGGGTGTTCAGGTCATGTGTGATGACCACTGAGGTGTGGTTATTGTGATATGAGAGAACCATACATGTCAAATGTTTTTAAACACACAATAAAATTTAAATATTTGTAATTGAACTTGACAAACATTTTAAAAAGTATTTGCAGAAAATAAAGAACAAAGGCACACATTTTATGATAAGACTGACATAGTGGAAATAAACATTTCAAAAGAGTCAAAACAAACCAAGGAGTTTTACTTGTGTGATACGCAAACGCTAGATATGCACAGACATCCATTTTCCACACATTGTTTATGCAGCATACATTAATGGCAGTAAAACTGCATGCCTGATGAAAATTTAGTGGCCATTTTAAGAGGCCATTTCGATGGTAAATGGAAGTACCATATCACATGATGCTTACTTATATATGTGCTGCAAAATATACGCTTGGTCAAACACTATTCCCCTGCCTTTTTCCTGCTGATTTGGCATTCCTCATTTGTTACAGTTGACCTTTGTGTAATGTATTAATTTTTCACAACCCTTTTTACTTCAGTGATGTAACATTGAGGCAGCACCCACACTATGAAAATTGATCCAGCACACTGATTACACCTGCTGCATCAATGGAAGCTACGATCCTGATTGTGGTGCAATTGTGTGCAAAAGTAAAGCTGAGTCTCAACATGGCTGCCAACACTTTCTGGTTGAAGTGTTGGCAAAGTCAATCAGATCTCAGCAGAAGATCAGGAGGATTTGTGAACTGTTCATGCCTCTAGATATACAAATTTGGTTTTCCTTTAATTTCTCTAAAAATACTAAATAGATTTACACCAAATAACAAAAAAATGCTTCTTCGTGCCTCAAAAGCAACCTTCCTGCCAGTAGGAGGCTGACCTGGTTTGTAGTGTGTACCTAAGGTACTTACACCTTATACCAGGTCCATTTATCTCCTATTAGTGAAATGTAGGCACAGTCTAAAAGATAGGCTCTCTAGGGGTAGCTGTAGCTAAACAGCCAAGGCTTATCTAAGAGACATGAAAAGCTCATGCAATACCACTGTAGTCACAGAGTACTCACACACATGAAAGAAAATACTCAGTGTTACAAAAATAAAGGCACTTTATTTTGGTTACACAAATGCAAAAAATACCATAGAGACTCTACTCCCTTAGGAGGTAAGTAGTACACAAATTGTATACACTAGTGTGCAGAAATAGCTATAAAAACAGTTATAAAACAGTGTAAATAGAGAAAAGCACAATAGTTAGAAATGGGCCTGGGGGAACACAAACCATACACTAAGAAAGTGGAATGTGAGTTTTGGTTTCCCACCTAGGCAAGTGTAGTGTGTATAGGGGCACTGGGAGTATTAGAAAACACCAAAGGTAAGTAATAGAACCCAGAGCCCAGGAAAGGAAGAGTAAATCACAATAACTTTCCTAGAACACACAAGAACATGAGTAAGAAGATTAGGCAAGAACCAGAAGAGACTGCAATACACCAATAGTGGATTCCAGGACCTGAAGACCTGTGGAAGAAGAGGACCAAGTCCAAGAAGCACAGAAGAGACCAGGGAGAACAGGAGCCCCCTGCTAACGTGGATGTAGGTGTGAAAGAAGAACCACTTGTGAAGAACAACAGTCAGTACTGCACCCAAGAAGACAGATGCAGGTTCCTGGTCAGTGCAGATGATGTCCCACGCCGGATGGATGATTGCAGTCCGGTTTCAGCACTTGATCCCAAAAACAGGGCTTGACATACGCAAAGCTCGCGGTTAGGGTAAAATGGCACTGTCCGGGACTAGGAGGGCCCTGGTGGACTCTAACCAGGAGGGGGAGGTAGAGAGGGCTCTCAGCAACTCAGAGAGCCCTCAGAAGACCAGGCAGCATGCAGAGGAGTTCCACAGCATGAGGACAAAGGAGGTGCATAAGGAGGTCCATGCAGCACTACAACAAAGGGTCCCACGCTGCCGGAGAACCACTCAGGAAGCTGTGCATCAAAGGATAGAGTGCTGGGGGCCAGATCTGAACGTTACACAAAGATCTTTGTGGATGGATGCCAACAAGCCTTGGCCATTGCAAAACACTTGGTGCACAGGGGTACTGTCTTGCATGGGGAAGCAAGCTCTTACCTCCACCATAGTTGGACAGTAGGACGTCAGGACCGTTTGTACCACTTGAGTCCATCACCCATGAGGCAGGATCCACGCAGCTCATCACAAGAGGGGACACACACCACCGGTTGTCATTACAGAGAGGTGCCTGCTGAAGCAGGGGATTGTCTCCTTCACTCCAAGGGAGATTCCTTTATTCTTCTGGTGCAGGCTGAAGACAGGCTGTCCTCTGAGGATGCACAACTGGGAAACAGTTGCAGTTGCTGGGAGGAGCTGAAGATACATTGTTGCAGAAGTCGTCTTTGCTTCTTTGTTGCAGTTTGTAGAGTTCCTGCAGGTCCAGATGCATTTTCTTCTGTGAGAAGGTGAAGTAAAGGATAAAGAGGATTCCTGCTTGAGTCTTGCATTCTGAATCTGAAGAACCACCCAAGAGAGAGACCCTAAATAGCCCTCAAAGGGGGACTAGTCAGCTAAGCAGGTAAGCACCTTTTAGGGGAGGACTCTGACGTCACCTGCTGGCACTGGCCACTCAGATTCTCCCAGAGTTCCCTGCCAACTTGTAATCCAAGATGGAAAAACCGAGGGACCCTCTGGAGGAGCTCTGAGCACCACCCCTGGGGTGGTGATGGACAGGGGAGTGGCCACTCCCCTTTCCTTTGTCCAGTTTTGTGCCAGAGCAAGTACGCGGGGTCCCTGAACTGGTGTAGACTGGATTATGCATGGAGGGCACCATCTGTGCCCTTCAAAGCATTTCAAGTGGCTAGGGGAGGCTACCCCTCCAAAGCCTGTAACACCTATTTCCAAAGGGAGAGGGTGTAAAACCCCTCTCCCAAAGGAAATTCTTTGTTCTGCCTTCCTGGGCTTGTGCTGCTCAAGCAACAGTGTGCAATCACATTTCCCTGGATCAATTTTGGGCCTTTTAGGCCCTGTGATACCCTATGACAACTAGGCTTGTTTATGTTGAACAACTAAGGACCTACATGTACTATGGCTACTGATATTATATTGTTGCTCAGAACACATTATGTTGCAAGGCTTGTCATCAGAACAGCCTCCATGAAATATTATTGAATGCTAGCTGAAGCAATCTTTCCTTAGAAATGTACTATCCTGTGTACGTGCCATTCTTAGTTCTGTGGAAGAATGTGTCATGCAATATTGGACACGTAGGACATATTCTGTAATTACCCTGTCTATGCTTTATTTTGCCTGTATATGGTGCATTTTGAAGAATTAACAGTAGCACCTCTTGGAATGTTGAAGAAAGGATCATACGTCAATGTCAACAACCAATGAAATGTACAAACTTTCCTTGTGGTTTGATAGAACAAAATATAATGTATTATGTTCTTCTTTAGACTGTTCGGACTTGGTCTCCCAGGCTGATCAGTCTCCGTGTGCACGTAATAAATTACTTTGGGGGTCATTCAGACCCCGGCGGGCGGCGGGAACCGCCGAATGACCACACCGCGGTCAAAAGACCGCGGCGGCCATTCTGTGTTTCCCGCTGGGCTGGCGGGCGACCGCCAGAAGGCCGCCCGCCAGCCCAGCTGGAAACCCCTTCCCACGAGGACGCCGGCTCCGAATGTAGCCGGCGTAGTGGGAAGGGTTTGACGGGTGCAGTTGCACCCGTTGCAAATTTCAGTGTCTGCAATGCAGACACTGAAATTCTATGTGGGGCCCGCTTACGGGGGCCCCACGACACCCCTCACCGCCATCCTGTTCCTGGCGGTCGGAACCGCCAGGAACAGGATGGCGGTGAGGGGGTCGGAATCCCCCATGGCGGCGCAGCAAGCTGCGCCGCCATGGGGGATTCCTCAGGGCATCGGAAAACCGGCGGGACACCGCCGGTTTTCCTGTTCTGACCGCGGCCAAACAGCCGCGGTCAGAATGCCCTGCGGGGCACCGCCAGCCTGTTGGCGGTGCTGCCGCCAACCCCGGCCCCGGCGGTCCTTGACCTCTGGGGTCGGAATGACCCCCTTTATCTTAATCTTAGAGCAGGCTGGTCTCCGGTTTCGGAGCTGTACTGAGCTGACTTTGCTTCTACATCTTGTTTGAAGAATGCAGTGTTTTGATTGACGGTCTCCCCGGCCCGGCTCCCAGCTCTGTGTCGGAGGGCCCCCCACCTGTGCTTTCTCGCTGAGCGTCAGAGAGGCCCCTCCTTGATGGGGAGCCAGGGCTGTCGTGAGTTTCTGTCACCTCTTTGGTCGCCTCTCGTTTTGCCTTTCTTGGCACACATTTCTTGGGTTGTGTGTTGTGCTTAAAATGGGAGGCAGTAGAGGTGAGCACTATATTCACTTCTTGACGGAGCTGGAGGTTCTTTTGATATTGACAGTTTCTGTTCCTTTGAGCCTGCTCTTCTTTATTGTTATTTTTTTTCCTTGCCTTCACTGGCATGCCGATAGCTCTGGCCCTACTGCAGTGGTTGCTCCGGCCTTTCCGTTGGTGGCCACATGCCACTCGTCGGATTCGGTACTAATGTTATAATTTTCTTCTCACTAGAGCATTTCCTCCCCCCGTTCTTTTTCGGTGCTTAGCTTTCTCTCTTTGTATTTTTGTATTTGGTATGGACATCCTTTGGGGTTAACAACAGCTGGTGGGACTGCATGTTGCAGACACCGGGAGGAGCTGTCTTGGGCCACAGCTGCAGGAGCTGTGCCACTAGTGTCCCCAACTGGAGGGGTTGGGGTGCAAAGCACTGGTGTCCCCAGCCGGTGGAGCTAGGGAGGAGTAATCTGGCCAGAAGTGATGGTGGTTGTCTACCCCAGTATAGCGGGCAGGAGGTGCCTAGTTGTTGTTGAGTGGTAGTTCTCCACTCCAGTGGAGCAGGCAGGAGTTGCCCTGCTATTTGATGATTTTTTAATTTTTTTATTGCATTGATGTTCTGTGATTATTGTTTGTTGTATACAGATCTGTGTATATTTGCATGCCACCAGCAGATTTTGAATTACTTTGAATGGCATGTAAGCATGCATGACTCCTGATTATATTAGACTGTGTTGTGTGATATATTATTGACGGGAGCCTGTGTTTTATGATATGGATGAGTTGAGATTGTATGCCTGAGTATGAATGTGACTGGGTTTCTGGTAGAAGTGGTTGATTAAATAAAATGGGGTATATTGGCACACTGTAGAAACTGACAGAACTAGACTGCTAATTATAGAATTAACAGGACCAAAGTTTATGTTTCTGATCATCATTATGACCCCCGTAGAGACTGCAGCTTAAACAATACTCCAGATATGACATTAGATACATTTTGCCATCTTGCAATTATAATAATGAATTGCATTATCATTTCCCTCACATTGTGGCTCCTGTCTAAGGTGCTTCACTGTTAGGCACTCCCAGCGCAAAGGATAGGACACACTGTCACGGTTCAGGGCTAGGCCCCCAATTTTGTGTTATGTTGCTGTGATTGTCTTTGTATGAAGGTTCACTGCCTGTGCCTCAACCTGTGTGCTACCTCCTGTGGATTTGGGCCAGCTTTAAATTCCATACAGCCGCAAACTGCTGTTGGGGAGGATTGCATGGGTGTGGAATTCTGAACTTCCTTGCTTACCTTTTTGTCATCCTTCCTTCTGGCTCTGCAAGGAAGCTGGTAAAACAGCACCTTTGGCCTCTACCTATTTTCCAACTTGCGGATGCTAATGGTGAACAAGAATAAAGTGCAATGTGGTAAAATTGAAATGCGCTCTCTGCTTCACTAATGACAAATGCTGCTGGCAGGTGACTGTCTGATTACCTGAGAAACCCATTGTCTGCTCCCTTGTGTCTTACTGGGAAAGAACGGCAAGGACAGTGGCCAACATCCTTTTGTTTTCCCATGCTATGTACAGCTGGGTTGTTTGTGTAGCCTCACAAGGGACAGTTGCAGATCTGTCATGGGGAACCCTCTGAGTAAGGGATACTTGGATACCTATAAGCCCAGACCCTCTTAAGATTCCCTAGTGCATTAGGTCGCTATTAGACAAGGTTTTGAGACATTACTGTTTCTTGACAAGCGGCATATGTTAATGGCCAGGAGACCAGACTTGCAGTTTCCTAAGACTGGCACCTATGACATGAATAAGTTGTTATATTTGCAACAAATGCTGATTCTTAAAGGGAGGAAAATTAGAAGCCTAGAGTGGGATGCATTCTGGATGTGGGATACTGTGTTGCTTGATTTGCGTGTGATTAGCGATTTGAAGGAGAAAGTGCATAAAGGGTAGTTGGAACTGAAAAAAGGATTTTACTCACAGAAAAAAGGGAGAGAAAAATTGGAGGGTTGGAGAAAAAAAACACTTGAAGTAGTGGGGACATTCCCATCTCTTCCTCTGGTAAGTGCATATGCACAGGAACAAGATGCACAGGGTACGAAAGAGGAGGACAAGGAGGACCCACTCATAGAAGACATGCTGTTGGGGAGGATAGAGGATAGCAAAAAGATGGTTGCTATTGATGGAAAAGAACAATATGAAGGCTCCACAAAAGGGATACAACCTCCTCAGCTGTCTTCAGCTGAGTAGGAAGAAGCCTGTGCCTTGGCACAGTGCCTTGTAAAAGAGGAAGCACAAAGAACAGAACTCGAAGCTATAACAGGCCTTCTGGCGCTGCAGGAAATAAAGGAGGAAGCAGTCTATGCTGCACAGAAAATGAGCAAGGTTAGTGAACAATTACTAGAAGAGAGTGAGGGGAAGGGAGGCAAGGTGCCATCCCTGTGAAAAACAAATTGGATGCAGAGGTTCAAAGACATTATGGTAAGGGAATTGAGGAAATAAAGAAGGTGATCTGGGACATATGCATCTATGCACATCATACACAACACAATATTGACCTCCTGACAAACTTTCTACGTAACGTACAAAGGAAATGTTTCTCAAATCAGACAGTGCAAAATGTTGTACCTTGCTAACAGATCTGATTGAGAAAAGGATGACACTTGCAGACATAGAAAGGAATAATACCAGGGTGCACAGGGGAGAAATAATGACCTTAGCATGTGCAGAGCTATTGGCCTAGGCTCCTCAAGTACACCAGAAATACACACAATACACCAAAAGCACAGGCCACTGCCAGACCGGATGCTCCACCAGATCATCCAGATTTGGGAACCATACTTTGCATCGTTATCTGGATTTGGTTCTAATGATCCCTTGGTGAGCTGTGTGGGCGAGGTCAACCATATGTTGTTGCGTGGTTCTCGTTATTACCAATCAGGGACCTCTCATTAAACACCCTTCGAGAGAGACAGCTAAGTCCAGATGAACATTGTGGAAGGGTGACTGGGTCAGTCTCGCTTCATTGGTACAATGGGGGAACTCTGGAAAGGAGGGTGTACCAATTTCCAGCGATTCCCATGCTGTAACCGTGTGCCTTTGCTGCTAGTTATTATTTATACCAGCAGTTCTGGTGCTTTTGTGCACTTATAGTGAGTATCAATTAGGAATGGTTTTCACTCTAATTCTTGTCATGTAATTTGGTAGACTCTTATTGCAGAGATGGGCAGAAGAAGGCATTCATCAGTGGTAGTACCATTAAAAATGTCCATAGGGAGCTGGGGAGAGGCCACCACCAGTCGAACAGATTCCTCCACTTCCTCAGCATCGGACTCCTCTTCTACAGTGTGGGCCTTGCATGCCCTTTATAAATAATGAGAAGGATTTTGTGATCCAGGGCGATATACCACAGTGAAATTGTATGCTTGGAGTTGAAGAATCAATTTCTCGATTCTTGGAGGTGGCTTGATGAGAACCCAGTGAGGACAAGGACCAGTTCATATGGACTGTGAAAGGCTGACCATAGAAATAAACAAGAAAATGGTGGCAGCCCCAATGTACTGCAATTGCCTATTTATCAATATGTGACTAGCATTGTTCAGTCTCAGGCAGGGCATGACTGGCATACACCACTGGTGTCCATTCACCATTGGAATATCTCTGTGATAGTACAGCCCCTAGGCCAGTGGGGCTTGCATCTGCTGAAAATTCTGACTCCCGCCTGGGGTCAAAACAAACCAATGTGGTGTCAGCAGACAGGGCTCATTTGGCTGCCCGGATAGCCTCTTCTCGAGGGGTCCACAGTTCCATGTGGCATTGGCTTTGGTCAATTCCTGGGAGGGGCAATGAGTGGAGTCAGGTTCTGGATGAAATACCCTCAAGATGTAGCCATCCCTAAACCACTGTGCACACCAGTGACATTGGTGTGTGCGAGTCATGGACTTTTGTGGGATCTGGCATGACCCCTTCCTCCGAAAACAGGTATCCAAAGAAAGCTACCTCCCCCTGAAGAAATGTAAATTTTCCTCTGTAGTGTGAGACCATTGTCCTTTAGTCATTGAAAAGTGGCTCTCAGTATTGGTGCATGTCCCAAAATGTCATCATTGTGAGGCCAGCCAACACTCCCCTGATTGTGTCTTGAGATACTTCTGCAGAGCTGACATGGATAGAAAGAGTAGTGATTGCTCTGGATTCTGAGGCAAGCATTAACTGGTGGTTCCCTGCATGGAGGTCCATTTTAGAAAACCACCTGGAGCTGCTGACATCAGCTGCAATGTCATTGACTGTGGGCGTGAGATGTCTTTCTCATCTGATGGCCAGATTGGGAAGGCACATATCATTGCAAATTCTGACTTACTTCAGCGGCTTGGGTTTCCAAGCCCCCACCATTGGGGACACCCAGGGCCTACGGCCGTTGACTCTCTCAATGATGTCTGCTTGCTACAACATCCGCAGCTCAGCTTCTACCATAGGTCGTAGATGAAAAGTCATCCTCTGGTGTTTCAGCATGACTGGTTGGACTGAGTCACTAATGTGTAGATGTATTAGACAGTTTTTGAGACACCCTATGCCATCAAAAAGAGATGCAAATTCATCCACCAGATCGTCTACGCTTTGTACGTGGATGCTGAAGGCCTAAGTAACAAGTTGACGACACTCTGCTGTCCGGCAGTTTAATAACATTCTAGACCCACCTTTGATCATGTACACCTTAGCAAAAGTTGTTTGAGACTCATGTACGATTTCTATTGTGATTACTTCTGCAGTAGGAGAGGTGTGGATGATCCCTATGCGACAACCTGGGTGGAGGTGGGGGCATAAGACTGGTTGAAATGGCAATGTCTTTAACACATCTCGAGCCAAGATATTAGTGGAAGCTCCTGTGTCTATTAATGTGGACAGCTAATGACCTGCCAGAGGATGTTGCACTTGGGAATGCATCTCAGCGGATATCCTCTACGTTTCAGTACATGGATGACATGAACAGCTCCTGCTGGGTCATCTTCATAGTCCATGTCACCTCATCTTCTTGCATGGTGGGAGACTACATTGCGTTCATCATGTTAGGTGTTGGTATACTTTTGGGTGTGGAGGAAAAGGCACACTTTGGCAAATGGTTGGCTTTGTTGCATTGAACACCATTTTCCATGAGCGGGGCAAGGACTTTGGTGTGGATATAACCATCTACATCCATAACACACCTTGGGAGCCGGGATGGATTTGGGACAAGGTTTCCTTTTGTTCTGTACTCACTGCATTGACCAGGTCTGTGTTCACCTGACATTGAAGAGCCGCTTTCATATGTGCAGCATGCAGTTTGGAAATTTCTTTGGAGCAACCCATTGTCAGCATGTTGGCCATGGACATCTTGGAAAGTTGGAGAATATTACCAGTGTAAGCAGCAGGTGGCGGGACACCTTGCATGACTCATCAGGCAGCCAGATGATGCGCAGAGGGGCAGGTTAGAAAACACTCCATACTAGAAGAATGGCACCAAAGCAGGGGAGAACTAGTGATGTGGCTGCTTTATAGGTACCCCTCCAGTGAGGCCTTCAGAGCTGTGGCAAATGTTCAGTCATCATTGCCTGGTATTTTTCCCATGAACTCCAGAGCTTGTAACTTCACATTGGCCTCTGGAGCATGAAGAGCTGGGGAAAGTATGCTCTTAAAGCCACCACTGCAGGCAGGAGGTCAGCAGAGCAATACTGCTGTAGGCAGAAGGCCAAGACAAGGCCACTGCAGGCAGCAGGCCAGAGAAGCGAGATGGAGCCCACCTCTCATTCCCTCGCAGAGATTCATATGCGCACATGCACAACTTAGTGCAACACATGGTAGTGGCAGGAGCAGGCTGCACAGCCGGAGCAGGCTTCTCATTAGGAACAGGCTATAGCACAGGCAGCAAAGCAGTGGGAGGCACTCCGCAGCTGGAAGAGGCCTCTGCGATGACGGCGGAGCAATGGGAAACACTCCGTGGGCTACCGGCAGGAACGCCTCAGTCACGGTACCCTGGAAAGGGAGCATACAGGTCACCAATTTGTTATATGTACCCAAAAGGAACCAGGCTGCACAGCATTATTAAATAACTAGACAGAGTCTCAGTAGTGTGGTATACTGGCTAAGGTCCATGAGTTCTTGTCCTGGCTATTTTCATTGCCTTCAGCTATGACATCACGGCCGTGATGACCTTAGCCCTATTAACAGGGTCCCCCTAGTGAACACCCCTCCGTAACCTTTCAAACATGAGGTGTTCCATCCCCAAACATAACAGTGTGCAGGTTATTTTATCACTATCTTTGTAGCTATGTGCATACCAACTCTAATTGCCCACAGATAACACAATTTGAGTCCAGCTTTCATGTACAGCCAGCCAGAAATCGTGTGCCTGTTATGAGCAGCAAATGGCAAGAACTTACCTTCAAGTTGTGTCCAGGATCGGTTTAGTAAACTGTGTGTGTTTAAACTGTACAAGTGTTACAGGTTGTCTGCAACTTTTAAAAATGTGAGCAGAGGTATAGGTGTGCAGAAATTGTGAATAGGAAGTGTGCAAAGCTGGTCTGCAGATCAAGCACTGCTTCTGCACCTGCATTGTGTATGCAAAGCAGGTGCAGGTTTTTGCGGAAGGTCTATCAGATAGTGTGTGTGGGGGTGTATGTGTGTATGTGTGTAGCTTCTGTAGTTAGTGAGTATGTATATATTGTGTCTAGATTGTGTTCATTCTACTCATCTATAAGCTTTGGGTAGTGTATGTATATTGATTGAGTGAGAAAGCAGTGCACAAGCTGTGTACAGAATTTGCATAGAAGTTGTAAGTAGAGTGTCTGCACAACGTTTAAATAGCTTGGTTGCAGGTTGTAATCAGAATCATGCACAGGTTGTTTGCCAACCTTTTATGAAGTGGTGTTCGTGCTGTGTTCATGGAATGGTAGTCTGCAGCAGGTTGTGTGCATACAAGGTTTGTGTCCAAGTTGGGTGTTGAAACTGTGGATGGAGATAAATTGGGAATAGGCTGTACTCAAGTTAAGTAAACATTTGCAGACATTGTGTACAGATTGTCATCTGCAGATTTGTACACATTATGTTTCAGTTATGTGTGAACTGTGTAAGGGAAAGCATCAATCTATCTGTAGAGAATATGTGGCTGCAAAGATTGTGTGCAGCTCAGGAGCAGAACTTATTTGGAGGTTGTACTCAGGCAGGCAACATACAAGTTGTCTGAAGCCTGGCTCAGGGCTAAGGTGGAGTTTCCGTGTTGTTTATGTGTAGTATGGGTAAAGTTCTGAGCAAGTATCAATGAGGAGTATGTAGTGAGTGTACACGTTTTGTACAAATATACCTGCACAGCAGGTATACATCTTGATTGTTTAGTTTGTGTACATGCTTGAACAGAGTTAGCCCACCTGTTACATGAGACACAGCATGAACGTTGTGTGCATAGCTTGCGTACATGTTTTTTTGTAGACTTTATCATTATCTGGTATCTACAGACCATATAAACAGGTGTTTAAGATTTGTGCAATCCATTTTAAGAGGGCTCACTTACATATTTTTCCTGTTTAACTGAGTTACAGCAATTGGTATTGCATCGATAATCTCCTTAAGGTTAACTTAAAAGCAACATACCTGCAGGGGAGATTCCTAAAATACCCTTCTGACTACTGTGTTCACACATATATTGAAATCTAAACATTGGTAAATTATATGACTTTTGTTCTGACACTTCAAAAGCACAATTTTCACCACTTTCTACACGCAATCTAGATAAAACAAATTATGATGAATAGCTGCTTGTGTTGTTACAAAAAATTACTTAACGTCAGGGGCGGCATCTCCACTATGGCAGAGGAGTGTCAATCCACGCCAGCAGCAGGAGATGCAAACCTCTCAGAATAAAATTATAATAAATAATGTTTACTATCGTTTTATTTTTAAAGGTGCAGGCCATGGGGGTGATAAGCAGTCAGGGGAGTGAACAGAGCACTCCCCTTAGTGTGCATGTATGTTTGGCCAGCCATCTCAGGACAGCCAAACACACATGCGCACAAGGGCTCTTTCCAACCCAGCACTGTGTTGCTGAGTGAGAGAGAACAAGCCCATGGTTCCAGTCTGTGTTGGAATGCCCTAACTGGGAGCTACAGCCAATCACAACACTGCTCTGAGTAGCGTCATGATTGGCCACTGAGCAGGCTGGGAGCCTGAGCCTGCAGCACAGCAGAGAGCAGAGGTGCAGCTGTGCAGAGAAGATACGTTTAAAAAAATATATGTATTTTTTGCTCCCCCTGCCCGTCCACTTTTCCCAGTCGCCAGCTGTGACTGCTTAACATGCTTCTGCAATGGGCTCTAAGCTCGATTTGTGGTGACAAAGAGGAGTTATGACCACTGCACCAACTGAATTGCCGTGCTCAACTCATGATAAAACATTACTAAATTTCCACCCACTCACAGTTTTTGTTGTGCTGTAAATGCCAATGAAGTGTTACAGGTGCCTTCTGAACACAGGCTTCAGGAAAGATCTAATTACATACCAAGGGGCATATTGATGAGCTCATGAGCTGATGGAGAACCACTTTTTGTGACGCTCTGTTTTCACAGACTACAAAATCATATCTATGAGGCCACGCAAAGGAAGTTTGTGTGGCTCTGAATGGCCTCATAGATATGGAGTAAGGCAAGGCAGCGCAAATTGCGGTGTTTCCTTACTCTGCATTCAGGAGGCATTCCATGGGCATTGCAGTTGGTGTTCCCATGCAACACCCATGGATTTTGACATTTTCCCAGATTTGCAAACCCACGTAAACCTGGGGATATGCCAGAACCTTATGCCTCCCAAGGTGAGAAGTAACAAGCAGAAATAACTTTTTTTCTCCTATTTTTTTTCTGCTTTCCATATGTGCTGCATTCTGCAGCACACATAGAAAGAGGAAAATGTCTCTTAGGATTGTTTTTGTGCAGGAAGGTGCACGGATGCTAGGCTGCCAAAACGGAGCCAGTGCACGGGAAAAGGACAGGAAAGCACCTTATTGCATTAATAAGGTGCACTCCTGCCCCTACACTTTGGCATAGGGCAGCGCAGCACAGTGACTTGCTGCACTGCATGACGCCAAATACCCATAAATGAGTTCTCAGGAGACTAAAGTGCAGGCTGCAGAGGGTGGCATGCAGTTGGAAGCAACTTTTAAAATTGATGCGCCTGTCTGATGTTATGAGGGCTGGTCTAGTATGTATAATGAAGTATCTGAGATTCCGGATGACACACTGCACTAGAGAGCACAACAGACCAGGCATGTTCCAGCCTGAGTTTATTTTTATTGAATTTTACTTGGACTTTTTGTTAGGGCATCGTAGTATGTTGACAGTATCACAACCCCTACATATGGTTCAATGGAGCCTCACAGACATATAGAGATCTTCTGTAGGGGGATATGATTTGCTTGCAAACAACTCCTCTGCATGTTGGAATACATCCAGCCCTTCACAGAGAAAATACATAAACTAAAGGCATATTTATAATTTTTTGATGCAGTAAAATGCACCAAGCTGCCTTGCTGTGCTTCGCTGCATGAAAGGGCACAAATGCACCATATTTAACAATATATAGCACACTCCTGTCCTTCCTTAGTGCTAGCACACTGTTGGCTGCCTGCCGCTAATAAAGGCACCCTTGTGTCAGGCAGGAAGGATTGTTTTTGGGCAGGAAGGGACACCTATCCTGAGAGGCGAGGGTTACACAAAACCTTGATAAATTTGGCTCTAAATGTTCACACTTGTGGTTAGTAACACAGAATGACTGTGCCATGAGCATACTCCAAAAGGCACTTGACACTTCAGAGTGACCTAAAGCCCTTCTATATTTCCATGCAGCACATCAGTGTGTGCAAAACTTGTGGCAAGACAACTAAAACTGACTTAATAACATATCAGAGCTGACACTGACATGAACTTTTTTGGGCGGATGATCACATTTTGCAAAGGCAAAATGTCCAACTTATACAACAGTAGCCAGTGGCAGAAGTAGGGTGGCCCACTGACCCATGCTCTATACTGGGATGGGGAAAAATGGAAATTACACACCAATGGATGAATAAGGCTCACTGTAAGCTCTTATATGTATGTGTATACATGTATTCAAAATGTATTTAAAGAAACCATGAGTTTGGTGAGAAAGTTAAAGCTTTCTTTAGCCCAGACCTCAAAAATGAATTTTGTAATTGATTTGTACAGTGCCCGAAATTGATAAAAGGTTTCATTGTTCTTATTGTCTTATCTTCTAGAATAGTTGAATGAATGAATGAAATCATATAAAACAAACTGGCCAAAGTATGTGCTTTAACTGGTTTCAAATGAGCAGATCCCCTTCCTCTTATTTTGATGAGTATCTAAAGTACCTCTGACCAAAAAACTGGTCTCTCACCTCATGAAGTATTGCTGGTTAGAGCGATAATATGAAATTTTACTCCTTCAGCTAATCTTATTTCAAGTACTGATGACATTGATCTAGATTACTGCAAGGGACTAGCTCAGGAGTCTCCAACCCGTCAATATTGACCTACCAGTAGCTCCAAGGCACCTTCAAAGTAGTTTGGGGCCCTGAGTTCATTCTTACATAAACACCTGGTCACATTTTCCATCTAAAGTTAAGTGAAGGATGTGTTTATTTTTGCTTTACTATCATCAGGTTGTAGATAGCAGGGCCTGATAATAAGCAGTGTTCAGTCCGAGTTATGACCCAGGCCACAGCTGGGGCACAGTTTTGAAACATGGAAGCACTGAGGTATTTCACTGTTAAATAAAAGTCCTTGTCAACACAATATTGGAGAGTGAGAACAAAATGATGTTTCTGTATACTTTTAAATGGGAGAAAATCACAATGAAAAGTTAACTTAATGATTAACTTAACTCTTCATTTTAACTTTCTGCCATTTCAAAGTGTTATGTTTACAGACAGCAGGCCTCTTGCTCCCAGTGGCCAGTAGACACTGTGCCATATGTTTAACTGATTTTTTTTTGTTTTTTTAAATGGGATAACTGAAAGTTGCAGAACATTGTTCAATGAATTTAACATTTTTGCAGAACAATTTTCTTTACTTTATATTTTTTCCATTTAAAAAAAAAAAGGTTGTATGTCTGTGTTGTACATGCAACTGTAGCACATATGGTTAAAGGTGTCCTGTGCCACAAAGACATACAACTCTGGCTCTCAGTCACCCGTACACATATATTCCATTCATACGCACACATGCTCATACATCCCCTAAAGACCATGCTGTCGCTGACACACATATTTTTTCAGGGAACAGAGGTCCCTAACTGACAATGTAATAGAAAATCCACTGGGAACAAAAGCGAATGCCCAGGCGATCTTTAATTTGCAGTTAAAATCACATTTATTATACAATATCAAATTAAGATTGAATATTCAGGGGATACCCTCACTAGAGCAAACGAAATGTGTATGAAAAGAAGCACAGGCAGAAAATTGTGTGACGCAATAAACAATTCCAAGTCACATCTTAACAAACACTGCTACACCCTTTGTCAAATAACAATCAAAATCTGGTGTCAGAATGTATATATAGTGGACATTGTTTTGGCCCTATGTGCACAAAAGGATCATCATCAGGATAACCCATTGCTTGCCTGTGATGAAGGTACATATTTCAACCAAAACCTATGAAATAACAAAATATGAAAAAAAGAGAAGAGGGGGGAAGGGGAAAAGAGAGAAAAGGAGGGGGGAAGAGTGGGAAGAGTGGGAAGGAAGAATAAATTATAATCAATAAAGAGAAGAATAAAAAAAGAGAAAACATCGGAAGAAAATTAGAAGTGATATATGCCTACAATTCATGAAACATGCAGGGAGACCTCCATGCCGGGGTCTCAGTGTCAAGGCCAAACCATGCTCATTCATAAACTATAGAATGTGGACACAAAAAAGTGTGGGCTATATACTTCATTAGACACCAATGTAATTCACCTACATGTCAAATAACATGAGCAAATCCTCCATAGGTTGAAAAAGAAATGGATAGGAGAATAAATGGCCCTTATATGGCTGCCATGAGAGAACTGTAAGCGAAAACAAAGATAAATAAATAAGGTGGCGATTGGCAAGTCTACCCAATTGTATGACAAGAATTAGAGTGAAAACCATTCCTAATTGATACTCACTATAAGTGCACAAAAGCACCAGGACTGCTGCTATAAAATAATAACCAGCATCAAAGGCACCCAGTTACAGCACAGGAATCGCTAGAAATCTATAAGGAAATGAAACATAGGCACATAAACCCCAGGTACAATAATTATGAGTGGAAACACTAAAAAACAGGCAAACTCAGCCAAGGGTGTGTGTTTGAGTCTACAATTGGTTTTGTACTGGAAGGGTACCGTTCCAGTACAAAATACCATGCATAGCTGAACTTCAAATGTTTCTCACTTCGGATGTGCAGTACAGCACACATGAAAAGTGGGGAACGTTAGGAGAAATAAAATCATATCATCTTTGTAATGCCTGCTTCAAAGCGGCATTATCTTTTTATGCTAAACTCTGTCTACTAATGTTAATAGATAGAGTATTGCCTCAAAACACAAGTGGTTGCATGGGAACACCAATGTGCGACCTAGGTAATAGTCTCCTTGATGGCAGGTAAAGCAAATTATTTTTGTTGCTTTCGCAAAGCAAGTTTAGCGCTGGAAAGTTAATTAAAAAAATACTAGTTTGTGTCACTTCTTTGACACTAACAGAGGGCTCAATGTTTGTAAATCTGGGCCTTATTATTTCTCAAACTAAGCACTGGACAAAGGCTAGCACTCAAGTGCATTGTTTCCCCTTGGATCAGGTAAACAAGAGAAATATTTCTCACTGAATCTGCTACATGAAGAGGTTAGCAAAACGTTTTCTTAGTGAGGCTAGTGCATGTAATGAGTGAGCAGGTTGTTCCTCCAGGAGACACGTGAAAGTTTAATCTGGGCAAGAAAGTAGTTGTAAACATTGCCTCACAAAAGAAGTACTATAGTGGGGAATAAGAGAAGAAGGTAAAGAATCAGGAACATAATTGAAATGTTTCTTATTTCCTCATTTTGAACTAAAACAGCCAGAACCACCTATCTATCAAACAGTTGAGTAAGGGATACATTAAGAAATGAGCATTGCTTGGTTTCTTATTTGTGATTCTAAAAGCTAAAGGGCGTGCATGGATACACTTTTCATAAACTTTGCCGCAAATACCTGAAAAAAGTGATTTAAGTTTTAAAAAGGCCCATTATAATTTTCCAATGCACCCTACAGGAAAATTGTGTTTTTTCCAAAACAGCATCTCTGTGTGAAAACTGAAAAGGGCGGAATCAGCTTCAATCGAGGGGATTCTGCGAAGGTTTTCCTTTTACCATATGGAAACAATATCCTATTTCAAAAAGCTTTTAACCTTTCTTGCATTTGATGGTATTTTAATATTTGTGCCGCTTCAACTCAGCTAGGCTGCATCCATTGTGAAGTGTGCATTATTTTCACATCATTTTTCGACTTTATCATGACATGTATTATAAAATCCTTGCAAGTTATTTCAAGAACCTTCTTCTGCAGATTTAATTCTTAGAAGAAGACGAAAGTTTGCTCTGGCGTTACCCAACTGTGTTTATTTTACACGAAACGTTTCAAATAAGCAACATGAAATATCAAATAAGCAACATGAAATATCCAGTGTAGGAATAGTTCTCATTTTAATGTATTATTATTATTCAACATGTTGAAATCATTCTAATACGTATCCTTAGAAACAGTGTTCTGTGTATCATTAAGTTCATAGTTTTATTCATAGTATGCCACATTCTAAATAAAATTTTAATTTTATTCTTATACGTTATTAACATGGTATCCACAATTGTATATGCTATACAGGTCCCTAGTGTCTGTGCTCTTTCCCCCAAAACAGGTAAGAATGGGTCCAATTGGCACCCTCATCTACCTGTGTACCTAGGGCATGGGTAGGGGAAGGATTCCCTAAGGGCTGTAGCACGTGTTTTAACACCCTCAGGGATCCCCCTTAAAAACGAGATGCACACACCTGCCATTGCAGTCTGCATATCCTGGTGGAAGCCAAGTGAAAACACGACATGGAACACCTCTCATAGGCCATGCTTTTATCGCTGCATCTATATATGCAAGTCACCCCTTCAGAAGGCTTGGGTACCCTAAGGCAGTGTGCATTATATTTAATATGTGGTCATATCTGCATGAACAGATTTGCCTCTGTGATGCCCAGCCTCATTGCTGATCTCTGAAAGTGAACAGGAAAGCCACTGTAAGGTATGTGCTGGACACTCGTCAACATGAGTGACCCAGTAACATAATGGCTTCAATAAACCTTATGGTGTTTGGTATCAAACACGTCATCATAATAAATCCAGGCTGATGCCAGCCTTGGATATATTATGACATGCACCAAGAGGACACCTTAGAGGTGCTCCTTTAACCCCACTGGTCTCTAAAAGTGTTTTCTGACTGGTTTCAACCAGCCTGCCACCACAGACAGGTTTCTGACCCCCTGGAGGAGAGAGCATCTGCTCTCAGAGGTCATAAACAAAGCCTGCTCTGTAGAGGGTTGTTGTCACCCTGCTCCAGCAGGATGGCTAGCAGATCTGCATACCAAGGCCAGGGGCTTCAGAGGCTCTGCTGCCTTTAGTATACATACCACCTGGCTTCTATAAACCTGGGTGTAGCCACCCCCTGCCCTGAGGACCATTTGCACCAGGACAGGTGGGACTATTAGCTAGTTAGCACGCGTGGGCTAACCACACCCCTAAGATAGGCTACCCGAAGTGGACACTCGAGGAAGGGTTTCACCATCTTGTTTTTGTTTGGAACTAGGCCTTCTGGCATAGGAATACACCCACACTGCACAGGAAATGGTCATACAAGGGGTGTAGACACCCCAGGGGGACATAATACATTGGCTACTACCCTACATACCCCTAAATGGCCCTACATTCAGTATTTAGGAGTCTCCCTGACACCAGAAGACAGATTCTCTGGACCCAAAAAGAAGGACACCGAAGAGCCTTGAAAAGCAAGAACAGAGGAGCAGCTATAGACTTGGCCCCAACTGTGCCCATCCGGTCTGTAGTCCTCAACAATTGCGCTAAAGTCATCTCATCGTGCAGCTACTCTGCTTCCAGAAGTCTGGGTGGACTGCCTGAACTTCTAGAAAGCAAGATAGATGCTTTCCCATGGAGTAGCTGATCTATTTCTCTGCACTCTGCAGGCACCCAAGAAGAACTGTGAGGACTCTGGACTGCCAAAAACCTGACACAATGGACAACACCAGTGCACCCATGCCCCCTAGCCCAATTCAAAGTGGACCAACAGTGCCAGCATGGTCCCCAGGTTCTCCAGAACACAAGGCCACCCTGAGTACCTCAGCTGTGTACTGTGACTGTCTCTGTTGACAAAGACCCGCAGTCTCAGGTCACCTCTGCACCCAGCTATCCCGAGTCAAGGAGGACACGGAATTGTGGCAAGACACACTTTAAAAAATAAAAATTGGACATGGGGGTGGTCTCTCTGGGCTCCCCATGGGGGTCAGGGAGACGGGATAAACCTACCGTATATTATTTGTTTTGTACAAGTTCAGGACAAGGGACTAAGTTCAAGAGTACTGTAATGGCTGGCACCAACATATTTCTCATGTTGCTGGCAGCCAATCAGAGTACTCGCCCCAGCGAGAGTCTGGCTATATATATATAATGTAATATATATATATATATATATATATATATATATATAGTCACTTACAAAACCAAAGTTCACAGGGACATTATAGTTATGCTTAGATTTCACTCGTACAAAACCATTTAAATTCAGCAGTTATAGTTAACGTTTTTTCAAGCAAATATAACTCACGGCCTAAGGTAACTACAACTCTGGCCCTCAATATGCAATGTTAATTGCCACTCAAATTTCGGCACTCATGACATCTTTGATTTTATCAATGTAATACTTGCAGTAAAATTTTTGACGAAAAAGCTTTGCATGGCGGGGGTGTAAGTTATAGTTACCGTAGTTCACAATTCATAGGCCCTCATTATGAACACAGTGGTAAACACTGCACCGCCGGCGGCAAAAACCACCAACAGAGGTGCAGTCCGGACCGCCAAGTGATGAACCAACTAAAACACAGGCATCGTCAACACAGCCAGCAGAGCCGTGCTGACAACGAGGGCAGAGCCACCCACAGGCCGACAGAAAGGCCCTACCCTCCCATCAAATAATGAACCACTAGACCGCCATCAGTTCCGGGGCGGGAATCACCACCAAGCAAAGCCAGGTTGAAACAAACCAAATATAAGGAAACACTCACCGGAGGCTAACAGAACACGCTGAAGCAGACATGGATAGGGAGCTGCAGATCATGCCAGCCCTTCTCCTTGCCATATACCTCCACGACCGAGACCGCCAACGAAGACGACAACGGTAAGTACCGCAATGTACGAAACAAGGCAAGAAAGGGCACAGTTACAGACCCACTCCACCCTCCCTGCAACGCTCCCACAACCCTTCACAGCAGCACAAGCCAAACACCCAACAAGAGGGACTTACCCGACACAAGGCAAATCCAACCTGTCCGAAGTACATACATGTGCCCCACACCTACAAACAATGAAACGAGAGACCAGGGATCCAGAGTGTGTCGCCAAAAACACAGGCCACACATTAACTTTTAATTCTGCTCTCCGAGCAAACGAATTGGATATAAGGCCAATGGCCAGTCCATAGTGCAAGACGTCCAACAGGCCACAATGGCCTCAACTTGACTCCCACAAGTTCTACGGTTCTTCACCTCATAGGGGCAACAATGGGGCATCCAGGCACCTCAGGGAACAGGGGTGGGTGGTGGTGGGTGTGGGGATTTACAACAGGGGTGGGGCTTAGATTTTTGTTTAGAAGGTTGAGGAGGTTTGACCTTGGAAGGTGGGGGAGTGTGTTTGGACCGGGTGGAGCTAGATGGAAATGGCTCCGCGCGGGGCTTCTTCCTCTCTGGGGAAGGGGCATAGGAATGTGAAGGGCTGTGACGTGAAAGGAGCGGATAGGGCAAGGAGGTGTGCACGTTTAGGGATGAGACGGGGTGGGCTATTGTGGTGACTGCAGTTATAGGGTCAGCAACAGTGAATGAAGGTGCAGTGCCTGGGGTTGTGTATGCAGAGGGTACAGACAGGGAAGCGGAAGAGGTGGGCACACTGGGGGAAGTGGATATTGTTGTGTGTGCATGTGTATGCTGGCTGTGTGAATGTTTGTGGTGGGAGGTGTGGTGCTTGTATTTTGAAGTGTGCTTCTTGTGTGTTGAGGTGCATGCCTGCATGTCAGAATGTGTGCTTTGGATGGGTGAAGGGAGTGGGGTGCTGGAAGGGGTAGAACAGGTTGGAGGGGGGACGGAATGACCACGGACACTGGCTACTGTCAAAGAGGAGGCCAGAGCCTGAAAAGATCTCTGTAGGCCAGACACGGCACCGTGAATGCCATCCAGATAGGCTTTGTGCTGCATCATTTGATGCTAGCCCCTGGATGGCATTAAGAATGGTTGTCTGCCCTACAGAGATGGTTCTCAGGAAGGCAATAGCCTACTCTGTGAGGGCAGCAGGGCTGACTGGGGCAGGGGAAGAGGTGCCTGGGGCGAAGGAGACACCCACCCTTCTGGGTGAGCCGGCACGGGCAACTCGGTGGGGAGCAAATGGGATGGGATCGCGGTGATGGTATGGGGGTAGTGGAAGATGACACAGTAGGTGTGGGCCCACTAGGGTCCACCACTACCAAGGAGCCCCCATCGGAGGAGGTATCGAAGTCACTACCTCCAGTAGTAGTTGCATCCCCCGTGGTACGCCCCTCGCTCTCCAACCCACTGGTCCCCCTGGCGTCAGACGACTCTGCCTCTGAGGATCCATGGGCCACGGCCGGTTTACCGCTGCCCCAGTGAATCCTCCATGGCGGCGGAGCGCGCTCCGCCGCCATGAGGATTCAGACACCCCCTACCGCCATCCTGTTCATGGCGGGAAACCCGCCATGAACAGGATGGCGGTAGGGGGTGCCGCGGGGCCCCCGTATGAGGGCCCCAAAAAGTATTTCAGTGTCTGCTTTGCAGACACTGAAATACGCGACGGGTGCAACTGCACCCGTCGCACCCCTACAACTACACCGGCTCAATTCTAAGCCGGCGTCCTCGTTGCAGGGGCATTTCCTCTGGGCCGGCGGGCGCTCTTTTGGAGAGCGCCCGCCGGCCCAGAGGAAATGTTTGAATGGCCGCCGCGGTCTTTTGACCGCAGTGCGGTCATTTGGCGGCGGTACCTTGGCGGACGGCCTCCGCCGTCCGCCAAGGTTAAAATCACCCCCACGGTCTCCTGAGAACATACAAACCATGCTGTTGTACTTCTAGGACGCTTGTTACTTGGTTGCAGCCAATAAATTCGATCTTTGACTTCACCTAGAAGACTCTGAGTTTCTGTGGTCTGAATCAAGAAAGTACCCGAGGTCTTTAGGTGTACCCTGGCACCGCTGGGTTACCGGATCAGTACCGGTTCTGAAAAACCCAGTACCTCAGTTGGTGCCCAACTTGGGGCGATACCAGCGGTACCGGTCCAAGCCTGAGGTCCGTGAGGAGCTTCGTGTGAAAATTCTGGAGGAAGGCCGCCACTTCATCGACCCCTGCATGTCGACGTGGTCCGAAAGTCTTTGCTGCGAGGTTCCCCGCTTCCCGACGGCTACGAAGGACTGCTGCCCTGGCTGTCGCCCTGATTTGGACCCTTGATGTTTGGTAGAGCGAAACGATAAGACGAGTCTTCTGGTGACGTCATCGATATTTTCAGTTAAGTATCAGTGGAGCGTCTCCCAGTCCTTAGTTGGACACTTGGTTTGGTCCTTAGTTGGACATTTGGTTTGGTATCCCTTCGGGATCACTTTGATTTGCAACTTGCAAGTACCAAAGCCGAAGGACTCGTGTATTCACGAGACTATCATAAACGATAATCCTTTGAAGTTTGAAGCTAGACTAGTGAGCGAAGATGCCTGGTCTTAGCAGACTTGGAAATTTGTTTTGTCTTGGTTGTAAAAGGGACTCCCGGTTGGAGGACTCATGTCCGGTTCCTCCGATTGGAACTCCAACCTATGAATTATATGTGAAGCACGGAGTAGGCCCCATCACATATAATGAAGTATGGATCCGTTACACCAGAAAAGATGGTGTTTTAAAATGGCCCCAAAATGGTAGCTTTGACACAGAAATCTTAGATAACCTCGAAGTTAGACTTTTTAAGAAGAAAGCCCGGCCGGCAATGTTTGATTATTTCCGCTTATGGCGTAAGGAAGCCAAGCAAAAGGAAATTAAATTAGCTAAGAAAAATAAGAGAGAAAAAGGTATTTCGATTATGCAAGCTGCTATACAGTTTAAAGATAACGAAGTAGAACAGTTGAATGAGCAGTTGCATGGGCGACATAAAATGACAGTAGATAAATGCTATCCAGTTTTGCCGCCTCTTCAGCAAGATGCAGCAAAAGACTCTGAAAAAGATCCCCTAATGTCGCATTTGCTAAGTTCGCCACCACCCTATGCGCAGAATGCAACGGCACCTCCGCAACCTCTAGTTGCACAACCAGTGGTTGCATTGCCTCCTGCTCCTCCCCAGCACCCACCAGCTATTCTTCAGTTGGTTCCCATTCCTCCGGTGCAGCCTCCTCAAGGGCCACCGGCTTTGACATCTGCTCTGCCTTTACTTCCTACAACTTTGACTACTATGGCGACTACCACTCCTGGTATTGTTTCTGACACTGCTTCTGTCTCTGCCTTGTCTCATTCTGTTTTTCCTCCTGTTCATTTGTCAACCTCTCCCTCTATCCGTCAGAGAATGACAAACACTGTGACTAGTCTTTTACCCCCTCTCTTTGGGTCATTAGCTACGACCCCAGTTTCAGAGCGTAAACAATTGCGTAGCCAATTGCCTGATGGTATGGAGAAAGAGACACTGAATTATTTGGCGCATAAATGGGTTACTGAACCAGCGAGATATGAACTAGAGTCTGTTATGGATGTCTTCCATCAGTGGGAAGAACCGAAACAGAGATACGTTTTTGAAAAAATGTGTACTTTTCTTTCTGAGGATTTAGAGGAAAATGGTTTGGAGCCCAATCCGCCTAAGTTGTGTCGTGTACGGTTCGATTTTGCGACAGGTTTGATTGTGGGTTCAGATGTCGAGAAAGCAGTTGCGATGTTATTGTCGTTTAGGACTGAAAGTGTTTCCAGGTTATTGTTTAAATATGATTCTTCTGCTAAAAAGAAAGGGAAACAGTACCCCATGAGAGAAGTTCCCCCAAAGTGGAGGGAAGGGGACCCAAATGCTAATCCACCTGTCCTGCCTCATTTCCAGCGTGTATGGGTACACGTTCCATGGAAGCGAGCTGAAGTTTTAGCCCTTAAGCAGACATTGCCTGATCCCCGTAAGAATCCTACAGGGTATTACAAGGAATTGTCACAGACTGCGGGGTCTTGCATTATGAATTTAGCTGACATAGACATGTTGTTTGGGAATGTTGTTCCACAGCCTTTATGGGGAAAGATTCGCCATACAGACCATGCTCAAGAGTTAGGTGACACATGGGCTAATATTGCTGCTGCAGATGCCCGACAAATTGGTGGTGCTAAACCTGAGCCTTTAGTGACAGAGCTTCCTGGTAGGATTATTGATTACATGAAAACTATAATGCCTGCGATGCGTGTAAACTGGGATAAATTGTCTGCATGTAAGCAAAAGAAAGAAGAAACGGTATCAGATTTCTTCACCAGGTTTGAAGAAACATTTGTGGACCACAGTGGTCAAGATATGAGCACGGAAGGTGGTCAACGTTTGTTCGTCGATAAATTTGTGCATAATCTGCTTCCTGAGTTGTGTAAAAAGTTAAAAGACTCAGAAAGTTCTTGGGCAGTTTCCTCTTCAGCACAGATATTGGCTACTGCACAGTACTACGAAAATAGAGATAAAGATGAGAGAGATAGAGTAGAAAAGAAAACAAAAGAATTGAAAACGAAGGTTCTGTTACAACAAGCGTACCCGCCACGTGGTGGTCAGAATAGTGGTGCACAGAACAACTATCAGAATAACTATCGGCCCCAACCGTTTCAGAGAAACTCGCAAAGAGCCGAGTATGCTCAACCACGTATCCCAGTAGGTCCCAATCAGTGTTCATATTGCAAGGAAGAGGGTCATTTCAAGTATAGTTGCCCTGCTTTGCTACAGCGCGCAAATGGTACTTCCGGTTTAAGAGGTCGAGGTGTTCCACAAGCACCTAGAGGAAGAGGACGTGGATATGTTCCCCAGAGCGCGCGCCCATTCCTCCCTCAAAACTCAATGAACAGATTTGATCAACAGGTTAATGCATCTGGTAGGACGGCTCAGTACTATACTGATGATTACTATACAGAGGATGAGCATTTGGACAGTAATGATTGCTAGGACAGACATAGACAAAGAGAGGGAGTTGTTTCAGTTCCAGTAGATCAGAGTGGGCCTTATGTTAAGGTGATTGCATCAGGTGTGTCAGAACCTTTTCTGTTGGATACTGGTGCTACCAAGAGTTCTATTATGCACTCAAAACTCCCTGGCGCACCTTTGTCTGGCGAAACAAATGTATCAGTAGGGTTTTCCGGCGCCCCAGTTAGAAATCCGATTTCTAACCCTATATCTCTATCTGTTGGACCTTGTAAATTTGAAACACCCCTTATTTTGACGACAGGTTGTGGCGAGAACTTGTTAGGATTAGATCTGTTAAAGAGATTGTATGCGACATTGTATTGCACTCCTTCTGGAGTGCAACTCACATTGGGTAAGAAAGTGGTTTCACCAATGTATTTGTCAAAGGACAGATTTCCACCAGAATTTTCGTCTCTTCCTAATACTCTTTGGGCTACTGGACCTAATGATGTAGGTCTTTTGGAAATTCAGCCATATGTGATAACATTAAAAGCCAATGTTAAAATGCCACATATTCCCCAATACAAGATCTCTAGTGAAGGGGAAAAAGCGTTGTTGGTAATTATTCGTGATCTGATTGAGAAGGATGTAATTGAAGAGACAAGAGGCAACGTTTGCAATAGTCCTGTTTTGCCTGTCTTGAAGCATACTGACCCTACTCAGCCACCTGTTTATAGGTTTGTAATTGATCTTGGAGAGGTGAACAAAATAGTTGTGCCACAGTTTCCAGTCGTCCCCGATATCACTGCATTGTTGACAATGATTCCAGCTTCAGCCACTTGGTTTTCAGTAATAGACCTGAAAAATGCTTTCTTCAGCATCCCTATTGCAGAAGAGAGCCGGGACATTTTTGGCTTCAATTTGGGAGGACGAAGCTTCAGATTTAAGAGAGCTCCTCAAGGCTATTGTGAAAGTCCATCTACCTATAGTCAGGCTTTGAAAGCACAACTTGACACTCTTATGTTACCTGATGGCGCCACTCTCATTCAATATGTCGATGATTTGCTAGTTGCCGCAGATACTAAGGAGATCTGCAAAGAAGCAACATTGTCATTATTGCGTCATTTGTCTGATTTACACCACAAAGTGTCCCTTTCAAGGTTACAGTATTGTCAAAAAGAAGTGACCTATTTAGGTCAACTCTTTTCGAAGGAGGGAAGGCAACTGACCCCAGAGAGAATCAGGGCTGTTGCAGCAATGAGTGTTCCAAGAACACAAAGAGAAGTGCGTGCTTTCTTGGGTATTACATCATATTGCAGACAATGGATACCTAATTTTTCGTTAATAGCCAAACCCTTGGTGGCATTAACTTGTAAAGATACACCAAATCCCGTCCCATGGTCTGAAGATTGTCAGAAAAGTTTTGTCGAATTACGTGATGCTTTATGTTCAGCTCCTGTGTTGGGTACCCCCAACTACAGCAAGCCTTTTACATTGTATGTCCATGAGAAAGAAGGTTGTGCGTTAGCAGTTTTGACACAACAGTTTGGAGACAGGGAGCGTCCATGCGCCTATTTCTCTTCAACCTTAGACCCAGTAGCTAAGGCACTACCGAGCTGCTTAAGAGCGGCATCGGCAGCTGCTGTTTCTATCCGACAGTCTGCTGGTTTAGTGATGAATAACACATTAATCGTAATGGTTCCACATGCAGTGGACACGTTGTTAAACAGAACCAAGACACAGCATTTAACTAGTGCTCGATTGTCAGGTTACGAGTTGACATTGTTAGCAAGCCATGTACATATAAAAAGATGCACTACACTTAACCCAGCTACGTTATTGCCAATTGTGACGGAGTTAGATACTTCTGAACAACATGATTGTCTCCATAGAACAGAAGAAGAAACGAAAGGGAGAATAGACCTTCTGGACACTCCCATTGCAAAGAGTGATGGTACTTTGTGGGTGGATGGTTCATGCTTTAAGCTCCCGAATGGTGACACAACTGCGGCGTATGCTGTGACAACTTTGTGTACGATTGTTGAAGCTGCACGTATCCCACATAATTCAGCCCAAGCAGCTGAGTTAATAGCCCTAACAAGAGCATGTACAGTATCAAAAGGAATGAAAGTGACGATCTATACCGATAGGCAATATGCGTTTGGTGTGGCCCATAGTTTTGGGCGTTTGTGGAAGGAACGTGGGTTCCTGACCTCGCATGGAACTAAAATACAGCATGGTCAGTTGGTAAATGAGCTCCTTGATTCACTTACTTTACCGTTGCAAGTTGCGATTGTGAAGTGTAGCGCACATAAAAAGGTGACTGATGATGTTGGTCGTGGGAATGCATTTGCTGACGAGGTCGCAAAAGAAACGGCAAGGAATGTGATGAGCCGAATGTATGTCGCGGGCCCTGCAAGATGGATTGGTGATGTTGGAATGTGTGAAGACACGATAGAAAGCGTGAAATCGATTCAAGCTGAAGCCACAGAGAGAGAATTGAGTGTGTGGAGAGAAAGTACGGGTAAATTGGATGCGAATGGATGTTGGGTCGAGTTGTCAGAACATCAAAGATGGTTGCTACCCGATGCTTATGTGCTTGCAGTAGTTACAATGGCTCATGGAATGGCTCACATCAGTGTGAAAGGGATTTGTAAGTTGTTGGCCCCAGTATGGCAAAATGCAGGAATTCCCAAGTGCGCAGAAAATGTGGTTAAAAATTGCATGGTATGCCTGAAACACAACCCTGGTAGAGGAACCCCAACTCCAGCTGGTAATTTTGCACCTCCTACGTATCCGTTTGAGGTTTTGCAGCTAGATTTCATCCACATGGAGAGGTGCAACAACTTAAAATACGTACTCGTTGTTGTTTGTGCCTTTTCAAGATGGGTGGAAGCCTATCCCCTAAAAGACAATACTGCGCTATCCACAGCCAAAGCCCTTGTGAAAGAGTTCTTCCCTAGATTCGGAATGCCGAGAATGATCTGGAGTGACAATGGAAGTGAATTTGTGGGTCAAGTGATGAAGAAAGTATGCGAAGGGCTAGGCATAAACCAAAAGTTTCACGCTGCAAATCACCCCCAATCAGCTGGATTAGTGGAGTGCTATAATGGCACTCTAAAGCTAAAATTGGCCAAGATACAAGCGAGCTCTGGTCTCAAATGGCCTGACGCTCTACCCTTAGCACTCTTATCAACCAGAATGACTGTGCATTCACGAGTGAAACTTAGTCCTTATGAAATAGTCTTCGGCCGCCCGGCCAATATATGGGGAGTGCCTAGGCCCAAGAAGTTTAGCGAGATAGAGCATCCTGTTTTGCTTGACTATCTGTATGAATTGACGGCTAAATTGCGTGTCTTACATCAACAGGTCCACGACACCCTGCCTCCGGTCTCTGAATCTCCAGGTCATCCCATTGAGCCTGGATCCTGGGTTTTAATAAAGAACTTTCAGCAAACCAAAAACGAGCAGCCCAGGTGGACCGGACCGCACCTCGTTCTTCTCTCCACAAGATCAGCTGTTCGAGTAGAAGGGAAGAAACACTGGATCCATGGGACCCATTGCAAAAGGGTACCCCTACCTCTGCCATATGACCGGTGGGTCCAGGAAGGTGTCACCGACTCAGAGACTGAAACCGTGCCACGTTTTCTGCCTTTCAGCGATGCACGAATAAAAGGAACACTCACTGAGAAAGAAAGTGATGACATTTTACAATCAGCAGTATCACCGTCAGTTCGATTGGACACTACAGAACCTGAACTCCTTTTTCAGGACCACACGATACCTGGGACTAACCGTTATAATCTACGACCAAGAATAAAGGACAAATAAAACAGTTTACTTTTCTTCCCTTTAGCAAAGTTCTCCAATATGGAAAATTATTTTTGAATGACTTTTTGCTTTTTTTTGTGTTTTTTGAACCTCCATCCGGGTTCAGCTGTAGGATCGTGGCTGAAAAGACTTAGTGGGGTAGCCTATGGACACAAGGTCTACAGGTCTGGTTTGTTCTAGGGCGGCCTGGAACATTCAGAACACTCCTAAGTGAAGTAAACCAACCGCCACGAACAGCAACGGTTAGAGGATGGAATCTTTCCAAAATGGAGAACATGTTTAAAGACTGAGTTTCAAGAAGAGAATATGTGAAACGATAACCAGGAAACGGTTTTTGCTGCTGTGCATTTTTATGTTATTTAGTATACTTATGTTTTTTTATAGGATATATTTTATTCTGTTTTAACTTGATATTGGCACCCACTACCTCGTCTACACCTCCTCCTTCCACTGTTTCCCCACATTCTTTTCAACTCCTCCCTAAACATGAATCTGCTAGGAGACTAGAGTTCATTAATAACTCCTTCATCCAGCTTTTGCACCAACACCAACTAGTGATAAATACAACTAACTGTTGGGTGTGTGGCCTTATGCCTCACACAGCAGATAAAGGTATCCCTTATCTGATCCTGCCTTTCAGCCACAATGGTTCCGTGTGGGCATTCAGAACGATATTCATCTATGCACACTACCCCCTACATTTTGCGGAAGACAACCCTAAGAAAGATGCTTTAGTTAAAGGTATCATAGACATGATGAAGGACAATATCTTCTACGAGACTATCCCCAGAGATGAGACAATGGCATATATAGGATGGAACATGACCGTATATGAAGCCACAATGAGTGAGAAACAGCAAGCTAAGATATCTTCCCTGATTTGGGTTGTACCCCATCAGGGTCACCTGTGTCTGCAAGGTACTGGCAAGAATCCCAGAGCTCAGCTAGGGGAAAGCGTCTGCACTGAGACATATGTCTTCGCATCTCAGACCTCCCCTCCGCTCTTGGCAGCTAAGGGTACCTATTTCATCTGCCATGATAGAGCCTTTACATGGTTGCCCCCTGACTTTTCAGGCACATGCTTCGTTTCGTTCCTGTTGCCCCCTACCTACACAGCAGCGGCAGATTACCACAAGACAAGGATAGTTAGAGGCGTCTTCAGTGAAGAAGACACTGCAGGACAAGAATTTGGGGACTTCGTAAAGGGTTTTCTGCCGTTCTGGGGACAAATAAGTAACAGCAGGAGCATAAGGCAATTGATAAGAGTGGTTGAATCCACCGTGGCTGAAACCGCTGGTGCCCTTGGTAACTTGACTGCTGAGCTCCAGTCGGATCGTCTTATGACCCTTCAGAACAGGGTCACATTAGATGTCATACTTGCAGACCGGGGTGGAGTATGTACATTGATCCAATCGAGTTGCTGTGTTTTTGTCCCAGATAACGCTCCAACAGTATACCAGGCCATCTCCAAACTGCATAGAATTTCCGAATCTATTCATTTAGATAAAGGAGATTGGTCATTAATGGGATGGTTCTGGGAACTGATATCAGCATGGGGATGGAAGATTCTGATGGTCATTGGGATAATCTTGGCCATTCTTTTCCTGTTCTGTCTATGCGTGCAGTGTGCTCCTGCGATATGTGGTTTCTGTGTTACATCATGCATAAGGAAACCTGCACCAAGAAACGAGCTAAATACTAGGATGATGTTACAGCAACATCTCAACGACTTTAGAAACATAGACCTGGACTCAGATTAGCATGAGAATAGGTTTATTGCCTATGTAAGGGCAAAAGGAGGGTTTGTGGTTCTAAAAATTCTGGACCCATGTAATTTACTTTGCCACAGCAGTACGATTTTAGTATCAAAAGACCGATAATGACTAGTACACTAAGCATGAGCATTTTCGCTCAATTCCAGCAGCGTTTTCACCTCGAAATCGCCATTTTCGTCCTGCACTCGTGGCTCCCATTTTTAAAAGTTGCCCTCACATAGGCTTATAATACAGTCAGATTTGATTCCAAGGACACGTACACCTTGATTGACTTTTCTCTGACCTGGGCAAGCTGGAACCATTGCCTCAGGCCAAACCTGTTTGGTCAGTCCCTCTCCCAGTGGCCGAATCAGATAGCATCAAGGCACACCATGCCATAAAACCCTTATTATCGCTCACACACCCTGCCTAATCTTGCTCACACCTGCACCTGCTCTTTTCTTCTTCTTACTTTACGAGGGGGAGGTGCCCGTTTTTATTGGGGGTCCACACTTAACTGATGTAAAATACTAGGCCTTGCCGGGTAATTTATTATGGGTTGGATGACATGAAATATGAGGTTTCATCATGACACTGTTTTTTCCTTTGTAGTGAAAACATGTGAATGACCAACCAAAATTTCAAGAATGTTTGCCTGAAGCTTAAAAAACTGTATATAAGGAAACCTGATTTTGCATTGACACACAGTCTCCTGAGAACATACAAACCGTGCTGTTGTACTTCTAGGACGCTTGTTACTTGGTTGCAGCCAATAAATTCGATCTTTGACTTCACCTAGAAGACTCTGAGTTTCTGTGGTCTGAATCAGGAAAGTACCCGAGGTCTTTGGGTGTACCCTGGCACCGCTGGGTTACCGGATCAGTACCGGTTCTGAAAAACCCAGTACCTCAGAAGGACTGCTGCCCTGCTGTTGCCCTGCTGCATTGCTGCCCTCTGAAGTGCTCTCCAAGGGCTTGGCTCGAGCTTGCCTCCTGTTTTCTGAAGTCTCAGGGCCAATCTTGAAGATACTCCTTGTGCGCCGAAAATTGAAGCACAGCCTGCCGGAAATGACGCTCAGCCTGCCTTGCGATGAGAAAATTGCCGCACAGCCGAACCGGAACTACGCAGCCTAACTTCCAGAGTTTAGAATCAACTCAGCGCCTGCTGTGCCACATAAAATTAGACGCATCACCAACTAGAATGACACAACGACTGTGACTTCTTCCCGCACACCCAGGAGTTTCCGCGCATCATCTCTGGGTGTCAAAAAGATACCCGCAACGCAGTAAGGAACCGAGACTGCTCGCCGGAAATCAATGCAAAGCCCCTTGCAGTGCGGAAAGAAACTGCACATTGTTTGTGCCACACCGGAAATTCCGGCACACACTCCATTTTTCCATGCATCTCCTCCTCTGCAGTCTCCATCCATGTTATTTGTGATGCAAACCCAGTACTTTGTGCAAACAAAGACAACTGCTGATTTCTAAGTTTTAAGACTATTTTTAACCATCTTGCAAAAGTCATATCTCAATTTGTGATTATTGAATCTTTATCATTTGGACCTCAATTTAACTGGGAGAATATTCTATATTTTTCTAAACCTGTGTGGTGTATTTTTGTGGTGTTTTCAATGTGTTACTGTATGATTTATTGCACAAATACTTTACACATTGCCTTCTAATTTAAGTTAAGCCTGACTGTTCAGTGCCAATCTACCAGAGGGTGGCCACAGGAAAATTTGGATTGTGTGTGACTTACCCTGACTAGGATTGTGGACCCTATTTGGACAAAGGTGAATACCTCTGCCTATTAAAGACTCTGGGGGTCATTATGACCCCAGCGGCCGGAGCTAATGTGGTGGTAGTACCGCCAACAGGCTGGCGGTACTTTCCTCACATTATGACATTGGCGTGTTGGCTGAAGCCAACCTGCCAATGTACCACTCCGACCGCCATGAAGGTAGCAGCCGCCGAGCTGGAGATGAGAATCTCCAGCCCGGCGGCTGCCATTGTGCCGCCAGCAGTATTATGTCCCTGCCTACTGCTATGGTTTTCGTGGTGTTCGTAATGCCATGAAAATCATGACGGTAGCCCTTATCAGTGAAAGGGAATTTCTTCCCTGTCACTGATATGAGGCCCCCTCCCCCCCAAACCTCCCCAGACACCCCCCTCCCCCTACATCTACGCCCCCCCAAAACACACACATACACACGCAGACACACACTCATCCACTCATACATCCACGCATGCATACATTCATTCACAAACACCTCTCCACACACATCATAACATACACGCTGACACACATACACACATTCATACATGCAGGCAAACAACACTACACACACACTCGCATTCACGTATACACTCACACATACATGCACACACCCCGCACACACACACAACACCCCCCTCCACTGTCGGAAACCCAACTTACCTGGATCCAGGGAGTCTTCCAGCAGGGGACTGGATGGGGCGCTGTTACTGCCAGCAGCGCCCATCAGCAGAACACCGCCAGGCTGCATTATTTGTCATTATACGGTTGGCCTTACTGCCATCCGCCAGTATGACCACAGCCGGATTTCAACCCTTCTTGTGGCGGAAATCCGTCTGTGATCATATTATGGAGGACGGATGGTAGCCACAACAGCAGTCTTTTGGCAGGGGTCGCCGCTGCGGTAGGCAGTTTTTACTACCAATGTTTAAATGAGGGCCTCTATTTCTAACAGTTATTGACACAGTTGATTACCACACCAGGGGACTGCTTCAATTAGGCTCACTGAAGTACAAGGAGTGTCGTGGAGCAGACTTTAGGTTCCTGAAGGCAAGATTTTGCAGCTTAGACAAGTCTGTAGGAGCCCTCCTGTACTCACTCTACCAGGTATGTCAAACAATTGTTGCCTGCTGCATGCTCCACGTCTTTGCCCTGCGACTTCAGATACCATTCATTCCAGATGAGGGGGAGCCAGCAGATCCTGTGGGTGGAAATGCAGATTTGCCAAGTGAGGATGAACATGGTGAGGATGAAGCTGGAGACATCAAGGCAGATGTCTTCAATCAGTACTTCAACTGACCTAAATATGTGATATGATGTTACAATAATGATTCCTTGTGGTATTGTTAAGGTTATGCATGCCATGTAATGTTCTGTTTGCCACCATCAGTGAGGTATTAAGAGGCTCCAAAGCCCATGACTCAGATATGCATGCAGATGTTACTTGGAGTTTTGTACATAACTGCTATATATCGAGTCTACTGAATTGTAAAGACACAATCAAAGTCACATTTGTAGTTAGTCATTGGCAATTTGATGTGTGTATTCCACTCTGGCCTTTAACTAATCTTTGTCAACCACAGATTTTCAGATTGGCTGTTTGGCTCATCCTTATTTGGCAATCTCAGACAGTGTCACAGGCAGATGTGATTTGCATACTGACATGAGACGTGGACATGAATTACACTAGGTGCTGTTTAGCATGTGATTTGTGATGGGTGTGTTCTATGCCCAGTCTGTTAGGGCAGTGGGATGGAAGTGTCCTTTTCCACAGAAAAGACCTGTTTGGTATAGCAGGTGCCTCAAATCATGCCATATGTTTGTCAGTTTGTGTCTAACATATCATAATGTGGTATCCAGACCCTCAACCATCATTATGGTTTGTGTTGTATGTGTACTAAGTTGTGCATAGCTGTCAGTGTGTTTCCCTATTGCAGACCAATGTGCATGTGTCTGAAGACTGACATAGGTGAGTGGCATAGCTACAGAAACCTGACCATGGTATTTAGAAGGTTCCATGAATGGAGAGATTATTACCCACCTCTGTCTGTTTCTTGGGGTATTGTCATTTGGAAGGTAAGGTATGGATATGTGATAAGGCTTTAGCTGATGATACATGGAACCAATCTGTCTCCCTCCTGGGATGATAAAAGACTGATATGTCCTTAACTTCTTTATTCTGTGGGTTGGTAGTGAATGACACTCATGCTGAAACACTGGAGCCCACAGCAATATTTCTCTATGTGCTGATTGCCATTCTCCCAATAAATATGTAGAGATGTACAATACAGATGATTTGTGTCATGTCTATGTTACAATCCAAATGCAATATGTGTCCTGGTTTTCCAGTACATGTGTAATGACCATGACTAAGGTTTAGCATCGGAGAGGAATATTTTGCTACAATAGTTGTCATACATGACAGTTGTACATGGCTGATTCATCACACTTCCACATGATCTGTGGTTAAGTGGTATTTTTTGGGGGAGTGCACAAGAAAATGAGATATTTGAAGCAGAAATAACACAAAGTTAACATTAAAGGATTCAGTCATGGTGGATGAAATCATCAGAGTAGCTGCTATACCATTTGGAAACACATGTCCAGGGTCCTTGCACCATTGGAAAATGGAGTTTGGTTTCAGAACAGTCAACAGGGTGTATCAGTGACACAGACGGGGAACCAATCAGGAGAGGTTCACTTCCTGGCTGTGGATTTGGTCTTGGCATCTGCTCCCCCTGGATGTCTGGGTGGATGTTCATGTTTGTGGCTGAGTTCTTCTGCTACATAGGGTGGGGAGTCTGAGGCATTCGCTTCCCCTAGCAGGGCATCAATTTCACTAGCAGCCACAGATGTAGAAGGGCCTGATGACTCATTGCTAGTTGAAGAGGCCTGATGTTGGGTGCCAAACCTATTCAGGATAGTGTTCATGTCCCTTGGCACCCCAGCAATGCAAGCCAGGATGGCACTTTGGGCCTGCCACTGCTGCATGGCTTCCTGGCCGTAGTCCCTCTGCAGCTGTTGGATCTCCCCAATCATGGTCAGTACCTGGCCCATCATGGCTTACGAATTTTGGTAGGCTCCCAAGACTTAGGAGATGGTCTCCTGGTCAGTTGTGTCCCTTGGAGCCCCTATCCTCTGGCCCACACCATCCCTCACACATACCCAATGCACACTTACCTGTGCCCCTGGCACAGTGTTCCCACTCCCACTGGTGGAGGGACCATCTTTGTCAGGGGTGACATTAGGAGACTTAGGTACCTGTACTGGGGTGCGCACGATGGAAGAGACTGTCCTAGGGACACAGGTTTGGGGATGAATGGTTGCCTGTGATGTAGTTACAACAGGGCCGGGAGGAGTCATTGTGGGTAGGTGAGGCCGACAGTTGTTGACTGACTAGGTACCCCTGATATGCCCCCTTTGTCCTCAGTGTCCAAACATCCAGGGGTGTTTTCCTCACTGGGGTCGTCATCCAGAGGTGCACTGTTAGTCTCTGATGTCCTCTCCTTGTTAGAGATGGCAGGTTACCTGTAGGAGAAGTGGAACACACAGTTCATGTAAGTGATGTATACATTAGACAACTAAACATGGTATGTGAGATGCACACACTGCCTTTACATGATCCCCAGAAATTACAAGGACAGCTGCCACTAATGGCAGAGAGGGATATTTGGAGATTTGTACTGAGGAGTGGTGGGTGCTTTGGTCATTGGGATGGGGAAAGGTGATCTGTGAACATGAAGGACAAAACTGTTTGGTAACATTAATGTTTTTGTTACTTACCTGACTCCACCCCCCCAGGTATTCTTGTCAGGCCCTAAGTAAGCAGGATGTCCAAGACCTTCTCCTCCCATGACGTGAGCTGTAGAGGAAGAGGTGGAGGCCCACCACCAGTCTTGAAGGCTGCCAGCTGGTGCCTGGATGCCATGGAATGTACCTTTCCCCTGGGGTCATTCCACCTCTTCGTGATGTCCTCCCTTGTGCGTAAGTAAGTGCCTACCGCATTCACCTTGTTGACCATCCTTTGCCACACTCCATTTTCCTGGCTATTGATGTTTGCTGGACCTGTGATCTGAATAGGTATGTGTTAGAAATTGGGTCTTTGGTTGCCTTGCCTGTCCAAACAAGGACCCTAACTGTAGTCAGGGCAAAGGAAAAAAACACGTGGTTAACCCCCATTAACCCCTCGGTAGCTTGGCACAAGCAGGCAGGCTGAACTCAGAAGCAATGTGTAGAGTATTTGTACCACCACACACAGTAATACAGTGAAAACACTACAAAATGAACACCACACCAGTTTAGGAAAATAGTTAATATTTATCTAAATCAAACAAGACCCAAACGACAAAAATCCAACATACACAAGTCAAGGTATGATTTTTCAAAAGAATAAGAGTCTTACTCCATAGAAAACAATGGAAATATTGATTTTACACAATGCACGGGTAAGCGTGCATTGGAAAAGTCAGCGATGCATTGATTCCTTACTCACAAGTAGGGCAGTGCATTGTTTCTTCTCTGGATGGATAGGGGATGAGTCATTGTTCTCCCTCGCAAGAGAGCGATGCATCGATTTCTGGACAGGGCACCTTGGATCTGTGAAGGTCGGGATAACTTTGATGCCCAGGGACAATGCGTGAGAAATTCGATTGCATGGTGTTAGAAAAGCGCGCTGCGTGGGGCTTGCATCATTATCAGCAGCCGCAAGCGGGTGTTGCGCATTATGTCTCCAGCCGCAATGTGTCAATCTCCCAGCTGCAATGTAGATGGAGCATCAACTTCAGCTGCGAAGCTGGCGGCATGTCATTTATCAGCCACATTGCAGATGGTGCATTAAAAACCTCCCTGCATGGCATTCTGTGCATGGATTTCAGCACTTGTTCTGCCAACTTCACCTCTTAAGTGCCCAGGGACTGGATAGGACACCACTTGGCAGAGAAGGAGTTTCAACAGAGTCCAGATGCTGGCAGAGGAAGTCTTTGATGGCCCCGAGACTTCAAAACAGTAGGCAAGCTCAGTTCAAGCCCTTGGAGATTCTTTTCAAGCAGGAATGCACAACAAAGTCCAGTATTTGTTCCTCATTGACTGCAAGTGCCTCACTGGGGCATTTGGGAGCCCCTCTCACATGACCCACCTGGTCATATGCATAACACTTGCGGGGACACCCTTCTGCAGGTTTCCTTTTGGAGAACCAAGGCTTCTTCTCACTGGGGGGCTGGTAGCCCTTACCCTGTGAACTAGGGTGGGGTTCTTTTGAGAACTCCCCCTGTTTATCCTTAGCCCCCACTTTCTTTTGAGAGATACTCTGCCCACTCTTGACATTGACTCCCCTATACCTCTTCTGGACCCTGGTGCTCTCCCAATGGTCCGCATCCTGCGCACGCTTCCTGGGGTCAGTCAGCTTGCTGTCAATAAGGTGCTGGCAAAACTCTGGAAAACAAAGACTGTACAAGAGCTTCCAAGCAATTAAATTATAAAGCCCCTCATACGTTTTTACCTCACTGCCCTTCACCCAACCATCAAGTGACCTGCAAAAGAAATCTACCCACTCCAGCCACGTTTGGCACTGCTCAGGTGTCAGACCATATCTTGTGAGTAAGGCGACCTTCATTATGTTGTAGGTGAGTCCTTGATGATCTGCCAAGGATGTCAGAGTGTCCCTCCCCTACTCTTCAAAGTGCTTCCAAAGACCCCTCTCCCTCCAATGTGCTTCAGGGACCAGGTTAATTTGTACAGCAGACCCTTTCCCCTTGAGCCACAAGTATATGTCATCCTCCCTCTTATAGTCCTTTACTAAGGCCCTCATTACAACATTGGCGGTAAATGCCGCTTACCATCGTGCAAAAGACCGCCAACATATTGCTGTGGCCGCAGAATTCCGTCACAGCTATTACGACCCACAGCTCAGAACCCGCCAAAATATAGACACCCACACAAGTCCGCCACACCAAAGGTCAGTGATAAACGGGTGATAACAAAACCTCCACCGTCACGCCAACAGGAATACGCCTACACTATCACGACCCACGAATCCATGCTGCGGTCTTTCAACCACGGTATTCCGTTAGCGGTACACACCGATGCGCTCAAAATACACATACATTTACAAAACACTACTACATTGGACAAATCGAAATACACACACCTGATACACATACACACACCACTCCCACACACCCAATACAATATAAAACACACATCCACATTACCCACAAACCCTTACTACCCAAAAATTTGAAGAAGGCCAGAGAGACAGCAAAGCATAGACAACAGCAGCATACAGAGGCACACAACACCATCACACATACACATCCACGCACAAAACACCACACACCCCTAAACTTCACCCCACACATCACAACACACACCACCTCACACATGACCCACACATGACCCACACCACCCCATGGCACCGCAAAGACACCACAGGTTCTCTGAAGAGGAGCTCAGGGTCATGGTGGCAGAAATCATCCGGGTAGAGCCACAGCTATACAGATCACAGGTGCAGCACACCACCATAGCTAGGAAGATGGAGCTATGGCGCAGAATGTTGGACAGGGTCAACGCAGTGGGACAGCACCCAAGAACACGGGATGACATCAGGAAGAGGTGGAATGACCTACGGGGGAAGGTGCGTTCCGTGGTCTCAAGACACCACATTGCGGTTTGGAGGACTGGTGGCAGAACCCCACCTACTCCCCCACAACTAACAACATGTGAGGAGCAGGTCTTGGCAATACTGCATCCTGAGGGCCTCGCAGGAGTAGCTGGAGGAATGGACTCTCGTAAGTCAAAGCTTTCACTACTTTATCCCCCACCCTACCTGCATGCTATCACATACCCCCACCCTCGCCCTCACCCCCATCACTCCAACTCCTCAAATATGTCTCACCATCACAAACCACACATCCCAACACCAAGCCCTGCATGCAACAACAAAGCATGGACACCCATCACCAATGCATGTCCACTACACAGACCCCTAAACAATTATCACACAAGGTCCTACACAGTAATGGAAGCACTGGGGTACAGGGTCACCAACCCATTGCACACCATGGCACACACAGATGCAATAATCATGCCTTTACACCCCTGCAGGACCCCTACCCAACGTCACCGGACAGGAGGTTCCAGACATGTCCAATCCACCCACAGAAGAGGCCCACAGTGATGACAGCAGCTCTGTCCACTTGGATCTAGATTTCCAGCCCAGCCCATCGGGGACCTCAGGACAATCGGTTCCCCTCACACAGTCACAGGCCACCACAGAGCCTCCCCCCTCAGGAAACACCAGCACAGCACCCACCCAGCGGGCCCATACCTCTGTCCCCAGGACACGTCAAGCAGCAGTGTGTCCACAACTACAGGGAACCCAGGCTAACCCACCACCCCAAGAACAGCAGGGACCTGGGGGTAGTGGTAGGGGGAACACGGTTCAGGGGACAGAGGCCCAGGAAAACCAGGGAACTGGGAGGGCTGCTGTGTGACAGGGGGAGGACAGGCTCAGGGAACCCACTCTCCACGAGGCCCTCTCCAACATCATGGGACCCTACCATCATTCCCAGGAGAAAATGGCAATGGTACTGGCCAATTATCAGGAGACCCAGCGGCTGCAGGAGGAACACTATTTGGGGTTCAGGGAGGAACTCAAATCCATCAATACCACCCTGAGCACCATTGTAGGGGTGCTGAAGGACCTCGTGAACACCAGGAGGGACACTGTGGCACAACAAGGGGCCCCTGACACTAGCCTGGACGATGAACTGCCCTCCACCTCCGCCGGCGCTAGTGGACAGGAGGCACTGCCACAGGACCACAACACCAGCACCCCATCCCCTGCAGATGGAGAACTACCCCGCAAGCGGTCCCTGAGATCCAGGACAAAGACAGAGAACAATGCCAAGACCCCGCCAAGAAATGAGACCACCCTGATTGTAATCCTTCTGTCCCACTTTGTCACCCTGTCCATCCTTAAACTGCCCTAGCTCCACTTCCTATGCCCTTTTGGACAATGCACCTGTGAGACTAATAGACTGGACTCTGCCATGGACATTCCTCCACCATCACCCCTGGCCATTTTACAACCCCCTCCACTATTTAGCACTTAAATAAACACCCTTAAATCACAAAACAATCTCAAATCCATCAATACCACCCTGAGCACCATTGTAGGGGTGCTGAAGGACCTCGTGAACACCAGGAGGGACACTGTGGCACAACAAGGGGCCCCTGACACTAGCCTGGACGATGAACTGCCCTCCACCTCCGCCGGCGCTAGTGGACAGGAGGCACTGCCACAGGACCACAACACCAGCACCCCATCCCCTGCAGATGGAGAACTACCCCGCAAGCGGTCCCTGAGATCCAGGACAAAGACAGAGAACAATGCCAAGACCCCGCCAAGAAATGAGACCACCCTGATTGTAATCCTTCTGTCCCACTTTGTCACCCTGTCCATCCTTAAACTGCCCTAGCTCCACTTCCTATGCCCTTTTGGACAATGCACCTGTGAGACTAATAGACTGGACTCTGCCATGGACATTCCTCCACCATCACCCCTGGCCATTTTACAACCCCCTCCACTATTTAGCACTTAAATAAACACCCTTAAATCACAAAACAATCTGGAGTCAGTCTGTGCTTTCACAATTGTGTATTTGCAATAACTGAGGGAAATAGCAATGTCCATTGTATTGTTAACATACCTATGTCACACAGCTCTAGTCCATGAGGTAACATAGCAGAGATCACACAGTGGGACCCACATCTGTGAAATCGAAAGGGAAAGCGACAAATCAGGGTCCATACACTGGTTGAAAGTGACAGACAGATGAGAGGTCGAACAATTTTATCAGATGTAGAAGGCAGGGAGGTCCTCTTACCTGTGCCTCACTGGAAGTATTGATGGATCACGGTGTTTCTGTTGTCTACGTCCTCTTCTTCTGCCTCCTCTTCTTCACTGTCCACAGGCTCCACAGCTGCCACAATACCTCCTTCAAGACCATCCTCCTGCAGAAAAGTCACCTGTCATCGCAAAGCCAAGTTGTGCAGCATACAGCAGGCCACAATGATCTGGCACACCTTCTTTGGTGAGTAGTATAGGGAACCACCTGTCATATGGAGGAACCTGAACCTGGCCTTCAGGACACCGAAGTTCCTCTCTATAACCCTCCTAGTTTGCCCATGTGCTTCATTGTAGCATTCCTCTGCCCTTGTCCTGGGATTCCTCACTGGGGTCAGTAGCCATGACAGGTTGGGGTAGCCAGAGTCACCTGCAAATGTCGAGGGACAACTGTTAGACACACGCTAACTCTTAGGGACAACCCCAGACCCAGACAACTATTCACACTGTATAGGGTCCATGTCCTCACCTAATAGCCACACACAGTGCCTCTGGAGTTGCCCCATCACATAAGGGATGCTGCTATTCCTTGGAATGTAAGCGTCATGCACTGAGCCAGGAAACTTGGCGTTCACATAGGAGATGCACTGGTCGGCCAAACACACCATCTGCACATTCATTGAATGGTAACTCTTCCAGTTTCTGTACACCTGTACACTCCTGTGGGGGGTACCAAGGCCACATGTGTCCCATCAATGGCACCTATGATGTTGGGGATATGTTCCAGGGCATAGAAGTCACCTTTCACTGTAGGCAAATCCTCCACCTGAGGGAACACGATGTAGCTGCACATGTGTTTCAGCAGGGTAGACAACACTCTGGACAGCACGTTAGAGAACATTGGCTGAGAGATGCCTGATGCAATGGCCACTATTGTTTGAAAGGACCCACTTGCCAGGAAATGGAGTACTGACCTGCACTAGAGGGGGGATTCCTGTGGGATGGCGGATAGCTGACATCAGGTCTGGCTCCAACAGGGCACACAGTTCCTGGATTGTGGCACGATCAACTCTGTAGGTGACTATTACATGTTGCTCTTCCATTGTCGATGGTCCACCAGCGGTCTGTACACCGGAGGATGCCGCCATCTCCTCACCTGGCCCAGCGGACGTGCTCTATGGATGAAAACATCGATCAGAGGGTCAGCCAACACTGAGGTACAAAAAAAAAAACTTTATTGCACACATTTGTCAATCTGCTATGTGCCTATCTTAGTGTGTATGCAAGGCCTAGATATGTGTGACGCATTTAAAATTAATGCCATGTGGCCCCCTGAAATGGCGGCTGCCTGACCTGTAATGTGGGACAAGGGGATATGAGGTAACTGCGCTAGCGTTGTACACCGTTGCGGTAGGCGGTCGAAGACCGCTCCGCAATCCTGCATTGGTTAACATTGGACGCTATGGGTCCCAGGAGCCAATGATGATGTACGCCGGCAATGACAGTACGCACCGCTGCGGACGTGACCGCCATTTTCTCTCCGTTCACTCACTTGATACCTGATCTTCGACAGGATAGGACCTACACTGCAAGTGCTGATATGACCTCAGTCTGGAAGCGACAATGGCTCATGTGTCTGGGAAAAGGGCCCCTGCCTTCACATCAGAGGAGTTGGAGAAACTAGTGGATGGGGTCCTCCCCCAGTACACACTACTCTACGGTCCTCCAGACAAACAGGTGAGTACACTGTGAGCAGGCTGTATGGGCAATGCCTGTTTGGAGTGGTGTGGATGGGAGATAGGGGTGGGGGGAATGAGGCGTGCATGAAACGACGGTGAGTGGATGTGGGTCAGGGCAAGGGTGAGAATGTGGGCCAATGACTTTGACGGTCCGGACGGTTAATGTTGAACCTTTTCCCCTGTACTATTCCTTTAGGTCAGCGCCCACCAGAAGAAGGATATTTGGTGTGCCATCGCCAAGGACGTCCGGGCCCTGGGGGTCCACCACAGACGGAGCACCCACTGCCGTAAAAGATGGGAGGACGTTTGCCGCTGGAGCAAGAAGACAGCGGGGGCCCAGCTGGGGATGGCCTCCCAACGTGGGAGGGGTGCCAGTCGCACCATGACCCCCTGATGTTCCGGATCCTGGCGGTGGCGTATCCGGAGTTAGATGGGCGCTTGAGGGCATCACAGCAGCCACAAAGGGGTGAGTACCGTCACATCTATCTGATTCAGCGTGCATTGGAGGTGTCTGGGTGGGGGAGGTGGGCTGTGGGTTCCCATAGACCAGTGCGAGTTTTATAGGCAAGGTCCCTTCGTGTGGCAGGCTATGTGGCACCCCACCCCACCAGTGTTCAGAGCCATCTATCCTAGTCAGGCTCCTGTGACTTCCATGTGTGCAGCAATCGGGCATAGGCCTTGTACCCCATGTCCCTGTGATTAATTAGGGAACTCTAAGTGCATGTCGTAGTGCAGAGGGCTGCTGTGTCTGTAGTGTCCGCCAACGGTAGCAGTATTGTATGCAATGAACATGTCTTTTTTCTTTCTCCCCCCTCTTTTGTGGTCTCCCTGTTCTTGTGTGCATTAGCATCCTCAGGCGGAGGAGCTGTGCCACCGGAGCAGGAGGGAGTTACATCCCACATGGCCCTGGAGGGCAAGACTATGGACTCAGAATTCACCAGTGGGACGGTGGGCGAGGGGAGCTCTACGGCGGTTACAGGAGCTGAGATCAGCGACACCAGCTCCTCCTCTGATGGGAGCTCCCTTGCGGTGGTGGGCCCCTCTGTGCCCACCGCATCTACAGGTACAGCCGCCACCCCCCACCAGCATCGCCCTCCCAGCAGCCCCTCAGCGTGTGCCCCATGGCTGCTCACCCAGGAGGGTGGGCATCTCCTTCGCCCCAGTCACCTCAGGCCCTGCCCCAGTCAGCCCTGCTGCCCTCAGTGAGGAGGCCATTGACCTCCTGAGATCCCTCACTGTTGGGCAGTCTACCATTCTGAATGCCATCCAGGGTGTAGAGAGGCAGTTGCAAAATACAAATGCATACCTGGATGGCATTCATTCTGGTCAGGGAGCCCAACAGCGAGCATTTCAGACTCTGGCCTCAGCACTGATCACAGCCATTGTCCCTGTGTCTAGCCTCCCCCCTCCAACTTCCTCCGCCCAGACCCAATCCCCAGTACCTCAGCCTAATCCAAGCACACCAACAGACCAGCATGCACACACCTCAACACACAAGGGTAGCTCTACACCTCAACACACAAGGGTAGCTCAGGCAAAGATAACCAACACACATCCCACAGGCACTCACACAAGCATCATACCCATGCAGACATACCAACAGCCACTGCCTCCACTGTGTCCCCCTCCTCCATGTCTCCCTCCTCCCTCTCTGTCACGTCTCCACTCACACCTGCATGCACTACATCTTCAGCCACTACCTCCATCACCAGCACACCCATCACCACACACGTGCACTCACCACCCCCACTACCATTCACACACCCCCTTTGTCCTCTCCCAATGTGTCTGTGAGCCCTCCTCCCAAACTAAACAAACGCAGTCACACACCCACCCAACAGCCATCCACCTCATGACAGCCTCAAGCCCATGCACCTTCACCCAAAGTCAGCAAACGTACACCTCCTACAACCACAACCTCTTCCTCCACTCCCTAGCCCCCTCCATCTACCCATCCCAGTGTGTCTAAAAAACTTTCCTGTCAAACCTTGACCTCTTCTCTTCATCTCCCCCACCCCTTCCATCCCCTAAGGCCACCTTTCCAGGTCCCAACCCAGCACCTCAGCCACCACATCACCGGGAACAGTGGTGCCAGCAGTAACTGGCTTCTGGAGTGTGCCAAGCAGCAGGGCAGCCAGTGTCCCAAGGAGCCAGGCCAAGGACATTCCCCCACCTCCAAAACAAAAGAAGTTGGCCACAGCCCGGTGGAGAAGGCCAAAACACCTGCCACCAAGGACTCAGCCAGGAAAACAGTTGGGAGTGGCAATACAGCTGTGCCACCATCCAAGGTGGAAAAGGGCCAGAGAAAGAAAGGGAAGTCGCAGCCAACCTGCATGGTGGGCAAGACCATCACCGGCACCAATTCCACGGCACCGCCGCTCATGACACTGCCGCCAGCAGCACTCTCAGTGAGCCCCCTACCAGCACCACTGCCCAGGACACCACCGCCAGCAGCACACTCAGTGAGCACCCCACCGGCTCCGCCGCCCAATAATCGCTGCAAGCACCGCCGCTACTGAGGCCGCCGCCAGCACCACCAGCGGCCACGCCACATCCTGTGCCAGTGGCACCACTGCAGACATGGCTGCCATCCCCAGTGGTAATTTGTACGAGGCTGGTGGTTGGGTTCCAGGGTCCTGGACAGATTTCATGTTGGCCCACCGTCAGTGGAGTGTCAGATCCACTACCTCAGTCCTTGGCAGAATGAAGCACTCTGGGCACAAAGCCCCCTCCAGAACCAGTGGAGAATGACATCCACAACCTCTGTCCTTGGCAGGATGAAGAACTCTGGGCACAAAGCCCCCTCCAGAACAGTGGAGGATGACATCCACTACCTCTGTCCTTGGCAGGATGAAGCACTCTGGGCACAAAGCCCCCTCCAGAACCAGTGGAGACTGTTATCCACTTGAGAGACTGTGGCTTTGTACTCCCCAGGATAAATCAGTGGGCAAACCACCCACTGGAGAGACTTGACAGACTGTGGCTTTGCACTCCCCAGGATAAAGCAATGGGCATACCTCCCACTGCACTGGAGAGACTTGAGAGTCTGTGGCTTTGCATTTCCGAGGAGAAATCAGTGGGCAAACCACCCACTGGAGCGACTTGAGAGACTGTGGCTTTGCACTCCCCAGGATACATCAGTGGGCAAACCACCCACTGGAGAGACTTGAGAGACTGTGTCTTTGCACTCCCCAGGATAAATCAGTGGGCAAACCATCCACTGGAGAGACTTGATAAATCACTGGAGAGACTTGAGAGACTGTGGCTTTGCACTTCCCAGGATAAAGCAGTGGGCATGGAGCCCCCTCATGGAGCTGGCGTCGTGCACTCATCCGGCTGAGGTGCCCCCCTTCCCTTCCCCCTGAGGTGCCTGTTTTATTTCTATCTGATGCCCCTGCAGTGTTCTCTCCGTTTGGATTGGGTATTGAGTGTGGGCCTCACCCATGCATTTTGGGCCCAGTGGTCCACAGACTATGTAGGTGCAGTACATGGACTTGAATTCTTGGTGTACATATTTGTTAATAGTGTATATATATTTTTGAGTAATAGATTTTTCCTGATTACAATCGTTAACCTGATTTCCTTTTGTCCTTGCGTTCTTCCAGAGGGGGTTGGGGGGTGTAAATGTGATGTTTCAGCATGTATTGGTGTGTGTGTTGTTGTGTGTGAGGGTGGGGGTGGGGGTGTTGCGTGTGAGTGTCACTCTCTTTTCCCTCCCCCCTTCCCTGTGTCATAGGTGCAGTACTCACCGCGGTCATCACTGCCGTCATTCGTGCTCCTGGTAGAGGAGCAGGAAGACAATCGCAGGTAGAATTTGGAGTTCCGGCTCCATGGCATCCTGGTTCCTCGTGGGGTGTGTAGAGGTGAGAGTTTTCCCTTTCAAGTCCAGTTTCTGCGGTGTTTTTGTTCGCGTTGAATCCACCCCGGAAAAAGTGGAGGATTGGCCTCTCATAATGGTGTGGGCAGTACATTGTCTTCCGCCTGTCAGTTGGCGGTGACCGCCATGCTGTTTGTTTGTACCGCCGTGGCGGTCGGAGTGTTAAAGTAGCTGTCTATGTTGGCGGTTTCCGCCTTGGTCATAATTCCATTTTTTTTACCTCCGGCCTGTTGGCGGTCTTACCGCCGCTTTAACACCGACCGCAAGGGTTGTAATGAGGGTCTAAGTCTTTAGAAATATGTACCCTTCTCTCAGGATGTACTGAGGTACTGTTGCCACCATCCCTACTGCACTGGCTCCTCTGATTGAGTTCCTTCAAGCTGAGCTCATGAGCCAGCAGTAGCTTATTCTCTTTAATAGTCAGCCTCTTTCCTTCCATCTCCATTTTGAGCCTCTCCAATTCCATCTGTTGACTCCTCTCTGTCTGTCTGTCCTGTAACTTCTCAGGAGTCAGACCCTTGGATGACACATTGCTACCTGCCCATGAGACCCTCCCCCCAGGCATAACAGGTGCATCCACTACCACATCATGAACACTCTGCCCCTCCTCATCCTCCTCCTCTGTGTGCCCCCAGCCTCCTTGGCTGTCACTCAGGCCCTCAGTGCCTTTTGCAGCTCCTCCTTCCTGGTGGAACTTTTAATGGGACAGACAAGATCCTTACAGAACTGTTTCAGTTGAGCAACTGTGTAACACTCCAGTTTCCATAACTCAAAAACAGCTCCAGGTGGTGCATCTCCAGATTGAGACATAATGGCAAATCAAAAGTGCAAAGTTCTAAGGCAGAAAAAGAGTTCCCAATGAGAAGTTCAAGAATCAATAAAAAGATCACCAAAAATATGGAAGCAGGAAAAAGAGTCAAAAAAACGAGAAAGCAAAAACAAGTGGTATGTGGCCACATAATGGGCTGCACTGAAAACAGTAGTGTACACTGAATCATTGTATGTCAAGTACAAATACAAGTCCAATCCCACTGCTGTCACCAATGTTAGAAATGGGGTATTTGGTTGGCGGTCAGGTTACCCCATGTCGAAGCAAGGACCCTCAATCTAATCAGGGCAAAAGAGAAACACCTGGTTAAGCACCACTCACCCCCTTGATAGCTTGGCACGAGCAGGCAGGCTTGACTCAGAAGCAATGTGTAGAGTATTTGTACCAACACACGCAGTAATACAGTGGAAACACTACAAAATGGACACCACACCAATTTAGAAACATAGGTAATATTTATCTAACTCAAGCAAGACCAAAACAATAAAAATCCAACATACAGACATCAAGATGGGATTTTTCAAAAGAATAAGAGTCCTACTCCATAGAAAACAATGGAAATGTTGATTTTACGCAAAGTACCTGGTATGCGTAAAAAATAAAGCTGCACGGGCAAGCAATGCGTTAATTCTTTACTCGCAAGTGAGGCTGTGCATCGTTTCTTCTCCGGTCGGGTCAGCGATGTGTCGTTTTGCGCCCTAACATGATAGCAATGTGTCGATTTCTGGATGGGGCACCTCGGATCCGTGCAGGGTCAGGATGACATTGATGCCCAGGGACAATGCGTGAGAAATCCAGTCGCACCGTGTTGAAAAAACACATTGCGTGCGGTTTACGTCATCATCAGCAGCCTCAAGCGGGTGTTGCGTGTCATTTCTCTTGCTGCCATGCGTCGAACTCCCAGCTGTGATGCCGGTGGAGCATAGATTTCAGCCGCAAAGCCAGCGGTGCATTGCTATCAGCCATTGTGCAGATTGTGTGTCGAAAATGTCCCCACACAGCGTTCTGTGCGTGAATTTCAGCTCTTGTTCTGCCATCTTCTTCTTTCAAGGGCCCAGGGACTGGTTAGGACATCACTTGGCAGGGCAGGAGTCTCAGCAGAGAGTCCAGATGCTGGCAGAGGAAGTATTTGATGGCCCTGAGACTTCAAAACAGGAGGCAAACTCAGTTCAAGCCCTTGGAGATTCTTCTCAAGCAGGAATGCACAACAAAGTCCAGTCCTTGTCCCCTTTCACAGGCAGAAGTAGCAACTGCAGGTCAGCCCAACAAAGTACAGTCACAGCACATCTCCTCATCTCTTCAACTCTTCTCCTTGGCAGAGGTTCCTCTTGGTTCCAGAAGTGATCTAATTTTCAGGGGTTTTGGGTCTAATACTTATACGCCTTTCTACCTCTGAAGTTGGCAAACTTAAAGGGAAGTCTCTCTTGTTTGCAAGAGCCTGTCTTGCCCAGGCCAGGCCCCAGACACAAACCAGGGGGTTGAAGACTGCATTGTGAGAGAGCAGGCACAGCCCATTCAGGTGTAATTGACCACTCATTCCTCCACTCTAGCACAGATGTCCCATCAAGATATGCAGGCTATACCCCAGCTCCCTCTGTCTCACTGTCTAGAGGGGATTCACAAACAACCCAACTGTCAAACTCACCCAGACAGGGAATTCACAAACAGGCAGAGTCACAGAACGGTTTAAGCAAAAAAATACCTGCTCTCTAAAAGTGTCTCACTTTACATGTATCTTATCGTACATGTGTATTCACTGCAGGTTGCTAGATTCACATCTCCTATGGACAGACTTGTGTTGAGCTATTTTTCCTGCATTCTCCTGTTCTCATGTAATTCCACAGACTGACTGTTTTATGTCAATCAGTGCCTCTGCTACCTATGGCTTGAGGCATTCATGCTCATTAGCCATGGGTAAACGTATACAGAATTCAGTTTTGCACATGACAGATGGCAGCCTCAGTGTTTTGTGATGTATTTCCTGTGACTGGGGATGAAGAAATATCATCTGTTGTGCCCTTCATCGGTGGCAATCTACACTGGGCAGGGCAACTATGTACTGCATATGTGCTTTGTGTGGCACCATACCATCTATTGTGATGTAAGTCTCTGTCATGGTCTCTTTTGCAGGTTGTATGAGTGAATATACTGTAGTGTGTGCCTGTAATAGTGACTACCTTAAATCTGCCCTGGGACATATCTGTTGTACTGTGTCTCCTGCAGAGGATGCCTCCCGCTGCTCTCCATTACACTGCCTATTGGCTTAGGGGGCTATACCCACATAGGATTTTGCAGACAAAACATATGTATTTGGTCAATGAAAAAGACACATGCTGTTACTGTGATCAATGGTGTTTATTGGGAATTCAAGGTAAATGTGAAAATACAATATGTGGAACATACAGTGACAAACAAGTGATGAGTGGAGTCACTGTAGTTGGAATCATCAGAGTAGGTGGCACAGCTGTAGGTAGCACAGGTAGTGTCCAAGGGCCATGGGAAAATAGAATAATGTAATTGAACAGTCAACAGGGTGTCTCACTGGCACACAAGGGAGAGGAATCAGGAAAGTTTCACTTCCTGGCAGTGGATTTGGTCTTGGCATCTGCTCTAGCTGGATGTCTGGGTGGACATACATGTTTGTGGGGGGCTTCATAAGCTACAGAGGAAGGGATGCCAGAGGCCTGTTGTTCCCCTGGCCTTCATTCCACTGGCTGCGGCATATGCAGAAGGCTCCAATGTGATGTGGCGAGTGGAAGGGACCTGCTGGTGGGTGGGGGAAGCATGCAGGGTGGTGTTTATGTCCCTGAGAGCCGCTGCAACGGAGGCCATTGTGGCATTGTGGGCCTGCCACTGCTGCATGACTTCCTGGTGGTACTCCCTATGAAGCCTTTGGTTTTCCCCCAACATGGTAATGGTAATGGTCTGGCCCATCCTGTCCTGGGATTGTTGGTATGCTCCCAGGACTTTGGAGATGGATTGCTGGTCAATTGACTACCTTGGGTGGCCCATCCTCTGGCCTACAGGTTCCCTCCTATGCCCCCTGAACCCTGTCCCATGTGCCTGTGCCCCTGGCACAGTGTACTCACTCCCGGTATCACCAGGACCTTCATTGTCTTGGATGTGAGCAGGGATTGGTCGATTGACCAGGTGTCCCAGATGGGTCAGGTAAGTCGTGAATGTCCAGACATCCAGAGGCGTTGTCCTCAGTGGGGCCTTCATCCTGAGGAGGGCTGTCTGTCTCTGGTATCCTCTTTATAATGACGCTGGCAGTGGTACCTGTGGATGGAGTGAGAGGGAGTTAAATGGTGGACATGTGATTGGTTATCTCTTTGTCTGATGCATTCAGTGGCTTGACATGATTCCCAGCAATGGAAATGACAGATACAGCACTGCAAACATTGTTTGTGGATAGTGGATTGTGACATGTGTACCATGCTCCATTGAAGTAGGTGCCAATCAGGCTAGGTAACTTTTGCTGGGTAGGTGGGTTCAGGTCCTGTGTGATGGCTCACATGACAGGTGTGCCAGCTTGTGGCAAATCAGGCTTGCTAGATATGAGTGGGGATGGCTGTTCATTGCAGCATGGTGTCCAAGTGGGAGGAGGGTATGTGTGCATGCATGGTGACTTGCCCTGTCTCGGTATTTGGTGCATGGTTATACTTTCTTACTTTCAAGCCCATGATCAGTCCATTTCAGGGGTGTTGTTCTGGATAATTGGCCATTACTTTTGGTGACAGTGCTGTGGCTGTGTTTGGCCTTTTTTGCCATTGTGTAGTGCCATTGCATTGCTGTCATTGCCATGTAGTGGTCCATAGTTGAAGCATCCAGTTGGTGTAGCTAGTGAAATAGTCATACATGCAAGAGATGTGCTTTGAAGTGCACATTGCAGGTTTTGCTGTGGATGGTCTAGTGCATTGTTGGAGTCGTAGTATGTGTTTGGCACTGCTATCTGTGCACTTGTCAGGGACTGTGTGGGCATTGAAGCTGGGTGGTGGTGTGGCATGCAGAAGAGGGGCATTAGGTGATTAGGTGGGGGGTGTAGTGGGAGATTGAGTGAATTGGGGAGTATTTGGGCGGCTTGGAAGCATGCTGGACAGGATGAATGATTGTAAGGGGAGTGGCAGTTACTTACCAGAGTCCAGTCCTCCGGATATTCCAGTCAGGCCCTCTGGGTGCAGGATGTCCAAGACCTTCTCCTCCCACAATGTGAACTCTGGGGGAGGAGGTGGGGGCTTGCTGCCAGTCTTCTGCATGGCAATCTGGTGGCATGATGACATGGAACTCACCTTCCCCCATAGGTCATTCCACCTCTCCCTGGTGTCCTCCCTTGTGTGTGGATGGTTGCCTACTGAGTTGACCCTGTCGCCAATTCTCTGCCACAACACCATTTTCCTGGCAATGGATGTTTGCTGGACCTGTGCTCCAAACAGTTGTGGCTCTACTCTGACAATTTCATCTGCCATGACCCTCAACTCTTCGTCTGTGAAGCGTGGATGCTTTTGTTAGGGCATGGTGGTGGTTGTGTTGTGGATGGGAGTTAGTGTTGTATGTGCAAGGGTGCAGTGTAGGGTGCTTGGTGGGATAGGGGTTTGAGTTGTATGTGATGGTCGATTGTAGTGTTTGTGTGTATTGTGTTGTTCATGCAGTTGTATGGTGTTTGCTGAGTGATATGTGTATTTGTGCGTATAGTGTAGAGGTGGTATCTGCCAACTTTTGCCTGCTCTTGGTGTAAGAGATTGTCGTTTTAGTTGCAAAGGATTGTGGGTTGTGTGGGGGTGTATTTCATAGTGTTGTGAGCAGCAGTGCCTGCTGTGTGTGTGTGTCTGGTGTGGGGTATTCAAACTGGCCAATGAGGTGTTGTGTTCTGTCTGATGTGAGTTTTTATGCACGGCGGTTCTCACTGTCAATGGCTTTCCTCCATGGTAGAACAGCTGTGGTGATTTGTGGATCGCAATCTTGTGGGTGGAAAGTTGTCAGGTCGGTGGTGCTGGTGGTGGAACTGCCTCTTTCCCACCCACCTTTGTCCTGGCGGTGTCAAATTTATGACTATGTAGTGGCAGTATTCAGTGTGAGACTCTTAATATGGCAGTCTGTTGACCACCTACATGGCAATCTTTTGGCGGCCACCACCGCAGCGGGCTTCTGAAAAGATGGTCAAAGTTGTAATGCGGCCCAAAGTGTTAAGGCTATACCATATGCTTTTCAGTACCCTACTGTACAGTGAATGCACATTAATATGACTCTCAGTGCACCACTTTACAACAAAACTATTTGTACTTTGATTAACAAAATTCATAGATTGTCACATATAAGTGATCACTGTGATGTCAGGGATGGTACTAACATTTCAGCTACATCAATAGATTGACATTCATTTGGCCTAGGGTGAGTTTTGCCATATCTTGCAGCAAAATGTAGTGTTTGAGACTTTTTCAATCACAGGTTTTAGCACATAATCATTCTTGTAAAATAGGTATAGGAGAAACGCAAAAAAAGCTATTGTTTAGTCTATGGTAAAACGTCTATGGGTTACCTCTAATAGCATCTTTCCTGACCCTCCTTAATGCCATGTTAGATTAATTTTCCATTGAGCAAGTAGTGAGGAGAGTAAAACATTTTTCATTCTGCTGTTGAAGAAAAGATTTATTTTTATTTGTTATTGGGAAAGGAGTAAAAAAATAGACCTTTATAAGTTATTTTACAACAAACACATTATTGCATAATAGTAAAGCCAGAAACAAAATCAAAAACTCAACTACTGAAGCGTTTTTATGAAACCAGATAGATAGCCTGTTGTTTCTGCCACTGTGATGCTTTGCTCTATAAGTCATCATATCAGCTTAATTCAAATACATATGGATGCCTATTAGTATTCAAAACCAGGAGGTCCGGAAACAATCCAATATTTTGCAATACAGATATGAGCTACAGCAATGGAAATAAAGCGCAGGCTATAATGTTGATGGGCCATGTCTTTATACCCAAAATAAACTTAATTGTTCAGTTGATAAAAACATTTATTTAACAACGCTACTTAGTTTCTGAGTAATTGCTTCCTAATATTTGTGTACCATTACACAGTTACATAGAAATCATCCTCTTTTTCCGAACCATGTTTAGGACCTTAAATTTTGCTTACAAACCTCCAATGCAATTATCTTGAATGTGTATAATATAATTTTTGTGTGTAAATGCAGTAATTGAAACCCCAAATTGGGCTTTGAGAGCAAAGCACTCGATTTTCCGTTTGTAGTTTATTTACACACAAGTGGTTATGCCTACTATATCATCAAGCACAATCTCTAACAATTAAGATTGACTCATATTGGGTTGGCATTTAGCAGTTTCACATTACAAACCTTGTCCATATTTATATCGTTCCCATCTGTCTAATTTAGAAAGTCACATGTTTGCAAATATTTATAACATTCGCCCCCATGTAAACTAAATTTATCTTGAATTTGACATATATTAGTTAGTAATAGTCACATACCTAAAAATACCAATTTGTAATGAGTTACAACCAAATGCACTGTACCTGTTTTATTTTGAGATTCTGAACATATTTAGTACTTGCCTGCCATGTCTGTAGCTCGGTAGTACCTAAATGTTACCAGTTTGCAGCAGCTTGAGTCTGAAAATACTTGGACAATATTAAGAAAGGTAACTTACACTTCTGAGTAATTTACACGTGTAATTTATTTGAGTAACTTTACTACTTTTTACTTTTGGCTTGTCAAAAAATCTGAGTGTACAGTTACTTAAAAGTGTAGATTTGCACATCTCCATGAACAAATGTAAATTAATATTACCAAAATGGAAAGAATAGTAAGTCCAGTACCACAGATGGCCAACCAATGATACTGGAGCACCCTCCCATACAAATTGATGGAGGTATATATATATATATATATATATATATATATATATATATATATATATATATATATATATATATATCCAAAGAGCCAGTTGATAGGGTACATAGAGCACATTTCGCACATTGAATTAAATTTGGCATTTACAAACCAGATACACAGTACACAGCATGGAAATTGATTTTTGGGAATGTATATGTTGAGATAAAAGGTGACAAATTATGCACTTCCCTTTCCCATAAAAAAAACAGCAGGTAATACTACATGCGAACAGGCATCATCCCACTAATCGCAAATAGAGTATCCCCTATGGGAAACTCCTTAGAGCCAAACGTAACTGCAGTACTGTGGAGGCCTATGTGAAGGAAGAAAAAACTATATTAGACAATTTCAGAGCCAGGGGCTATCACTGGCATGTATTGAAGGCTGCCAAGAAGAGAGTCAGAACTCAAAGTAGGCGAGACATCTTTACTCAGAGGATTAAGGTTAAAGAAGATGAACAGGTAGCAAGACTGATTATCACCTATAACTCAGAATCAGCCAAGATTAAGGGAATAATCATGAAACATTGGCATCTGATTAAATCTGATCCTGTAATTGGAAAGAACATGTCACCATATCCGCTGATCACTTATTGAAATCGAAAATTTAAGTCCATGAAAGACATGTTCGTTCAGGGTAACTTAAGCATGAAAACTTAACAGGAAAGTTGGTTATCAGACCAGAAAGGTTTCTTTAAATGTGGGAAATGTAAAGCCGGCAGAGGCAGTAAAAATTTAACAACTTTTGTATTACCAAATGGACACAGTAAGAGAATTGACAAATGTATTACATGTAACAGTGTTTGTGTTTAAGTCCTGACCTGCCTATGCGGCCTGATATATGTGGGAAGTACCATCTTTCCTGTAAAAAAGCGAGTTCTTGAGCATCTGAGGCCAATAAAGAATAGTGATCCGAATTACCCAGTAGCAAAACATTGCAAAGAAATGCTTTCCCAAAATCCTGAGATGCTTTCATTTTTTGGCATTGACAGGGTGTCATGTTCTGTCAGAGGTGGCAACAGGGAGAGGAGGTTACGCATTATAGAACCAGAATATATTGTTCATCTTCATAGCAAGACCCCCATGGGGTTCAATGTGGATGAGGAACTTTTTGTATATGTGGGTTGAGTCTTAGGCTCTCAGGACTTCCCCTACATGAATGTTTCATTTGTGGGTTTCTCAATTTTATGACAGGAAGTATGTTGTGGGATTATACATGTTCCATAAGATTTTAGAAATAGATGTGCATACATATATGCAATTTTTGTGATAATAGTATTTAAAAAGTTCCTGGTTCGGCCCTTTTAAAAATATTATAGCCACTTGGCCTATGATTTGAAATTTGACATTCGACAGGTGTTATGGGAAAAGATCTTATGATTTAGTTCATTAAGATTTTTTTCTTTGATTCATAACAATTGGTAATGAGTAGACATTTGAGGAAGTAATGAATTAATGTATTGATAATTATCATTCACTTTTCGTTAGACATTAAATATTTGACTTATTTTTTTATATTAGAATTGTAATGTATATATTTTCTGTAATAGATAATAATGGCTGAACCAAGGTATATTTAGTATTTTTACTATGTTCATTTGTGGATGTTTTATGTTTATTTAAATGGGATGGAGAACTATGGGAAATATGGGTTATGAGGAAGATCTGTTTGACTGAAATGCGTCGCCATTAAACATTATTTTACATCTAAAACTTTGGAGTGCAGTCTTTTCAGTGACCATGAGGAGTGGCATTTTCTTTGTTTTATAATAATGCCTGCCGGTGGCAGTGACCTGCACCGACCCGAGAGGTGGAAGAAACTGGGTGATACCGGGATCATTTTATGAATATATCTAAAATATATATGTATTATTTAATTATAAAACATTTATAAATCTATTTAAATGTATATAGTAACAAAACACTATTTTTATAATTAAACTATAATTAAATTTGTTTAACTACTTATAGACATTATTTTTAATAATATTTAAAATATAATGTGTTTACTTTGTGAGGGAATTTATTTCCAATTTAAAAGTCAGAAAAAAATGTTTTGATTCAAATAATGTTTCTAAATAAGTTAAGGATTGTGGTGTCTTCCTATGCTAGTTATAGGGAAAAGAAAAAAGTACATTTAACACAAAAGTAATAATAAAAATATTGATATAATATTATTTGTTTATAATAATACTTTTCCATTTTTTCTACACTAGTTCCTTTATTTATCACTTGCTTCTCTTTTTCAGTCCCCCACTTATTTCCCTGACCAATCAAACAGCGGGTATCTCTCTCAGTGAAGTTCTGGGATGGTTATTTGCTGTCAGTTATCAGTTCTATATTCCAACTGGGTATATTCTCTGCCCAGAGGTGTCAAGATTGAGACTTCCACTTTGTTTGCAGCACTAGGATGGGGTCAACCATGTCTACTGTTTCCACGCTCCTCCACACATAATCTGCATTCTCAATATTAGCAGAGTTTGGCCCTTAAAGGACCTGGACTTCACATAGCCATTATCAAAAATAGGGGGTTCAAAAGATATTCACTAGTTGCTTGTTATAGTAAATCATGTCTTTGAATTATATATATGCCAATAATTGGCTGAGAATACATATGCCATTTTGAGACACAAGATTCCTTTTTGATCTTATTAGTTTAAAATACAAGCACTCCATTCATGGTGTTCCTATTAGCATGTAATGATGTATTATATATCTTACTTGTATCATTTGACTCTATTGATTTTCAACTCTTACAAGATCTTTAAATGTTCATCTATCATTGTGCTGAATATAGTCAACAAGTTGTGTCTCTCTTGTGCATTGAATGTCTTAAAAGGATATATACAGGGACTCACTCAAATATCCACTTCTAAAATAAATGAAAAAGGAGGGCATCACTTGATGGAGGGATATAATGTAATATCTCTAACTATTCAATATTATTTATATACCACATTTATTCTATACAGCATTTACATAAGCAGAACTCTTTCACGTATCTGATGAAACAAACCATTATGTTTCTTGTAATTACTCTATATCAACCATAATGATGAAATACTATGGCAACATCCATGCAATTATCATGCCTAGGACAATTATTAGTGACAATTGCAAAATGATCATGTTGTATCTCATATTTGATAACCTCCAGACTTTTACCTGGGCATATGACCATTATCTGTTACATAAATGACATAAAATGTAATTTTGATACAGGCATATTTGATTTAATCATATACATAAAAACATACATAGTCCTATTTCATCGTTAATAGCATGGGTAATTATAAATGTGCCTCCATAATTATAGTATTATCACCTATTAGAATAATCCTATGTGAGGATAACTGACTCAGTGAAAAGCCACCTAAAATTGGTCAACTTCATTAAACAACCACATCTTTTTCCTCTGCCCTCCCTAAAATGACACCTCCCTATATTCAGCTATGAGTCCAGCCCCAAAGCTCAACCTCCAATGCAGACAAACATACACTGCGGGGGTTTGGCTCATGGTCTGGCCTGCAGTCAACCCTACGCTGTGCATGGTTAGTTAAGGTACATAGATATGGAGTTAATAATGGACTAATATACTTACCTACATTTACTTACCAATGTTGATATTTTGGTTGTTTATATTTGTGCTACAATATTCTGGTAGCGCAATATTTAAGACTCAATATTCTGGTTCAAGACCTAGAAGTATACTTCCAATGTTATTTAATGTAACTGCTAAGATAGACTGAATGTTTTATGTGCAAAGCTGCTTAAGAACTGGTCTCTCTTCAAAGAGATATATCAGACACCTGTTTAATACAAGCCAGTAGGAAAACAGGGTTTTTGCAGGTTTCCTCCACTTGTTGCCCCAGATTGGACAACTATCTGCTAGTTTGTGATGCTGAAAATGCACTGGAGCCTGTTAACCAGGCCCCAGTGCTAGTGCTGTTTTCCTAAATTGGTATATGTGAATTGGCATCCCCAATCAGCAAGTACTTTAACCCCCATTATAAATCCCTACTATATGGTAGCGATGATATCCAGGACATTAGTATTAAAGGAGTGACTAGGGCCTGAAGCGCTTTTTGTGCCACCATGAGTGACCCAAATAAAGTAGTGAAAGCAGGACTGCCTGTGCAGACTGCAGGAGCAGTGCAAACAGCTTGAATTCAACTGTGCCTACACCGTGTGTAGCACAGTCCTAGCACTATCTTTAATATATGGCAAACGCCCCTAAGGTAGGCCTCCTCAGACCAGAAGGCAGGGTGCATTTTATTAAAAAGACATATAAGAGCAAGCTTATATGTCCCTATAGTGGTTTTTTGTATTAAATGCTACTATAAGTGAATGACGATCCATAGGATAACATGGGCTGGCACCCTGGTAAATCCAAGGTCGCCAGCTCCATTATGGTACCACTGAAATGGGTCATGTATGGTATCAAACAACATGCCTTCTTACCCCTGACATGAACCCTGAGTCAAGGGTGATGTGGCATGGACCCAGAAAGCAACCTTTGAGGACACCCACTGAACTGCCCCAGTTTTCCTGTGCTCACCCAGCCTGCCTGTAGCTGCTGCCTCCAAGACAGGATTCAAACCTCATGGGCAGCAGTGTGAGTCCTCTCAGGAGTCAGGACAACGGCCTGGATGAAAAGGAGATCACACCTCCTAGGAAGGCTAGTGAAGTGGCACATCAAGGGGGTAAGTTTCAAAGGGCACACCACCTCTGGTATGCAAGGAGTCTGTTCCCGAGTGGAGGACAAAGCCATCCCCCCACCACAGTCAGATTTGCACCTGGACAGGTGGGAAAATTAGTTAGTCATACACCCCCAGAAGGTGAGTCACATCTCTAAGGTAGGCAGCCTGGTCTTTACAATCTGGGAAGAGTTCTGACATCTTGAAAAGTGGCAAAATAGAGGGTTCTGGTAGAAAAACTGCCACATCCCACCAAATGTGGTCACCTGAGGGGCAGATTAGCCATTAGGGCTAGTAGCCTATTGGCTACTTGCACTCACTCCCCTAAAGCCCCTAAATCTAGGATTTATGGGGCTCCCCTGGCACCAGAACCTCTGAACTGAAACAACTTGTGAAGATAGGGTATGACACCTTAATTCTGTGGCAACCTTCTTTGAACTGCTCAACTGTGGCTAGTCCTGGGCCAAAGACTGCTTCCCCTAGCTAGAGGAAACCCTTTGTGAGACAAAGGCAAGGCCATACTCCCTTGGACCAGGGGCACTAGTCCTATGCCCCGCAGTGAAAAATTACCTACTGTAAATGAAAAAGTGCTGACAGTTGGGCCCTCTGAGAGATCGCCCAAAGACTGTGGTCTAGTGCATTGTGGGTAGTGTAGTTAAGGTGCCTGCTAAGTTACAATGGGCTTCCTTTTTCCACAGGACCTCAGGAAAGGGAGATTGCTTCTCCTCAACCTTAACACTGCCAAGGCTTGTTGGTGGAGGACCTGGTAAACACCACCTTTACTCAACACTGCAACTCAAGAGCATACTTCATCACCTGTGGCTCTGTTGTCGAGTTTTTGCATCTGTTTCCTCATCCGCACCATCTCAGAGGTAAAACCAGTAATGCAGTTCTCATTCAGCACCAAGAATAGCCAAGAACATCTCTGCACCTGAGATGCCCAAACTAGGTGAAGTAGTTTTGCCTAATCAATCCTGGTCAAGGGGCCCAGACAAGCCCACATACCCTTAACCCCCACTGGGCTCCCACAAACTCGACCTGCAAATGACTGAATCAAAGACAGCTAGGACACCTCCGCACCAGGGTCTCATGAGCCTGGCAAAAAGTAGTCTGACTGTGGCAGTTTGGTCCTGGGACCGCACAACCTTTCCCATGAGTGGGTACCTCTGAACTCATTCAGCAAGTGACTGAGTGTCACTGGTGATTTTTCCCATTAACAGCATCAGTAACGTTTGACAGCTTGTAAATGTACTGATTTTATTTTCACTCTAAAATCTGTAACTCTGGTTATATGTATCTGATCTACTTTGTTTTGTTGTCTAAATTTATACAAAAATCAGCTTTATTTGTATACATGGATGTGGGATTTCTTTCAAGTCGTGTCATTTACTTATTGTCTGTGTTGGTACTCTGAATGTTAACACATGTTCCACTGGTAAAGCCTGACTGCTCTTTGCCATGTTACTAGGATTGAGCTAACGATTTAATATTGTGAACATTACAAAGTGAAGCCTAACCAGTACCACTGCATAATACTCTGCTTTCCTACAAAACCCCACCTAGAAACTTAGCATTTGTTTTCTAAATCTTATAATTGACAACTTAAACACGGTACTGTGGATGCACTGACTAGCACACTGAACTAATCCTATCAATTGGTTCCTTTCCTAAGTGGTGTTCCCATAGTGTCAGAGTGTAGAACAGGGGTTTCCTCTCATATGATCTTCATGCCCTTGCCATTTCTCTACTCTCCCTTTCCTTCAGTAGGCCTTGAATTTAGTGCAAACAACCAACTAAAGTTAAAATACCATAGATCTTCTTCGGTCAGGTTTTAGAGAGGCAGGCAGCTATCAGTCAGTGCAATTCATTGATTAGGCTTTAAGCATCTACAAAAAAGTTGATTACTGCTTGCATGTCCTACTGAATCTATGCTTCCTTTCATTTGATACATTAAGTATGACACCTGAAATCAAATTCTAAAAGACCAAGGGCCAGATGTATGAAAACATTTTGCATTCGCAAATGGTGCGAATGCCCGTTTGCGAATGCAAAATGCCATTTCAAAATGTATGAAATACATTCTGAACGCAATTTTAAGGAATCGCTAAAATAGTGATTCCTTAAAATTGCGAGCCTGTTTTGAGAATCGCAAATTGCGACTCTCTAAATTAGAAATCGCATATAAGGATTCCTTATTTGCGATTCCTTAGCACATGTATGAAGCAATTCCTAAATGCGATTTTGGCATTTAGGAATCGATAATTACCACCAAGTTGAACTTGGTGGTAACCATGTGCAAAATTTAAAAATGCAATTAAAATGCATTTTTAAATTGTACATGTAAAGCACACATGCCCTTTTGGCATGTGTGCACCTTACATGTCCCCTAAAAAAATGTTGGGGTGCAGCAAAGGGGGCCTTAGGCCCCCAGCACCCTGGGGTTTTGCATTTCCAAAATTGCGATTTCTGGTACAGAAATCGCAATTTTGGAAATGAAAAAAATTTGCAGTATGGGCCAACAGGCCCATAGGTGCGAATGGGGCCGGTATCGCAATTTGCGAATCGGTTATAGCATTTGTGATTTTTAAGAAATCGCTATTACCAATTCTCAAATGTGATACATGGCACTTTGTGAGTCGGAAATAGCGATTTCTTAAAAATCGCTGTTTCCGAATCGCAAATGGCCTTGATGATACATCTGGCCCCAAATGGGTTTCACAGATAAGTTTCTGAACTAGATGAAATGCAGCATTAATAATAGTGCAGGGCAGAATTTCATATACGCTGAACTAATTGGAGTAGTTTTGGTACTTCCCTGTTACCCTTTGAGGCAGAAATATTAATAATAACATGAGAATGCCCAATATCATAGTGAAGATTAATTTAGGAGAAAAAAGATCCTAGCACATTTAAACAGTGCGAGTGTCTTATCGTGCTTGCTATTATTTATCTCCAACTTGTAGCGCTATTTCTTAACGCAAAATGAATCCTTCATCCATTTTGGATGTGAGGGTGCATTTATGAGATAAGAAAAAAGTACTAATTGCAGAATTACTTACAGAAAGTTTGGGTAATTCCACATCATTAGGCTACATGTAATTACATAAGTTATGCACACCCCTAATTAAAATAATTTTCAAAAGATGAAGGTAGATTGTTCCTTCTCTGACCCCATTGCAATACTTTAATGAAGCCCCAACGGCTCCATCAAACAATTAAGTACTCATGCACATTACCTCACCAATATGTAAATAACACTCAAATTTACTACAACATTTGATTCCCTGATGACATATATTTTCTTCTGGCTTGCTCTCTAGAAAACACATTCTTAACTGAATTCTAAAAAATCCTTCTCTGCCTTTTCCGTCCCTTGTCCTAGTTGGCAACATTCATCATTCTCCTCATCATAGCACAACTCAGCCATGTTGAAAACAAATACATTTTGAGATCATTTTCATAATTTCCTCATGGTTTCCACCTGAAACCACTTGATGGTGCAACAGAGGCATTTTGCAACTGGATGCAAAGTGCAAATCAAAAGTATATACTATATGCAAATTGTTCATAAGGAATTACAAATTAGTTGTCGTTAAACGATTTGCTGATTATTTGGATCATTATGCTATTTTTGCAGCTTTGCCATTTTTTAGCAAAGGTACACAAATACATGCTATTTTAGCAGTTCCAAACTAGTTTGTGACTGGTTTACTACTTAATAAATATTAGCACAGCTGGACTTGTCTGAGGTATGCAGACAGATTCATAACTTTGGCTTATTTCTACTTGAAATCATCTAATTCAACAAAAAATGGACATTAAACCTGTTCTTCTCTGGATAGGCATCCAGCATTTTAAACTCTTTTCCTTCAATCATACACAACAATCCCTCTTTCCCATTCATCAGAAATGATGTGAAATTACTGCTTTCTGAAAACTATTATCTTTCCTGCTCTAGCTAGCATCTTCTCATAATTGGTCTACAGATAACATTTAACTCCTTCCAGATTCACCTTTTGCAGCCTACTAAACAAGTTGCATTGCTATTGCAGTTTGAGTGTCTACAAAGATCACCACCTCTACTGGACACACAAGACATTGGTTTGACCCGTGGTTAGGTTTCCCGGGGTTAAATAATGCATAATCTTGTCTTGTTTAGGATCTGACAGATATAAAACAAACTAACCTGGGATTTCTCAAAGAATCATTGTGTGGGGCTCATATTACTAATTGTGTCATCGGTGTTTTGGATCTGCTGTGCTTTATTTGTACTGTTTTACCATTTTATAACAGGCTTTGCTCTTGTATATATGTAATTTAATTTATATCCATTTAAAGAGGCACCAACGTTCTGATGCAATGGACTGGTTCTACTATTTGATTTACTAAAAACGTAGAGAGGAATGCAACATCTCCCATTTTCCCAGTGCATATGGCTACAGCTCGTTCTGCAGTGACTTACGGTGCTGAGAGCTAAGCATGATCCGATTTTGCCCATTCAGTTAAGTCAGAGAATCACTTTTTTAAAAATGTGTTTGGTCTTCCACAGTCAGCTCCCACTATCCCCCTACATTTAGACCTGGGTCTCAATGAAATCAAAAACATAATACTGCTAAATCCTCTTGTATTTTTGGGGTTGGCATTTGAAACGCAGAAAAACTGAGTCAGTGTAGGTTTGTCCGTTCATATTTTTGTTTAGCAAAGTTCATAATTCCCTTAACTGTATTGGACTCACGTAATAATTCACACCAAATTCGATCAGTGATGCTGCATAGTGCTGGATTATGGTGCTCTTTTCTGCCTCCCACCTGCCGCAGATATCAAGGGGAGGGGCGAAGGATGACACAGATGACAGGGACGGGGTGGGAATAAATGACATTTTTTTAAAACTTGCAGTTCATCACCACTGCCATCCTCTCCTGATGCCTTGGTGGCCCTCCTTTCCTGTTCTGGTGTCACAGCATTCACTGGGACATCAGAAGATGCCCCCCTAGCAATCCCAGCACTGCTTTCATGCTAAACCTTTTCTGCTGCTGGCTCTTACCCAGTGGGGAAACACTTCTATGCCATTGCGGAGGAGTCGCCCATGCTGTCCCCTTGTGTAGCCATTCAGCAGACTGGACTAATGCAATTCCTTTGTGTCTATGAATGGATTCATTGTTTTCATAATTTGTATGTTTGACAAATTATGAAGTTAGTTTTGTATATGTTTAGGTTAACTTCTTTTTAATATTTATATCTTTTTTGTGTAAAATCGTTTATGGATTTTTATTCAAAGTAAACTGTGACTTGTCTAATGCAGAGAATCATATTGATTATGTATACAAGTCACCAACTGGTTCTCTTTACCTAAGGATACAAGTATCTGTGTTTGATGTCCATTGTTTGCCACGCTAGTACAAATCCAATCACTAAACATGGCAGGTTGTGAGTATATGTTGTCCATTGGCACAGCACCTTGTCTTGTTTGAAACTGTGGCCATACTGAATAAATCACAATTAAGAATGAGAATACATTGATATATATATATATATATATATATATATATATATAGATACATATATATATATATATATATATATATATATATATATATATATATATATATATATATATCTAGATAGATATAGATATTATATATATCGGAATATCAGACACAGAAAGGATGACACTGCTCCTTTGCTCGCTATGGAAGCCCAAGCGTGGGTCTGGCAACCCACATTACATCAACACACAGTAGCCTTCAGAAAAAGCACTTGAAAGCAACCCTTATTGTGTCCAAGCATATTTATTTTATTGGGTACTGTGTGCTTATTTTTTACGCAAACCAGGCACTTTGTGTAAAATCAACAGTTCCATTGTTTTCTATGGAGTAAGACTCTTACTCTTTTGAAAATTCAAATCTTGATTTGTATATATATATAGATATATATATATATGTATTGTTGGACCTGGCCATTTTTGCAGGATCATCCCCAAACTGTTTGCATCCTTTCTCCTATTTTTTCTGACCAGTTTTTTAGGACTCTGGGCACTGACCCGGCTTTAGGACTCTGGGCACTTTACCACTGCTAAGCAGTGCTAAAGTGCATCTGCTCTCTGTGTAATTTGTATTGGCGGTTGGTTTATTCATGACTGGCATATTTGATTTACTAGTAAGTCCCTAGTAAAGTGCATTGGGGTGCCCAGGGCCAGTAAATCAAATGCAACTAGTTGGCCTGCAGCACTGGTTATGCCACCCACAATAGTAGCTCTGTAAACATGGCTCAGACCTGCCACTGCAGTGTCTATGTGTGCAGTTTTAAACTGCCAATTCGACTTGGCAAGTGTACCCACTTGCCAGGCCTAAACCTTCCCTTTTTATACATGTAAGACACCCCTAAGGTAGGCCCTAGGTAGCCCCTTGGGCAGGGTGCAGTGTATGTTAAAGGTATGTGATGTGTTTTACATGTCCTAACAATGAAATACTGCCAGATACGTTTTTCACGGTTGCAAGGCTATCTATCTCTCTCATAGGTTAACATGGGGGCTGACTTTATATATATTTAAAGTGCAGTTTCCCTTTGAGAGCAGATAGAAATGTGGACTTTGGGGTCTCTGAACCCACAATTAAAAATACATCTTTTAGTGAAGTTAGTTTTGATTGATATTTTAAAAATGCCACTTTTAGAAAGTGGGCATTTCCTTGCTTAAACCATTCTGTGACTCTGCCTGTTTGTGGATTCCCAGTCTGGGTCAGTCTGACAGTTGGGCTGTTTGTGAATGTCCTCTAGACAGTGACACAAAGGGAGCTGGGATGTAGCCTGCACATCCTGATGAGCCATCTGAACTAGAGTGGAGGGAGGAGTGGTCCCTTACATCTGAAAGGGCTGTGCCTGCCCTCACACAATGCAGTCTCCAACTCCCTGGTGTGTGTCTGGGGACTGGTCTGGGCAAGGCAGGATCTTGTGAACAACAGAGACTTTCCTTTGAAGTTTGCCTACTTCAAAGGAAGAAAGGGGTATAAATAGTGGACCCAAGACCCTAGACTTTAGATTACTTCTGGAACCAAGAAGAAACTCTGCCAAGGAAAAGAGCTGACGAGATGAGGAGAAGTGCTGCTCCTGCCTGTGACTGTGTTTTGTTGGGCTATACTGCAGTTGCTGCTTCAGCCTATGAAAGGGGACAAAGACTAGACTTTGTTGTGCATTCCTGCATTCATGAGTGAGGAATTATCTCCAGGGGCTTGAACTGAGCTTGCCTCCTGTTTTGAAGTCTCAGGGCCATCAAAGACTTCCTTTGCCAGCACCTGGACTCTCTGATGAGACTTCTGCCCTGCCAAGTGGTGCCTTAACCAGTCCCTTGGCCTTTGAAAGGTGAAGTTGGCAGGACAAGAGCTGAAATCCTTTCACAGAACTCCGTGCGGGGAAACTTTGGACACTCCACCTGCATTGCGGCTGGGAAATTGATGAATCAATGGATTGTGGCTTCTGATAATGACGCAAACCCCACACAGTGCAGTTTTCTCACAGCGTGCGAATGGATTTCTCACGCATCATCCCTAAACATCAAAGTTATCATGAACCTGCGCTGATCCGAGGTGTCCTGTCCGGAAGTCGGCGCATCACTCTCTTGTGAGGGAAAAAATGACACATCAACTATTCGACCAGAGAAGAAACGACACATGGCCTCACATACGAGTAAGGAACAAACGCATCGCTGACTTTTCCGATGTTCGCTTGCCGGTGCAGCTTTATTTTTGACGCAAACCAGGTACTTTGTGTAAAATTAAAGTTTCCATTGTTTTCTATGGAGTAAGACTTATATTCTTTTTAATGCAGCTCACTGCTTGCAGGAGCAATGCCAGCTCCCTCAGGATGTGGGGAGCTGACTGGAACTGCTGGGGTCTTCAGGCGTATCCCCCAATACTGTCACTCTCTCTCTCTCTCTTCCATCCCATAGAGGGATGAAAGAGAGAGAGAGATTGTCTTTGCAATGGTATCTCCATACAAAGACTTAAAAATGTGAGACTAGCACAATGTTTGGTACGAATGTTATAGTTATGTTTGGATGAAGAACAGTACAAAGTCACTTCTGGCCTAGTGGTCAAGGTCTTGTGCTGTCACTCAGTAGGCTGAATGTTCAAATACTAGTATCACTTGGCAGTGTGTTTGCTTATTTACTAGTATTTTGTCTGTTAAATCTTACTATTGATGGAACATTCACATTTCTTGCCAATCACATGCGTAGGTTGAATGGCATAGGTATGTCTAGAAGCATCCAAGAAAGGAGGCACTTATGGCCTAAAGGTTAAGGCTATAGACCTTCCCATACAAAATTGAAGGTTCTACTCCATTTGTGTCCATGGTGATTTTCCTTCTTCATTTTTCTTTAAACTTCTAAATTTTAAGGTTCATACTGAAAGGTGATCTCACTCTTTTTAATTGATCAATGCATTTTTCTTTTCAGTTTGTCCAGCAATATCTCATTCTAGGTAGATCATTCATCAAAGCCTAAAAAACTCTATGTCTATCTCTCTCCCTCTCACTCTCTTTCTCTCTCTCTCAATTTCTTTCTTTCAATCTTGTTCTCCCACTCACAGACCCACTCAGACCCTTATGCACCCACTAACAGACCCACTGAGACTCATACGCACCCTCTCACAGAGCCACTCAGGCCCTCGTGCACCCACTCACAGACCCACTCAGTCCCTTATGCACCCACTTAAGCCTCACTCAGACCTCACGCACCCATGCACCCACTCACAGATCCACTCAGACACTCACGCACCCACTCACAGACCCACTCAGGCCCTTGTGCACCCACTCAAGCCTCACTCAGACCTCAGACCTCACCCACCCATGCACCCACTCACAGATCCACTCAGACACTCACGCACCCACACACAGACTCACTCAGACTCTCACACACCCACTCATAGACCCAGTGAGACCCTGATACACCCACTCAAAAATGCACTGAGACACTGACGCCACCACTTTCACACCCACACAGACACTCTCGCAGCCACTCTCACACCCAGATACACCCTCTCACACCTATTCTCACACCCATAGAGATAGGACGTGGTCAACTCCTGCTGTGTATGTCCTTTGGCTGTGCACTTCATGGGGTTGGGTGGTTATGGGGTGGGCTGAAGGATCTGGCCACAGGCCAGGTCCTGCACCCAACACCCACCATGCACAGACTGACTGTGCGCAGGAGTGGTTGGATTAACGCATACTAGTAAATATTACTTCACATAAAAAAAGAAAACGAAATTCACTGAAAAGAACTAAGGTTACAGGGACGTTATAGTTAGGAAATAGAAAGTCAAAAACATTCTAATTCACTTAAAAAAACAAAGGCTACAGGGTTATAGTTAGGCTCACAGTTTAAATGTACAAAACCATAGAAATTCACCTGTTAGGGTTATCTCAAGTAACTATAACTTGTGCCCTAAATTAACTTTAGCTCATGCCCTTATCATGCACTGCTAATAACCCTACAAATTACAGCAGTCAGGTCATCTTTGATAATATCATTGAAAATATATATGCAATTTTTGCAGTCAAAATTGTATGAGAATACTGTGCATGGAGGAGGAGTGAGTAATAGTTACCTTAGGGCACGAGTTATAGCTACTTGAGATAACTATAATTATAACAACTGAATTTCTAAGGTTTAGTACATTTAAAATGTGAGAACAATTATAACATCCCTGTAACTTTTGCTGTTTAAGTAAATGTGTATGTTTTTTTAAATCTTTAACTATAACGCATTCCTGTAACCTTTCTTTTTTCAGCGAATATATATGTGTGTATATATATATATATATACATTTTTTTTTTTATATTTTACACTTCCTGAAGTTGGCGATGCTGCGCTGCTCCTAATCGCTGGTGATGCTGTCATCCCGCTTTGCCACTACGGCGATACATTCTCACTTCCTCCACGTTGTATAAACGAGGGCAGCACTACAAATGTCAACACGCAATCCTTATCTATGCAACCTCATCGGAACAAGTTTCGGCATCCAAATGCCTTTCTCAACCTGAGAGGCGCCTTGTTGCCTCCTGCTATTTAAATTCACACATGAGTTACTATTATCAATCACCTCCTGTGTTATTTCTTTGATAACCAATATAAACATCAGCATTTATATGTTCCTTGAAACAAATGCACACAACACCCTCTAGTTTATAGTATTCACATCATAAAATTTCATTGCCAAATACATATTATTTTTTAATTAATTATATCCACTGAACTAATGCCAAAATGAGCCGGCACTCCCAACTCAGTTCTACAATTCACAGAATAATGAATCCTATCAAATAGCTTTTTGGCAATTTATATATACAATCCAAGTGAATAATATATACCACTAGTACAGAAGAAAAAGAAAAGGAAGTGAAAATAAATCCCCAGTGAGCCACAAAATATAATTAAAGATTGTTTCCATAATCACTAAGACATAGCGGGCAAGATATCATAGCTCCTTCACTTCTTCCAAAACCATCTCTTTTCTAAGTATCTGCACGAAACCAAAGGCAACATTAAACATTATAAATTTACATCTATCTATCTATCTATCTATCTATCTATCTATCTATCTATCTATCTATCTATCTATCTATCTACCTATCTATCTATCTATCTATCTATCTATCTATCTATCTATATCTATATATATAGATATATATATGTGCATCTATATATATCTATATATATATCCATATATATTATAAAATGCGTATGTATACGCTTATTACATAGAGGCATCCACCACTTGTTGGTTGTAGTTAAGAACTACTTTATTATTGAAAAGTGTTTTTTGTTTTGCTAATAATTTTGGCGCTGCTTGATAAATCTACACAAAATTCCCCAAAAATGTTTCACACTCACATCAGCTGCTGTCTGGAAATTTTTTGGGTAATCCGTCTGGGGGGCCAAGAAAAAGTGGAGCTTCCAAAACTCGTTTTCCTCATTAATGTTTTCGTAGGGATTTTGAACAGTGGTAGCATCAAAACTTCTGGAAGGAATGACACCAAATTTGGCAGAAAGATAGCTCTTTGTTCAGAAATAGCTCTTTTTGTTGTTTGGTGTAAATCATTTCAGTAGTTTTTTGAGAAATTAAAGGAAATGCAAATTTGTATATATAGGGAAGCAAAGGCTTCCCAAACCCTCTCAATCTCGTGCTGAGATCTGATTAGATGTCAACACTTCAACAAGGAAGTGTTGGCAGCCATGTTGGGGCTGGGCTTCAGCCTAGTCCTAGAAAAAAGGGTAACAAATTGAGAAAAGGGGCTATGGTAGAGTCACCCTGGCCACTTAGCTCTGGTGCGCGGGTCCCAGAGGGACCCACCTAGAGTAAAAAATCAGTTTTTTTAAATATTTTTACCGGGATTCATGTTGGATGTGTGGATCCAGCAAAAAACAATTTTTTAAAACAAAGCACTGACTCCTGCGCTCCTTAATTCTGAAGCCCCATGTGGGCTGAGTCCCAGGGGCAATGCTAATTTTTAATGCGAGGGAGGCTGTTCAGACCCCCTGCAGCCCCTGGACCGGTACATCTCAGGCCTTAAAAAAATATTATGTGTGTGGTTTGGGGCCACCCAGTCCCTGCAGCCCTAGGCACTGCCACCTCCCTGGGGCTTTCATGAATATGTTTGTGGGGGGGCTGAGCAGTCCCTCTGCAGACCCTGAGACTGCCACCTCTCTGGGGCTTTCATCCAAATCAGTGCGGGGGCCCATGCAGCCCCCCAGCAGCCCCAGGGGACACCACCTCTCTAGGGCAAAATTTGAATAGAGTTCAGGGGGGTGCAAGGCATCCTTCCAGTCCCAGTGACCACCACCTCCCCATGGCTATCATAAAAATAATGGTAGGAGATTTGTTTCAGACCCTCGCAGCCTCAGGCACCACCACCTCCCCGGGCTGTGCTTGTTGGAGAGAGGGCCACGTGGCCTCCCTTGAGGAGTCACAAATGACCCTTGGGAATACCTCCCCCAAGGCCAGCTCCTGCTATGTCCTTGGATGCCCACCCTCAGAACATAGCTGTTTGCTTTTGCTTGGTGGGAGTTTTGTCAGCTCCACCAAGCAAAAGCAAACAAACTCCACTTTCAGCAAGAGACAGCGGTCAAACAGATCTCCCTTGCAGAAAGCGGAGTTTTCATCTGAAACAATTGCTCTTGCAAACAGGAAGCTGCTTTTAAAAGCAGCTCCCTGCCTGCCGGCAAAATTATAACTGGTGAATTCCTATGGTTTTGTACATGTAAATTGTGAACCTAACTATAATGTCCCTGTAACCTTTGGTGTTTTAAGTGAAAAAAAATATATATAGGCTCATAATCAATCTGTTCTCATAACTTGATGCAGGAACAATTGTTGTGCTATATTATTCGGTTCCTACCACTTATGCAGTACTGGGAAAATGTAATGACAGTTTTAATGTATTTTCTAAATCAACAAGAAGATTATTAAACAATTATTTTTAAGGATTTACGCCTTACTGTGGTGATAGATCTAATAAAGTAGCTTTTTTGTCAGAATATCGTATATAGAAATTTCATCCGACATATATTGCATCCTAAATATGGTTTACAATATCGTCTCAGAAGGTGCAGTTTTATTAACCTCAATGTGGCGATTTTTTCAAACGATGTTTATATGTCGGACGCCATTCTGACATGATATGCTGGAACCCACCGTACTACGGGCATTATATAGTTTTCTTCTCAACCAACCATGGTATTTTTAGCGACTTTCACTCTAGAATTGGACAGGAAAGTCATTTTAAATAACGTTCTTCCCTCATTTAGAGTTTCAAATCACAACTCTGGTTTGATTTAAATCAATGTCATGCAGTCATAAGCCTTTGGCAGTATTTATGAAATATTACATCCCAATGATTAACAGAGTGGTTTAGGTACAAACAACCTACAATTATTTGATCCATAAATTGGAAAAACGCATCGTATTATCCGCCGTACGTAGACAACCGCGTGATAGGGTGGTTTCAAGAGTATCTTCCACCACATCATATGATTTGTAAAACAAAAGATGAAGAGGGTTTCTCAGCGGGTAGCCGGCAAACTGAACTACTCCGTTTAGTATTTTTTTTTCCCCTTTCATAATATCTCTGGTTACTACTGCAACTCTGCACTGGATCTTTAATTTCCTGATACAACGGCCACCGCCGTCGTAATTTCCTACAGATATTCAAAACTAAATATCAACATTATTGAAATTATACCTCGTATATTAAAAATACGGTTCTTGGCCATATTCTTATTTATCTTTCACTGACTACGCCACCGATCATATCCAGGTGTTTCGTATGTTATTAGTGCTCCCGCATTTGCATAGTTGGTGACAGTAGTTAGTATGAACACCATGCTATTATTTTTCTCGCACTGTATGAAAAGTAGGTTATTTTTTTGAATTCATCTTTCCATTCAAGCCCTCTGGATATTATAATAAAGTATTTTGCTATAAATATTGTCTGACTTAAATACTCGTTATTAAACTTCGTTTCCAAAAATATTACCCGTTTGGGGTTACCAATATAAAATATATAATACACTTAGATTTTGAAACAATATTTTTGGGCACAATATTCATACCTTATATGGCAAACCCAAAGCAAAGTTTTAAGTTTTCTTACACTATCCAGTACAAATCTGTATTTGTGTTAAATAGTCTGCTTAAGTAAAACAGAGTTGTGTAACGCCGTGCCTTATTTTTTTTCCTTCAAGGGGGTGGCTTATCGGTAGGTAATCCCTATTAACAGACATTTGTAGGCCGTTTTTCCAACTTAGCCTGTCTGTTGCATTGAACGGCCCACATTTAAAATGGAAACCCCTTCAAGCATATTTTTGTACCAGAAGGAACCCCTTCAATCAATCAATCAATAAATTTATAAAGCGCGCTATGTACCCGTTAGGGTTTCAAGGCGCTGAGGGGGGGGGGGGGTAGCTGCAATCGGTCGAAGAGCCATGTCTTGAGGAGTCTCCTGAAGGTGAGGAGGTCCTGGGTCTGGCGCAGGGAGGTCGGGAGTGAGTTCCAGGTCTTGGCGGCGAGGTAGGAGAAGGATCTGCCGCCGGAGGTCTGGCGTTGGATTCGGGGAACGATGGCGAGGGAGAGGTTGGCAGAGCGGAGTTGGCGGGAGGGGACGTAGAAGAACAACCACAGCCAGTGCAAGGCCACACCATGATAGTGGAAGTGGACGGAGGGTTGAGTAGTACAATAAGGTGTCAACATACAATTTGGACAGAACCTACACCTAGAGGATGTGACAGAGACATTTCCCCAAACTGCCCACACTACATGTGACATGCAGGTGGGGCCTAGGCCTGGGAAAATGCTAATATTAATGACAGGAACAATAAACAGGAACCAAGATCACAATGTGCAACTAGTAGGAAGTCAGGAACGTCAAATTAGAAATGCCACAACACAGACACACTAATTGTACAATATCTCATTGCAGAGGACGAAGGCTTTCCTGGGGATATGCCTGTCCTGGAGTTCGCTGATGACACGGATGACGAGCTGACAAACATTAGCCTGCAGACCCTCCAAGATGTCCTTGGAACCCTCCAGACCCCACCTTCAGTCACAAGGAGGAGCACAGAAGTAGCAGCCATCACAGAGGACCCACCCACCACCCCAATAGTACGACCTGCCAGCTCCAACCCAGCTGAGAACTCTGAGGACACTGGTACCACCTTTGAGAGGACTGTAGTTGGAGTACAGCGGGAGCTGGCCAGGGAGGTTTGGGTGGGGTTGCAAAATATGGCAGCGAGCCTTGAGAGGTTGCGTTCGTGCATGATGTCATCTGCAGAACAGGCAGCAGCCATGCAAGCTCTAACATACATCTTGCATGGACTACAACAAAGTGTAAGGGAATTCACCACTGCAGTAAGGGAGTTGCCACAACACCTGGCACCCCAAACCTTTTACTGTGTGCACGAATGCAATCATGACCCCGTCAGGGCTGACCTGGCTGCCTACCACAGTGATGTAGCTGCTATACTTAAGAACCAGCAGCTCCCCCTTGGTGCAGTACTGCCCTTAATAGCCCCACAGTAGGCAGCTACTGGGATTTCTGACTCCATGTCTTCAAACACTTAATTGTGTGTTGCCCCTTCAAACCCACACCACCACGGGCAGAGGAGACGACACACACATCAGAAGATGAAGACGTGGAACAGATCACCTTCACACGTAGGAGTACCCGGTAGCACAAGTCCATGCCACATGGGCACTGAAATCCTAGGTCCTGTGCTTGTTAACATGCCAGTCTTGCAACAGTTGGTCACATGCACTGTTCTCCAGCACACTGTTTACCTTGACACTATGCTCTGTGATTGTCTCTCACTACCTCATTGGCAATTCATGTTCCTCTGCACTGTATGACACTTCACCCCAGAATGTCCAATGACATGTCCCATTGCACTTGTGTTGCATCACAATAGAAGGTGTCACACTATTGGACTCACAATCCTGGACTATGTAATTATTGCACTACAGCACTTTAAAATAAATGTCACTTACACAACCACTTTGTCGCTGTGTAGTGTGACACATCAACTGTGTAGGAGATTAGTGATGTATGTCACATGTCAATGGCCATAAAATGTCAATACAACTGCGTTGAAAGATTGTGGGCTGATAACTATGCACTGGGGTCTGGATTGTATCATCATCTCTGCTTCCTGAGCCTTATTTCTGAAGTAAATTGAAAACTAACAGTATAATGCTGTGTTGGACTGAAAAAGTCAGCTTAAAGGTATGTATAAGCTGCAAATCAATGTGTTCAACATTCCCTTCAAGACAATCTTTATGTATGTGACATCTGACTATAAACTTTCATCACACACACACCAGATAGCAGGAATGGATGTGTACGAGTCTATGGACAAATCTGTAACCTGGGAGTACAATGTAAGAAATGATAGGTGTGAGTTATGTATACAATACTACATAAGATTATAACATCATTCAGCTTGTCAGATTTCACATGAACATCAGGCTGCAGCCAGACGTACCACAGTGCCCAAGATTCCAAATCAGGTCTCAAACGACAACAGATTTAAAACACACATCCAAACCTCACAACAACTTGGGAACCATAGTAACCTGGAGTGGTGGGTGCAATGGATGGCAGATGCATTGAGAAGTAGCTGTGGGGTAACTGCCAATGTGACTGCACATTAGGAATTGTGAATAACCATGTCAATAATGGGATTCAGTTGCAGGATAGTACACAAATGCAAATACTAAATTGACACTGTTCACCCTTGCCAAGTCCATGATCCCCAAGCATATGACACATACTGTAAAGGAGTACCTAAATATTTATTTAACAGTAAAAAAGGATAATAAAACTAGGAGAAACACCTTAACTAACCTAACCTATCCTAACTAGACATTACCCACAACTGGCCCCACGTACCCTAATCTAAACTTACTTATCAAATTTAACTAAACACTCTAAACATCAACCCCCCAACCCCCTTATATGATGTGACACATGTAGGACAACATATATTAACCTAAACACTATCTTAACCTAAACAGATATATATATTTTTTTGGTATTTTTTTCATACTTTTTTTATACACATAAACCCCAACATCATCACCCACCTACAAAAAAAACCACATGTAATAATATAACCCCCTCTACCCCCAACCCACTTATACTAACTAAACTAACAGCCCACTCTAACTTAACACTAAGCCCCCTATACCCTCTAAAGATAAGAAACAGGAAAGAGGAAGGAGGGGAGGGAATCATGGCTGAGAGTCTCAAAGTCACAAATTTGCCCTCTGCAGGATCTTCTTTATACCCCGCGGTCTCCTGCTATTGCGGGACACCTCCTGCTGCAGCCTGTCCATCCTGTGCAACATCCGTTGCATGTCATGTCTCATTGCTTGGAATTCGGCATTGTCTATCACTGCAGCTGGGTTTGTCTGTGTGCCACTAGGGGATGGTACTGCTGGTGCCGATGCAGTGCTTGGAGGTGGAGGTGCAGGAGCTGCTGTCTGTGGGCCTGGGCTGAAGAGGTAGGCAGACCTGCAACAGTGGCTGTCATCCTTTGTGTGACTGTGGTCTGACCGGTCGTGCTGGTGGTGGTGGCTGTTGTGGGCAAGGTTGGCCCCCTTTGGGCAATGCCCTCCAGACTCCTGTGGCTCTCTCATGGCGATAACGCCATGTCATATTGCGGAACCCAGACTCCACATCTAGTATGTGGCGGCAACGCATCGCCCTCCTCTGGAATTCCTGATCTCATGGGCATTCATGTTGGCAGCTGTAAAAATAGAGAAAGCCAAACATTAGTGACATTATTGTGTGATACATCTACAGATGATATTCTAACACTTCCTCAAAATTAGCCTAACCAGTCCAAATCACAGTACAGAATGTCCCTGAGGAATGACAGGCCAGCGCAGCCTACACATCTACTATCTAACAGCACAGCAATGCTCAAGAAGGTGTGTACCAACTTAAATGATCTGTACATCATTGTACTGCCATTAGTCACATAACAAATGCTGCAAGTACTCCACATGTGACAGGCCAAATAATTACTATCTTCTGGATGACAATCAAGGCCCACAAGATCTGTGATTTGTAAATGGAATTTCCTGGACGGAACAAATGAATTTTGGAATCACATGCCTGTCTTCTACACTGGGATCCTCACACCTAGATACACATATTTCCTAACCCTGTGCCTCAGGGGGCGATGGACATGCAACACATACTTTCAAACATCAAGGACAGCCAGGAAGCTTTGGACAGCTATCCATGGGTTTAGTCAGCCCACCACAGGTAAGGAGGGCTGCCAACTAGGATTGACTCAAAGATTGGACAATTGCTAACATCATTTGATCTCATTAATACCTTTCCAAAAACAAGCATATAGATTCAAGCACCCATCTGGGCTTCAGCTGCATGCACACCTATGACATTCTACTCAAGTGCCACATAAACGTACCACGACATGTGGAGCTAGATGCTGCTACGAAGTCAAACAGACAGTCTTACATGTACATTAGTTAACAGGGAGGCTCAGGTCTGTGGGTGATACTTCGGCATCACTAGTCTGTGTGAATCAGGGTATGACTTGCTGACTGAATCATGAAAATTGCCACCTCCAAAATTATCCTTGGCATAAATGTGGCAACAAATATCACTGTTCATCTGCGCATGCCTAAAGCGCAGCACTAGAATCCCAAAATACGACTCTCCGCCACTGATTGTCCAACTCAAACATGGAACAAAATGTCACACTCAAGGCAAATCACAGATCATGTGCCAGCACATCATACGTGTAATGTGTCCAACACACAGGAGTCAATCACACAACAGCTGCAAACACAACACAGAACTCACATATCAACACTTACTGGATATGTCTGGGACTGCAAATCAAGCCACTTCTCCAATTGTGCAGGGGGCTGATCCACCTGTAAAATATGGAAAGGTGAAATGTGCTCAATGTCTGCTCACTGTACAAAACCTTGAACATCAAATCACTGTGTGTGACATTTTATATGATAGAGCAGCACCTCAGGCATGTAGAAACTCCAACAGCCATACTACTACAAACAAGCATTGACCCTGTCACTCCAGTGAGTGATAGACACACATATGCACACATGCACTGGCCCTAACAATGATGTGCTGCCAAACATGATTACTCAATTTTGTGCGGAATTCTTTCTAGAGGGTACTCCATTTCTTCATTTGTTGTTATGAGAGGCATGCAAAGCCACATTGCAGGTGCACTGCAATACCACTCACTCAGGTATTGTGGCTTGTGCATCAACGGACAATAAGTTGCTGTGTGATGCTCATGTGGGTTGAGTTTAGTTCAGGAATTATTGTGCTTTCTATGGTCCATTATATGTGGTCTTGTGTTGTCTGTAGGCTACAGATGCCACATTGTCAGGGTACCGAGAGCTGTATATCACCCCTATGACACCATTATGGCAGGGATACTGTGAGTTAATTGATGACGATCTTACGCTAAACATGGATTGGCCTTTTATCTAAATCAAAACAACAAAGAAATATATGCTGACAGTGTCTAATTTGATCTTCCGTAACAGAATGCATGGGCACCGGTGTGGAATTTGCACCTGAAATGTGTTTCTCAGGGCCCTGTGTATCTATATAAGGTATTGTAGATCACAGTTTGCCGCATTCATCATCTTACATTGGGTAATCTGTGACTATACAACAAACTGACACTGTCCCCTATTTGAAACATGGTTTAACAAATGTCCTACTGTGGCAATCATGATGAGGTAGGTGTCAATTTGTATGCACCTTGGGAATGGCAGCAGTCACATGTATGCTGGTCTGCTGATCTTAGCAAACACCCATGTCTGTGATAGCCTTCATACTGAGAAGTTAACAATTGTACATATGCTGCACTAGATCAGCAGGGGTGTACAAAACGTAAACTATCAAACGATTTAGTCACTTTAAATGTATGATGGAAGCAGTCAGGGGTCCCTTGCACAACATCATGTAAATCAATAATTTGTGACCATGCATTCACAAAGTTCTGGGATCCCATGATGACCCATTAACTTATGAAAATTGCTTGGCTATAAAGTGACACAGACGGCAAATGCATCAGCTCTGTACCAGCAATTGTGCCCAAGGCAAAATAAAACACACAGGAACAATGAACATAGGGCCAGATCATTTATGTGTAGCATTTACTTCATGTTTTTACGCTACAGCTATGGAAAGTAGCACCAAACATTCAGATATTATCAAGTGTGAATTATCTTGGCATCCATAATTAATTTAAATGCTGCACAAACCAAGTCAAAATATCAGCCTAAGATATTACCAGAGGTTAGGAAGATCTTTGAACCTATGGCCATGAATACAGTTCAGACATGTATTTAAACTAATTAGGGACTGCATTCATTCCTTGCAATAGAATGTGAAATACATCTCATTCCTGGTACACTCACAGGCCATGAATAAAACATGTGTTTGTGCCGCATTACCATCATCTATTGACGTCAAAGCAGCACTAATTTACAAGATCAAGTTGCGTTTTGTAAGTCTGTGCAGCTTTTGCGTCAACCAATGACGGTAATGCGTAGCAAATATTGTATAAATCAGACCACTGTATGTTCAACTTGCATTCCACATGTCCCCAAACATTGCAGGCAGCATGTCACCAAATCTGCTTCTGTCACTACAGAGCATTTTACTGTGCACATTAGTCTGATTTGTACTCACCAACAGGGCCACCAGTGACCACACCCAGGTGGTCCAGCAGGTCTTGCTCTCTGGCCACAAGGTCAGCCCAGCGATGTTTGAGTTGGTGGGAGCGTTGCGCTGGCTGTTGAACACTTTTTTTTACGTGTAACAGCACCTTGGATCACCTGAGCCTCCTTGCCTCGGTGTGATACCTCTGTATCACCCTGGCACCAGGCTCTAACATCAGGGGGAGGAAGTGGCATACCAGCCAAATGAAAGCCCCCAGCTCCTCCTCACCCATTCTCTCAAGACATGGTCTGCCCAAAATCACAAAAAATAATAGGGATAGTAAAGGGAAAAGAGGAAAATACACGGAAAGGAGGGATGAAAATGAAACTTAAATAACCCACAAACAGCCCAACAATACCCCAACTAACAATACCCACTACACACTCCCAACAGTACAAAGACAAAATTAGAGACCAAAAATGACAAAAACACACTTACACTGAATTACTGAGACAATTACTTAAACAACAGATGACAATTGAAATGCACACAGGAGACAAAAGCACAATTTGGACAGACACAACTCTCAACACAGCCACACAGTCTAGAAGAATCACAGACTGCAAAGTGAAAGTGAAAGTGCACCCACTGTACCATTTCTGTAAACCAGCTATCCTATTACATCACTTCCTGTCTCAAATGTGGTGCGTTTTTATTATGATGCGTGAAATTTTATGAAGCTTACGGGCTTTGCGTCAATATTTTTTGACGCATATGCTTAAAAATTACCCCGCATTCAAAGATCAATATATTTTTCATGGATAACCTATTTCATGGGGTGCAGTTTTGGAATTAACGCTAGGGTCCAATCGATGCATGATGGCTGTGAGCATAATATTTTAACACATAAGCGGCATACTTTGATGCATATGCATCTTTTTTGACGTGTTTCCGTCAACATATCTGTCTTTAACTGTGTTTGTGTCATTTTTCTAATTTTTAACATACATGAAAGCTATAAGTATACAAAGATCGGCTGTTAGGGCCTGCTGTGTGTGTTCTAGTGTTTGGGCACATGTGGCAGACTACACTACTGCGGACCATAATACTCATGTTATTGTGCCGGATTAGCACTCTTAACTGACGCAACAGCAACCCAAACATTTGGAATTAAAATTGGTATTCCTTATTTTGAGCACGCAGTGCGTAAATAGAGGATAGCAAGGCTGCACAACTTAAAAAATTCACTCATGGCCTGTGTGTTTATGTCTGAGAATTGGCTATTTCAATTGTTGTTGTGCCTCTGTGTGAACGTCACAAGAATATTTTTGCACATTGTGCATGTATGAATGTGTTATAATTGTGTATAACCATCAGATGCCGTTCATTGAGGTACATCAGTCATGATATGTGTTTGTTATATCTGTTGCGTCTTATGCTGTGTATACTTCCTTGACTTTGGGGAATAAACATTTCCCATGACGAAGTATACACAGGATAGTTAGAGGACTGTTGATAATGGCTATGTTAGAAACGTAACCCATCACATTTAATGAAATGTTGAATACCACCTCATGGGCACTTGTGTGAATACTACCCATGAGTCAGGCATTTGAACATGCTAGGTAGGTACAGTGTTTGTGACAGAGTCTCAAATCCAATCCTAAAATTGTTATGTACACCACAGTGTGAGTCATGTAAATGACCTATGTTTCTCCTGTGGAGGACCAGCAGACCATGCTGCATGTGTTCACATATTTCCAGTGGTTCAGTGCACAAAGGTGTCCAGTTCAAGTGTGTGGCCATGTGTACCCTGTGTCAGTATTGGCCTCCATGTTGTCACAGTTACGTGCAGGTCTAGTCATGGGTCTGTAGAGCCATCCTTCAAAGCAGATTTGACCTAAAGCCAAAGAACAACTAATGACACACATGGGGATAGTCCAGCTATGGCACTGCAGAACTTTTATAAGGCAGAAGACAGAGCAACCGCGGTGTGCTTAAAAATGTTTAGGATCAGTAATAGGAAACAGGCAGGTTTCATCACAACATTTGTACATAGGGTGGGCTTGAAATTTCCCACTGCAACAGGGAACATCAGTGCCTCTGTGCTGATTAATGTCACAGCTAGTCATCACGCAAGCCCCATCAAAAGGTGGCGGCAGAAGTGAATCTGTGTGTGGACCGTCAGGGCACAAACATGTTTTGTCCTTACATCCACATTGGCAACCCTTGTTTGTTGTGCTGGAGGCACCATACCGAATCTATGCTTACAGCCATAGCACACTCTCACTGTTTGGCACTAATGAATACATGCAAAACCACACAAGGGATGGGGCTGGATTAGGCAATTTGAATACATGTCCCAGAACAGAATAATATAAGGAAACTGATTAAACTATACTATATATTTGAGGATTCATCGTAGACCTACCAGACACAATACCCCATGAGGAAAGAGAGGGCATGGAAAGCAACTATGAGACAAATGTAGCCACCAGGAACTTCTATGGTTAACGCAAAGACAGGAACCAGTCAGGCTAACTGGATGCAGGCTCTGTCTGGAACAAACATGAACAAGGCAAATACACAGAGAACGGACTCTGACTGGGAAAAGATGGAACAACACTGTGGGAACTAAAAACTGTATTTGTGCTGTGGTCTGCAACGTTACACAATTTCCCAAGGGCTCTGTTACACAAGTGATTTGTAAACCAATGCACAACAAGGAGATTCAGAAAATGGCAGCTTCTAAGCAGTTCCAGGTAGTAGCAATGGCAGGGCAGGTTCAAATGGCTGGTCTGCATGGAAGTGCTCACAGGTGTGTGCAGCTTCAGTCTCTCACAAGTCCTGGAGTTGAGAATCAGGTTCAAAGGGCCAACTGGACCTTTAACATGGGAAGCAATGGACAGCTGATTACAGGTCCTACCCACTACCAGGAAGTGAATTATCTGACCTGAAGTCCATGTAGACTAATTAACTATGACCATGGTATGCCATACTGAAGAGGGAAGCCCACAGGAGTCAGAATGGGAGTCTGGGTGTGTGTGGATGAAGGTTATCAGGGTACAGATAGTCCATTTACAGGGCCCCCTAGAGAAGGGTGTGCAGAGACTGAGAACATGGCAGTGGCAGGACTTATTACCTGGGATGGACTGCGCAGGGCATGTCTTGTGAGCAATGCTTGTCATACCTGGGTCACTCGTGCTATCCATTTTCTGCTTAGATGCACTCCTTGTCACACATGCTCCTTGCAAAGATAGCTGATGTCACACTTACTGCTGTCAAGGGTCTGGTCATACATTCCTGTTACCAATGCAATAGCACATTCTCTGCCGTATGAAACACTTGTTTGCCTTATGATTGATGTGTCTTAGTTGTGTGTCATGTGCTGCAATGAACCATGTTGGCAACATGGATGTGTGTCATAGCTGTGGTCCTCTGATATTGCTGTTCAAATGTGAAATAGACAGGTCATATGTCATTTACACTGTGTGTAATGTTGCCTGTACATTCACACCCATCAAATTTGATGTGGCTTTTTCAGTATCCTAATCTGTATTTCTGCAATGCTCCATGAGGCTAAACTCTGAATATGATTCCTAGGGATCATGTGATGCATACAAATTATCCAGAGCATGATTGACTGATGAAGGTAGGTGTTTAATTACATATGACAACAAAGTGGTGATGGTGACTATAGTTAGAAGAGGTTTTGTACAATGTGTTGTCTCCGATGCAATCCTGCTGCACTTTTTGGATGGTCCCCCTCATGTTCACGAACAGCATCCTCCTCTTCAGGCATTTGTGGGTCTGGTTCATAGAGGGGAATGTTCCTCCTTACACAAATGTTTTGCAGGATGGCACAGGTCAGAATGATCATGCAGATCATTTCAGGTGAATATAGGAGGCTGCCTCTGGTGATGTTGAGGCATCGGAATCTGGACTTCATGTTGCCAAATGTCCTCTCTATTATGGTGCATGTCCCCCGATGTGCCTCATTATTGATGCTGTGCTTGGGTTAGCAAATGGGGTCATGATCCATGGCTGGATCCCATAACCCTGATCAGCTGAAAGAGAAAATGAGTGTAAATATTTGGATGTTGGTTGCACCCTGATTATCACTTTGCATGGCAGTTGTTATTTTGTGTAATCTGTGACTCATGTGTGTTTGTGTTATTGCGTGGGATCCTAGGCTTCTAGGATGTTCTTTCTGCATTTGGTTGTTTAATAATCAAAACTGGGGTTTGGCTGATTGACCTGAAATCAGCGGTATATTTGTAAACTTGCAGCTCATTGTGTATCTCCCGTGCATTATGTCATGTGAAAGAAGTGTCCATGTGCCTTCACTGGAAATGACATGATACTTCCGCACACACAATTGATTCCACTGTGGTAGTAACACGGTTTCACTATATGGCCTGCACATCCCATCCAATTCAACATATATAATAGCATGTTAAAAACAACAGTGAGACACTTTGATTTGGCTAGGTGACAATGTACAACATATCTCCATAAGTTGGCAGCATTGAAGTGTTCACAATTCACAATGCACATATATCCCATGTGTGACAAGTTCAATGCAAACCTATTTTTGTGCCATTACCGAGTTGGCTCATGTGCAAACGTGCAAACATGTACCTACACAACTGAACCTGGTCCAGGTAAGCTAGCTAACTTGGTTGTCGGGGTGAAGGTTTAAGTGTCAGAAGGTCCATGTGCCTGTACATCTATTATGTATATGTGTAATTGTCTCAATCTGTATGTGTAGCAGTGTGCACTTTGCAATATTGTCACAACAATATGTGCTCTTAGCACAGTCCACTTCCTTATTGGTAGCGGGCAATGTCACCCCAGGAGTGATGTGAGATATTGGTACAGCCTCAATGATTCCTTGTCACCTTCATTAGAGTCAGCATCATCATGCTATGTGTCTTATGGTGTTTGACCTGCAGCAAAATACATTACATACCCCTTACACAGTATGTATTGCTTGGAAAGGTGTGTGATTGAGTGATATTGATGTGATATTGGAAAATTCATCTTCCAAGTTGTACTGCCAGTTAAGGCCATGTCATTTTCACTGTGTGGTTTTTAAAGTGGTCCTGTGTGGCTCTAGAGTGGCATCTATTGTTATTTGCATCTGTCATTTGTCCATAGGTATGTATCCCATTGGGTCAGGATATCAAACATGACTACCAGTGTCACAACCTCAGTCTCTTCCTGGCCACGTGTCATTGTCGTGGGGTATGTGTTGTATGTCCTACAGGGTTGCTGTGCTGTGTGTATATAACTAGGTTTTTTGTACTTACCAACAAGTAGGCCATTTCCATATCGTCCATCCTGGAAGTGTTGATTGATGGTGCTGTGGCAAAAGATGAATGAATCATGTACACTCCCAGGATACTTTGCCACGATGTTGGTGATCAATCTCTGGTGATCCACAATGGCCTGCACATTGATGGAGTGTGTGCTTCCTGTTGCCATATAGATGTTCGGTTGCAGCCGGTGGCATAATCCGTACATGTGTGCAGTCAATAGCACCAAGCACATGTGGGAAGCCATTGATTTGATAGAAGCCCTGTTTGGTCTCCTGCTGCTTCTGCTGTGTGTTGGGGAAGCTGATTTGGTGGGGTGTGAGGGAGAGGATGGCATCCAGTACCTTGGGAAGGAAGGCAGAGAATGAGGGCTGTGAGATCCCGGCAACCAGGGCACCAGGGGTTTGAAAAGAGACACTTGTCAACATGTGCAGGACAGCTAGCAGCTTGGTCTCTGGTGGAATGATGTGGGGTGTCTGCAAGCTGGGTGCCAACTGTGGCTCAATGTGGTGCAGCAGCTGCTGTATGGCTTGCCAGTTTAGTCTGTACCTCTGGATGATGTCATGTTCCCTGAGGCCCTGAAGGGTTGTCCTGGTCCGGAATATCCTCTCCTGCCTTCGCCGTTGCCTTTGGGGTCCCTGTTGGTGTGGTGAAAGATGCTGCTGTTGCTCATGTGCTCTGCGTCTTCATGCATGCTGGATGATTAGCACCTCCATGTCTTCCTTTTGGAGATCTGATGTTGCTTCTGTGGGGTTTCCTTAAGTACTGGTGTGTTTGCCCCATTTTAACGCCTGCCCTGACCCAGGCATTAATTTTTGATGCAAATCAGGATGTGTGCCATTTTCCGACTCCTCCTCCCAGGCGCGCAGAATTTTTGCGCAGTTGGATAAATATGGCGCACGGGTGTTTAAGTCATTTTTTAGACAGGAACGCCTACCTTGCATGTCATTAACGCAAGGCGGTTTCATGCATCCAGAAAACGGCGCACACTGAGATATTTTGACGTTAGCGGGGTCTAGTGTCAAAGTATAAATAAATATATACATATATATATATATATATAAATATAAGTCAAAGTGCCTTCGAATCCAAAGTCAAATTTGCACTCATTTTACTTTTGGAAAACTGAAAGGCAGGGCTGTCTAAAAAAATTATAGCAGGCAACACAGCAGTGCACGCTCCAGTGCAGGAAATCTACTGGGCCTCTAAACTTCCCTGCCCTATTATATACTAGGGACTCATGGGTAGTTTGAATCTCTCTATGCCCTATCATAATCTAGAGACTTACAGGAGTCTGTCATTGTCAATTGTAATTATACCACATTAACATATACCTTTTGATCAGAGCCCTGGGCCTGGTTAGCAGAGCCTAGGGCATAGTCAGGGTCAGTTACCACCAGTATCAGTCTGAAAGAATTTACTTGAACACACTAAAGGAATGACTTTCTCACAATGAGGAATACCACTAGTGAGTATGGTAAATCACTACAGATGACTGTCTGGAATATTAAAGGCATTTCCAGGAGCAATACAAGGGGGCACAGTATTATACGGGTCAAGGGTTGAGAGGCATTTAATATTCCATTTTATTTAATTCATGTAATTATTGCTAGATTATTGTATGAACAGTGGTCCTTATGGTGCTACATATATCTAGATACATGTTGTTTTGTTTTAGAGACTTTGAAGGGTCCCAAGCCCGGAAATGCATTGGGTACAAGAACTCACCGGATAATGCAAATAAAATTGAATTGCTGCACATGATGACTCATTGCAAATGCAAATGTTACCACGGATGCTATTTGTAATGCAAGGTATATATGAAGATAATTATTAAAAAAGGTCTGTAGGAACAGTTGTTTGAAGAAGTTTGAATATTTTCTGATGAATGAGGATGAATAAGAGTTCAAACACTCATATTTTCAACAATGGCATGTGTCAATTCCATATGTATGTAGCTGTACTGAGTTAGCACATGAGTTGCACTGTACACAACAAACAAAACCATTTCTCATAATCAAACTATGACTCTTGCCACGTACAGTGTCTGATGTACCTATAGAAAAGACAAATATGTTTATGTAATTTTCACAAAGATTATCTCCAAAGCCTTGATTTCCATTGGTAAAATCAAATTATAATGTAAGGTGTGTTTATCTATGCTAGGCAATATTTGATAGTTGATAGCAAGTGTAAAACTGTTGGGACTGCACAATTAGGTCTGAGAACCACACACTTAAAAGAATAGACCTGGCTACACATTTAGTTATGGAGATCTCTGTCTCATCTTTCTAGTGTCTGCACTTGTAATATAACTATGGGAGATTAATATGTGAATACTACTGGAAAATCAAATTACACTAAAGCTGAAGTTAAGGTTGAAAAATACTGAAAACAATACTGACCAAATATGAGAAACTATTCAATGCATGAAATGTTTATTCACATTAAAGTCACATCACACCTACTTTGTTTTCTCAAAGGGGATAGTATTGCACTTAGATCAAGGAACTACAATGTCAGCTCTTGCTTTATGTTGTGTCTACCATTAACAAAAATCGTATGCCACTTAATTACATGTTCCTCTTAATTTTTCAGTGGACTGGGGTGGCCAAGAAACATCTGGAAAGGACCAGGGGTAGACCAGGACATCCTTGGCTTGTAGGTAAACACATCCACTCCATAGCACCAGTAACCAGGAGAAGGGAGACCAAGAACTGATCAAGGGGAGTGAGTCCACCCGGTCACTGACAATGCCCTCTACATCACGAACCCTGGCCAAGGCTGAGGAGGCTGAAGGGAGGAACATTGAGAGGGACACCACCAGCCAGGGGGATGAAGATTTTGGGTTTTTCCTCTGAACCCACAGAAAATAGTGAAAGTAGTGGAGATGATGTCCCTTGACCAGGCCCCCGCCATCCAGGTCTGTTGCTATTCCATTGAGGCCTCCAGCTGTAACCCTTCCACTACTCTCTCTCCAAGTTCCTGCCAAAAAGGGCAAAAGCCAAGGGAGACATCTGCTCCCGACACCCCACACCCCTTATGTGCAACCAAAACCTCTCCATGTGTCATGTGGCTGCAGATCAGGGGATAATGAGGCAGAGGATGTTATCAGAGCTGTCTTTTCCCAGGGAGTAAGGAAGATTAGGAATGAGATCCATTTGTGCTGAAAGTCAGAGTCCAGGCTGCCTGAAAACACCAATGCCTTGATCATTAACCTTGAGTGCAGCTATATTGTCTGCATTGTCACAAACACCCACCCAGACCACTGTTGTTGTGCCTCCATGTGTGTCATCCCACTCCGTTTCCCCTGCTACCTCTCATGTTCTCTCCTCCCAGGGGGTGTCTGGTCCTGCATCCACCAACTACAGTGAGTACACATGTGTGGAGGATTTGAATATAATCATCAAAAATGAGAGCAAGGGTGGCCAGTGACTGTATCCCCCCCCAAGCCTGGCCACTAGTAGCCATACTATATGTGGCTTGGTGGGGACGAACATTAATTATTGTGTTGACCATGGACACTTGTGTTTTGACAGAGGACTATGGGGGTGATTCTCACCCTGGCGGGCGGCGGAGGCCGCCCGCCAGAGTTCCCCCCTCCAAAATACCGCTCCGCGGTCGAAAGACCGCTGATGGTATTTTGGGTTTTGCACTGGGCTGGCGGGCGACCGCCAAAAGGGCGCCCGCCAGCCCAGTGCAAAACACCCTTCCCACGAGGACGCCGGCTCAGAATTGAGCCGGCGGAGTGGGAAGGTGCGACGGGTGCAGTGGCCGCCATGGAGGATTCATTTGGGCAGCGGAAAACCGGGAGACCGCCGGTTTTCCGCATCTGACCGCGGCCAAGCCGCCGCGGTCAGAATGCCCTGCGGGGCACCGCCAGCCTGTCGGCGGTGCTCCTGCCAACACTGGCCCCGGCGGTCCGTGACCGCCGGGGTCAGAATGACCCCCTATGTTTGTTTGACCCTGGTATATAGACTGGTTCCCCTGACACTTCCTGATATTTTTAAATATGTTGCCCAACCTCCTCTAAATTCCCTTTCCCTTTCTGGTGGGAGATATTATTTGTGTTCCTTTCTCCCTTTCCACCTGTCAGTCTCCTTTTCTATTTATTTGAGCATCATTACTGCTTTATTTAATATTTGAAGAAACATAAATATTTTTTTCAGAAAACATTCCTCTCTCTCACTTAATTTGTATTATGTATGTTTCATTCAATGTGGTTAAGTATGCATCTGTAGGTGGCTTGCAATGCTTTCAACATAATGCCTTGTAACACAGATGGCCCTATAGGTCAACATGTAGAACTCACACACAAACAGAGTAATCATTTTAACTAACAACAAATCAGGATAGAAGTTGTGATTGGTTATCAGAAAACAGGGATGATTGCAGAGGCCCCCTAACTTTTTCCCCCCATTTTTCACTTTTTGCTGGTGTTTTCCTGACTCTGATGGTGCCCTGGGTACTGCTAACCAGTCCCAGGGCCTGTGCTCTATTTAAAATGAGTATGCACATTAGGCTAATTATAATTGGTAATAATAACCTACCAATAAGTCCCTAGTATATGGTAGGGCAGGTAGGTTTAGGGACCCCAGCATAGGTAGTGCACCCATAGGTGCACTGCTGAGGTGCCCAGTGTCATTTGAAAGGCAGGCCTGCCTTGCTGGCTGCTTTTAAACTACAGTTATATGCAAATTCTACTTTAGAATTAAAAGTACTTCCAAAGTCGTAAACTACCTTATGTTTACATATAAGTCACCCCTAAAGTGTGCCCTATTTGCCCCTAGTGCTGGGTTCCATGTAACTATAAGCAGGAACCTTATAAAAATTGTTTAATAAGCCCTGGTGAGGTAAAATAGCCAAATCTGTTTTGCCCTCACTGTAGTGAATGGCAATCCTAGGCTAAAATAGGGGGACTTTATTTTAATTAACAAAGTCCCCTTAATTGTCAGATACCTCAAGTGTGGTAGCAAATTAATTGTTATAATAAATCTCATCCCAACTTACAATTGTTGGATTTAATATAACTAGTTCAGGCAAAGAGGTTTAAACGCTACCTAAAAAGTTGCCAACTTCAGCTCTCTAGTGCCCTTCTCTGATTGGCCAGCCTCTGCCAGCATGGCCAGGCTGCCTTGATGAGATGTGAAGTGTCCTGGGCTGGACACAAAGGATGTGCCTGGGGAAGGAGAACTACCTCAGCAGATGGAGATGCAGGTATGAGGGGAGGGATATCAAAATGGTCTTCAAAGGCAGGGATGGACATTTGGAGCAATCCAGCACCTCCCTCACATCCTGCAATCCCAGACAATTAGGTGTCCTCTTCATTAGATTAGGAGAGGGCAGGAGAGGGGTGTGTTTAAGATGTTTAGCCACACCAGTGGGTGAGCTCAGCCAGATCTAAACTCCAAAAAATCAGGTTCAGACATGATGGATTTTTGAAGAATGTTGCTCCCTGGGATTGATTTTTGCCACTCTTCCCAGGAAGTGGTCAAAACAGGGGAAAGGACCCTGCATCTGATTGGAGAACCAGGACCCCGCTGTTTTTCACCCAAGAGCAAGGATAAATAAGGCAGAGCTTCATCCACACCTCAGATCGCTACCAGATCCCTACAAGGAACAACATCAGGAGAAGAAGGACTGCCTTGGTGGACCCCTGACCTACACCTGGACACTGAAGCCTGAAGGCCTGAACCAACTACACACTTGGGCTCCACCACAAGAAGGACTTTGCATGGCTTCAACTGGTTCAAGGATGGACTCCCTGTTTGCTACAGGTAAAAGGGAGCTGTCCAGAGGAGTCCCCAGCATCAAGTCCTGCAAGTCCAGTAACTATTTGAGGATTCTGGTCAGGTACATTCTGGGAATTGTAGTCCCAACACCCAAGGAGCAACTCAGAGCTTCTGGAAACTTGGATCAAGTTGTGGACCCTCCAAGGACCCAAAAAGGACCTCTGGAAGAAGATCCAGAAGTTTGGAGATGTTTGGAGCAACTCCATAAGTTGAAGAGGTGCATTGTGGGAGTTGTAGTCCCAGACTCCAATAGGCAAACCAGAGCCTCTGAACCCTTGGCTGGTGATGTGGACCAATTTCCTGAATCAAGAAATACTTCTGAAAGTAAGTGTGACAGTGTTACCTCGTGGGTGGCCTGAACTCTAGGCTTTGTCCCTTTCGAGGTTGGCCTTTTTTTAACTCTTAGAGCGCTAGTTGCTTCTATGCGCTAGAAAACATAAATTCTTTACAAATGTATATCTCCGGTTTCCCTGATCCGAAGTTAATAGTTTTAGTGTCATTTTAAAGAAAAAATATAATCTACCTGTATAAATTGGTGCTGGATTTTTATTGTGTTTTGAGTTTTACTTATTTACTGTTTTGTGATTTTTAAATGCCTTACACACTTGTCTCCTAAGTTATGCGTTGTCGCTCGATGCCAAGCTACCAAGGGTTGAGCTGGGTTTAATTTCTTGAGACCTGACTGGACCCAAGTAGAGGTTAGTGGTCTACTGCTAAGTGAAGGTACTTAACTGTCCTTACCAATATTCAACTTTCCAACATTGGTGCACATGTTTATATTTATTTACCTATTTTTGGTGCTGATACATATTTATAGTTGTCATGGGGATATTAGTTTCAGCTACAAAATTATGGGGGTGAGAACCTTTGTGAGTAAGTGTACATTCTAGGTTGCTGCTGATGTGTGTGTGTGGCTGTAAGACATCTGTCTGTCCAGGTGGGTTAGTTGGCTCAGCTGAGGAGTTTGCAGCATTTACAGGTAGGGAGTGAGGGTCTTTAAAGGTATTGGGGACAAATTCATGTACAGGTGAGGGGTGCTGGTATTTTACAGGTGGGAGTAGCTCTTCGGGTGGGGATGCCTATACAGGTGGGTGTGCAGGGGCCTGTACAGGTGAGGGAGCTAGTATAGATGTGGGGTGCCTGTGTAGGTGGGGGGTGCCTTTACAGGGCGGGCTGCTTGTACAACTGGCAGGTGCAGGTGACTTTACAGGTGGGGGGTGCAGGTGCCTGTACATGTGGGGGGTATCTGTACAGGTGGGCATGCACGTGGCTGTGTGAGGTGGGGTGTAGGTTGGTGTGTAGGTTCCTCTCAATGTGTTGAATGTGAAAGTTGACTTTGGAACATTTTCAACATTCTCTTTATCATCTTCTTGACCAAGGAATAGTTTCTTGCACTCTCTTCCCATACATTTTGATTCGGTTTGGGTGCATCCTCAACATATCTTGGCAACATCTCACAACATTGCCCATGGCATGGGTCTGCATGTCAAACATCCGAGGGAGTCCTTAAGGTGAGTCTATGTCAGACAGACTAGCCACTAGTCCACAAATGAGCTGCCGCACATCATGCTATTGGAAATGTTTTTCTTCCTGGTCAACATGAGTTTCTGCCACCCACCTCTGCACAGGATGCCCTCTGATATGACCATCAGGTTGACCAGCATGAGGATGGGTAGCAGGTGGGTGCTGTGAGGAGAGTTTCATGGACAGGTGATTCATGCTTCACACCAGCGGTGCCCTCTCCTTCAGGTGTTTCAAAGTAGGCCTAGGATGTACCTTCATGTGAGAGGTGTGTGGGATAATCTACACAACAACCTAGGACATGAGGTCTGTGAGGAGGTGATGGTTGTGTTGGGGTGGTATACTCTGTGGTGAGTTGACTGACTGCTGGGGTCTGGAAATGTTTAGATGGGAAGTGAGAGGTACAATGCTGGTGGGATGTGCTGGAACCTTCAGTCGTTTGGGAATTGGGTCCATAATGGCCTCCCCTTCATCCATGTCCTCAACCTGCTCCTGCTTATCTTCTTCCCCTTCATACTCGTCTTACAGAGCATTGCTGGCCGCTGACATTGCTACTTAGAGGGAGATTGGATTCTCACTTTGGATTGCCTGCTGCCCTCCGCTTGTGAGTGGTTCAGCTTCCTCAAGTGACTCATAGTACCCAGTACCTGAAAGACACAATTTGCAAGATATGAATTATTTAACACATTTTTTTATGTGCTACAACACTACAGTTTAATAAGTACTTATTTGCATCTATTTAAGGTTACACATGTTATCTGGTTTCTATAAACCTACATGTGATAGGTCAGCCGTTCGCAGTGATGTGTTCAACAAAGATGCAAAATATAAAATAATACTCACTAACTCTAGCCACAGATATGTGTGCTTTTGATATCCCGTGTGAGGTCAGCTGCTGAACCTGGCTTTGCAAATTTGTGGTGGATGACATGATCTTTGATCACCAACCTTAAACGGAAATGACACCTTCATTAATGTTAAGCATGATTAATAAGTGAGCATACAGAATACATATGGCCATCACTGAATATGTTGGAAAATTCACACACCATGATTGCACGGTTAAAAAAGTGGAATTATCTCCCAAGGTATTTTTACAAAGAATCAATCATTGTGAATGGTATGCAAAATAATAGTTTACAACACAACTTAGCACACTATCCAGATAGACGTCTGTTAATAGGTATAATTGCTGCATCCAGAATGCCTCCTATTACCCTGGATGAGGTAATGGTAGCTTTGTTAATAACTGAGGTTTTCCTGACAACAGCTGTAATGAATCCTACATATCCTTATTAGAGTCCAAAAGATGATGTAATGAAAACTATGGGGGTCATTACAACGTTGGCGGTAAAAGGCGCTTACCGCCGTGCAGAAGACCGTCAACACACCGCCGCGGCCACGGAATTCCGCCATGGTCATTATGACCCACAGCTCGGAATCCGCCAAAATCCAGACTCCCACACAAGTCTGCTACACCAAAGGTCAGTGATAAACTGGCGATAACAAAACCGACACCGTCTCGCCAACAGGAATACGCCTACACTATCACGACCCACAAATCCAGACGGCGGTCTTTCAACTGCGGTATTCCATTGGCGGTACACACCGCCGCGCTAAAAATACAGACACATTTACTAAACACAACCACATTGGACAAATTGATACACATACACACACCACTCCCACACACCCAATACAATATAAAACACACACCCACATCCCCTTACGTCATCAATTGCGACTGAGTGCCAGAGAGAGACACCACCATCTACAAAATAGCATCCACAGGCACTCCACACCATCACTTACACAACATCCAGGCACCTCACACAACACACCTCTAAATATCACCCCACACATCACAACACACACCACCCCACACATCACCCACACCACCCCATGGCACTGCCAAAACACCCCAGGTTCTCTGAGGAGGAGCTCAGGGTCATGGTGGAGGAAATCATCGAGGTAGAAACACAGCTATTCGGATCACAGGTGCAGCACACCACCATAGCTAGGAAGATGGAGCTATGGAGAAGAATCGTGGACAGGGTCAACGCAGTGGGACAGCACCCAAGAACTAGGGATGACATCAGGAAGAGGTGGAACGACCTACGGGGGAAGGTGCGTTCCATGGTCTCAAGACACCACATTGCGGTTCAGAGGACTGCCGGCGGACCCGCACCTCCTCCCCCACAACTAACAACATGGGAGGAGCAGGTCTTGGCTATACTGCATCCTGAAGGCCTCGCAAGAGTAGCTGGAGGAATGGACTCTGGTAAGTCAAATCTTAACTATTACATCCCCAACCCACCTGCATGCTATCACATACCCCCACCCTCGCCCGCATCCCCATCACTCCAACTCCTCATGTATGTCCCAATATCACAAACCACACATCCCAAACTCTAGCCCTGCATATAACACCAAAGCATGGACACCCATCACCAATGCATGGTCACTACACATACCCATACACCCCCCTAAACCATCATCACACAAGGTCCTACACAGGAATGCAAGAACTGGGGTACATGGTCACCCACCCATTGCACACCATGGCACATACAGATGCAATACTCATGCCTTTACACTCCTGCAAGACCCCTACCCAACGTCACCGGACAGGAGGGTCCAAATATACCCACTCCACCCACAGAAGAGGCCCACAGTAATGACAGCAGCTCTGTCCAACTGGATCTAGATGACCAGCCCGGCCCATCTGGGACCTCTGGACAGTCGATTCCCCTCACACTGGCACAGGCCACTATAGAGCTTGCCTCCTCTCGAAACACCAGTGCAACACCCACTCAGCAGGCCCATACCTCTGTCCCCAGGACACGTCAATCAGCAGTGTGTCCACCACTACAGGGAACCCAGGCTAACCCACCAACCCAACAACACCAGGGACCTGGGGGCAGTGGTAGTGGGCACACGGTTCAGGGGACAGAGGCCCAGGAACACAGGGGAACTGGAAGGGCTGTTGTGCGACAGGGGGAGGACACGCCCAGGGAACCCACTCTCCACGAGGCCCTCTCCAACATCATGGGAGCCTACCACCATTCCCAGGAGATGATGGCAACGGTACTGGCCAAGTTTCAGGAGACCTAGCGGCTGCAGGAGGAACAGTATGTGGGCTTCAGGGAGGAACTCAAATCCATCAATTCCACAAAGGGCACCATTGTAGGGATGCTGAAGGAACTCGTTAACACCAGGAGGGACACTGTGGCAAAACAACGGACCCCTGACACTAGCCTGGACGATGAACTGGCCACCACCTCTGCCGGCACTAGTGGACAGGAGGCACCGCCACAGGACCACCACACCAGCACCCCACTCCCTGCAGATGGAGAACCACCCCGCAAACGGTCCCTGAGATCCAGGACAAAGACAGAGAACAATGCCAAGACTCCCGACAAGAAATGAGACCACCCTGATTGTCATCCTTCTGTCCCACTTTGTCACCCTGTCCAAACTGCCCCAGCTCCACTTCCTATGCCCCTTTGGACAATGCACCTGTGAGTCTAATAGATTGGACTCTGCCATGGACATTCCTCCACCATCACCCCTGACCATTTTACGTCCCCCTCCACTATTGAGCACTTAAATAAACACCCTTAAATCAAAAAACAATCTGGAGTCAGTCTGTGCTTTCAAAAATGTGTATTTGCAATAACAGTGGCCAAATGCTATATCAAATGTAATGTCAACATACCTATGTCACACAGTCATAGTCCATGCGGAAACAAAGTAGATGTCACACAGTGGGACCCACATCTGTGAAATTGTAAGGGAAAGGGACAACTCAGTGACCATACACTGGGTGAAAATGACAGACAGATGAGAGGTAGTAGAATTAAATCAGATGTGTCTTCTTACCTGTGTCTCACTGGAAGTATTGCAGGATCACCGTGTTCCTGTTGTCTATGTCCTCTTCTTCTGCTTCCTTGTCTTCACTGTCCACAGGCTCCACAGCTGCCACAACACCTCCATCTGGACCATCCTCCTGCAGAAAAGGCACCTGTTGTCGCAAAGCCAAGTTGTGAAGCATACAGCAGGCCACGATGATCTGGCACACCTTCTTTGGTGAGTAGAATAGGGAACCACCTGTCATATGGAGGCACCGGAACCTGGCCTTCAGGAGGCCGAAGGTCCTCTCTATAACCCTCCTAGTTCGTCCATGGGCCTCATTGTAACGTTCCTCTGCCCTTGTCCTGGGATTCCTCACTGGGGTCAGTAGCCATGACAGGTTGGGGTAGCCAGAGTCACCTGCAAATGTCAAGGGACAACTGTTAGACACACACTAACCCTTAGGGACAACCCCAGACCCAGACACCTAGTCACACTGTATAGGGTCCATGTCCTCACCTAATAGCCACACACGGTGCCTCTGGAGTTGCCCCATCACATAAGGGATGCTGCTATTTCTCAAAATGTAAGCGTCATACCCTGAGCGAGGGAATTTAGCGTTCACATGGGAGATGTACTGGTCTGCCAAACACACCATCTGCACATTCATCGAATGGTAACTCTTCTGGTTTCTGTACACCTGTTCACTCCTGCGGGGGGGATCAAGGCCACATGTGTCCCATCAATGGCACCTATGATGTTGGGGATATGTCCCAGGGCATAGAAATCACCTTTCACTGTAGGCAAATCCTCCACCTGAGGGAAAACGATGTAGCTCTGCATGTGTTTCAGCAGGGCAGACAACACTCTGGACAACATGTTGGAAAACGTAGGCTGGGACATCCCTGATGCAATGGCCACTGTAGTTTGAAATGACCCACTTGCTAGGAAATGGAGTACTGACAGCACCTGCACTTGAGGGGGTATTCCTGTGGGATGGCGGATAGCTTACATCAGGTCTGGCTCCAACTGGGCACACAGTTCCTGGATTGTGGCACGATCAAGTCTGTAGGTGATGATCACATGTCGCTCCTCCAATGTCGACAGGTCCACCAGCGGTCTGTACACCGGAGGATGCGGCCATCTCCTCACATGCCTCAGCGGACGGTGCCCATGGAGGAGAACAGCGAGCAGAGAGTCAACCAACTCTGAGGTACGTAAGCACAGCATACTCTGAAATATTAGCAAATCGACATATGCCTGTATGAGTGTTTAGGCAAGGCCTAGATATGTGTGACGCAGTCCAAAATAATGCCATGTGGGCCCATTAAATGGCAGCTGCCTGACCTGTAAAGTGGGACAATGGGATATGAGGTAACTGCGCTGGCATTGTACACCGTCGGAGTAGGCGGTCGAAGACTGCAGCGCAATCCTGCATTGGTTAACATTGCACCCTATGGGTCCCAGGAGCCAATGACGATGTACGCCGACGGTGACGGTACGCACCGCCGCAGACGTGACTGACATTTTCTCACTGTTCATTCACTTGATACCTGATCTTCGACAGGAGAGGACCTACACTGCAGGTGCTGTTGTGAACTCAGTCTGGAAGAGTCATTGGCTCGTGTGTCTGGGAAAAGGGCCCCTGCCTTCAGCACGGAGGAGTTGGAGAAACTCGTGGATGGGGTCCTCCCCCGGTATACGCTACTCTACAGTCCTCCAGACAAACAGGTAGGTACACTGTGAGCATGCTGTATGGGCAATGCCTGTGTGGAGTGGTGTGGATGAAAGATGGGGGGTGAGAATGAGGTGTGCATGAAACGACGGTGAGTGCATGTGCATCATGGCAAGTGTAGGGATGCCGGCCAATGACTGTGATGGTGCGGATGGCAATAACTTCTCTTTTTCCCCTGTACTATTCCTGTAGGTCAGCGCCCACCAGAAAAATGACATTTGCCGTGCCATCGCCAAGGAAGTCTGGACCCTGGGGGTCTACCATAGACGGAGCACCCACTGCTGGTAAAAATGGGAGGACATTCGCCGCTGGAGCAACAAGACGGCGGAGGCCCAGCTGCGGATGGCCTCCCAACGTGGGAGGGGTGCCCGTTCCACCATGACCCCCTGATGTTCAGGATCCTGGCGGTGGCATATCCGGAGTTTGATGGGCGCTTGAGGGCATCACAGCAGCCACAAGGGGGTGAGTACACTCTCATTCTGCTGATTGAGCGCGCATTGTAGGTGTCTGGGTGGAGGAGGTGGGCTGTGGGTTCCCCTAGGCTAGGGTGAGTATAGTAGGCAAGGACCCTTCTTAAGGCAGGCCCTGTGGCACCGCACCCCACCTGTGTACAGTGCCAACTACACCTAGTCAGGCTCGTGTGACATCCATGTGTGCAGCAATCGGGCATAGCCTTGTAACCCATGTCCCTGGGATTGAATAGGGAACTCCAAGTGCGCGGCGTAGTGCAGGGGGCTTCTGTGTCTGTAGTGTCCGCCAACGCTAGTGGTATTGCATGCACTCAACATGTCTTCTTCTGCCTTCCCCCCCTTTTTTGTGGTCTCCTTGTTCTTGTGTGCTTTAGCATCATCAGGCGGAAGAGCAGTGGCACCAGAGCAGGAGGGAGCTGCATCCCACATGGCCCTGGAGAGCGACACTACGGAGTCTGAATTTACCAGTGGGACGGAGGGCGAGGGGAGCTCCATGGCTGGGACAAGAGCTGACACCAGCGATACGGACTCCTCCTCTGATGGAAGCTCCCTTGCGGTGGCGGGCCCTTCTGTGCCCCCCGCATCTACAGGTACAGCCGCCACCCCCCATACCAGCACCGCCCTCCCAGCAGCCCCTCAGCTTGTGTCCTGTGCCCGCTCACCCAGGAGGGTGGGCATCACCTTCGCCCCATTCACCTCAGCTCCTGCCCCAGTCACCCCTGCTGCCCTCAATGAGGAGGCCATTGACTTCCTCAGGTCCCTCATTGTTGGGCAGTCTACCATTTTGAATGCCATCTCGGGTGTAGAAAGGCAGTTGCAACAAACAAATGCATTCCTGGAGGGCATTCATTCTGGTCAGGCGGCCCTTCAGCAAGCTTTTCAGACTCTGGCCTCAGCACTGATGGCAGCCATTGTCCCTGTCACTAGCCTCCCCCCTCCAACTTCCTCCACCAAGACCCAAACCCCTGTACCTCAGCCTGTCCCAAGCACACCACAGACCAGCATGCACACACCTCAACACACAAGGGAAGCTCTGGCAAACATAAGCACCACACATCCACAGGCACTCACGCAAGCATCACACACATGCAGACACACCAACACCCACTGCCTCCACTGTGTCCCCCTCCTCCTCATCTCCCTCCTCCCTCCTCCCTCCCTTTCTCGCCTCCACTCACACCTGCTTGCACTACATGCTCACCCACTACCTCCATCACCAGCACACCCACCACCACACCCCGCTCACATGCAGTCACCACCCTCACTACGATTCACACGTCCCCTGTGTCTTCTCCCAGTGTGTCTGTGAGGCCACCTCCCAGGGTACACAAACGCAGCCACACACCCACCCAACAGCCATCCACCTCACGACAGCCTCCAGCGCATGACCCTTCACCCAAAGTCAGCAAATGTACACCTCCTTCAACCACTACCTCTTCTCCACTCCCAAACCCCCTCCATCTACCCGTCCCAGTGTTTCTAAGAAACCTTTCCTGTCCAACCTTGACCTCTTTCCCTCACCTCCCCCACCCCTTCAGTCTCCTAGGGCCCGACTCTCCAGGTCCCAACCCAGCACCTCAGGCACAACATCTGCGGGACCAGTGGTACCAGTAGTAACCTGCTTCTGGAGAGCGCCAGGCAGCAGGGCAGCCAGTGTGGCAAGGAGCCAGAGCAGAGACATTCCCCCAACTGTAAAACATAAAAAGTTGGCCAGTTCCCGGCGGGAGAGGGGAAAGAAATCAGCCACCACAGCCGCTCCCAGGGGTACAGTTGGGGGTGTGGAGACAGCTGCGCCACCATACAAGGTGGGGAAGGGGCACAGTAAAACCGGCAAGTCAGGGAAGATCTGCACGGCGGACAAGACCGCCACCAGCCCCGCTGTCCAGGACACCGCCGCCACCAGCCCCGCTGCCCAGGACACCGCTGCCAGCAGCACTGCTGCCCAGGACACTGTCGCCAGCAGCACCGCTGCACAGGACACCGCCGCCAGCAGCACTGCTGCCCAGGACACCGCCGCCACCAGCCCCGCTGCCCAGGACACCGCCGCCACCAGCCCCGCTGACCAGAACACCGCTGCCAGCAGCACCGCAGGCCAGTGAGCGCCAATGATTCTGACGCTACTGAGGCCACCACGGGCAGGATGAAGCACTCTGGGCACAAAGCCCCCTCCAGAACCAGTGGAGTGTCACATCCACTCACACAGTCCTTGGCAGGATGAAGCACTCTGGGCACAAAGCCCCCTCCAGAACTAGTGGAGTATCACATCCACTACCTCTGTCCTTGGCAGTGTAGTGTGGTCAGTTTTACGTATATTTTGCGCATTAGCTTCAGGCTTTAGGCCTCTGTGCACTTTGCCCTAAATATATTTTATTCATTTGCTAACAGCTTAGAGCCTCTGTGCACTTTACTCTAAATGCTTTCTATTAGGCTTCGTACTGTTATTTTACAGAATAGCCAGTTCTACGGTGTTGTTTGTTATTCATATCACACTGTTTTGCCTACTTCAGCACTGGAGTTCTGCATAACATATTCACTCTGTGCTTCAGTCAAGGATACAGTCTGGTACATTGCCGATAGACGTGGTAGGAGTTTAGACTTGCCATTCCTGCGTAGGGACATTTTGTGATCACGATGACATGTTAGTTATAAAATCGCTTCCTTGTCCCAATACATGCAAGAGGGAGATTCCGACCAGGGAACACAACTAGACGCTGACTGCCTCGTTGCAGATGCTGAACCAGATCACAGGCCTTTGCTCAGGTATGAGTGTGTCCGTCTCCCTAGTGATACAGAAAGGCAAGCTAGAAGCTTAACATGCTGTGCTCTAAATAGAACAAGCAGAGGGAGAGTAGAAACGGTTAGGAATTATGATAGCGTTATTCTTATGTTTTACTCTCCTGGTTACTATATCAATCCTACTATGTTGTATTGTTCTGGTTATTGCGGCTCACGCCTTAATATCTAAAATACAGTCGTTTTATTAAAACATTTTATAAAACTTATACTGTCTTTGTCATTTGTATATGAGACCATATTGTGAATGAGAGAGTTGGTTTGGATCTGAGTGACCACGACTTCCCTGAGAAGTTCCAAAGATGTCATGCGCTCGGCTGCCTAATCATCTCTTCCCCGTGGGAGAAATGAGGCACTGCTAGTTAGCCGGAGCAACAACCGGATTTAGGGTGACAGAGTTCCTTACACGTGGGTCAGACTCAGTCCCCCACACCGTTATCGATCCTGCTGCCTAGAAATCCAGTAGTCTCATTTAGGATAATGAGAGCCCACGCGACAGCAGGATGAATCACTCTGGGCACAAAGCCCCCTCCAGAACCAGTGGAGTAGCACATCCACTCACACAGTCCTTGGCAGGATGAAGCGTTCTGGGCACAAAGCCTCCTCCAGAACCAGTGGAGTATCACATCCACTACCTCTGTCCTTGGCAGGATGAAGCACTCTGGACACAAAGCCCCCTCCAGAACCAGTGGAGTATCACATCCACTCACACAGTCCTTGGCAGGATGAAGCACTCTGGGCACAAAGCTCCCTCCAGAGCCAGTGCAGTATCACATCCACTACCTCTGTCCTTGGCAGGATGAAGCACTCTGGGCACAAAGCCCCCTCCAGAAACCAGTGGAGAATGTTTTCCACTTGAGAGTCTGTGGCTTTGCACTCCCCAGGGTTGACCAGTGGGCAAACCACCCACTGTAGAGACTTGAGAGACTGTGGCTTTGCACTCCCCAGGAGATAGCAGTTGGCAAACCACCCACTCTAGAGACTTGAGAGACTGTGGCTTTGCACTCCCCAGGAGATAGCAGTTGGCAAACCACCCACTCTAGAGACTTGAGAGACTGTGGCTTTGCACTCAACAGGATTGAACAGTGGGCAAACCACCCACTGTAGAGACTTGAGAGACTGTGGCTTTGCACTCCCCAGGATATAGCAGTGGGCAAACCACCCACTGTAGAGACTTGAGAGACTGTGGCTTTGCACTCCCCAGGATATAGCAGTTGGCAAACCACCCACTCTAGAGACTTGAGAGACTGTGGCTTTGCACTCAACAGGATTGAACAGTGGGCAAACCACCCACTGTAGAGACTTGAGAGACTGTGGCTTTGCACTCCCCAGGATATAGCAGTGGGCAAACCACCCACTGTAGAGACTTGAGAGACTGTGGCTTTGCTCTCCCCACAACATAGCAGTGGGCAAACCACCCACTGTAGAGACTTGAGAGACTGTGGCTTTGCACTCCCCAGGATTGAACAGTGGGCATGGAGCCCCCTCGTGGATCTGGCGTTGTGCACTCATCCGCCTGAGGTGCCCCCCTTCCCTTCCCCCTGAGGTGCCTGTTTTATTTCTATCTCATGCCCCAGCAGTGTTCTCTCCGTCTTGTTCGGGTATTGAGTGTGGGCCTCGCCCATGCCTTTTGGGCCGAGTGGTCCACGGACTATGATAGTGGAATACCTTGGAACTGTATTCTTGGTGTATATATTTGTTTATAGTGTAAATATCTTAATATATGTATATATTTTTGATTACTGTCTCCGTATATATTACAATCATTCGACTAATTTCCTTTTGTCCTTGCATTCTTCCAGGGGAATTTGGGGGGTATAACTGTGATGTATCATGATGTATTAGTGTGTGTCTTGTCGTGGGTGAGGGTGGGAGTGTTGCGTGTGTGTGTCACTGTTTTTGCCCTCCCCCCTCCCCTGTGTTGTAGGTGCAGAATTCACTGTGGTCTTCGCCGCTGGTGTTCGTGCTCCTGGTAGAGGAGCAGGAAGATTAGGGCTGGAAGAATCTGAAGTTCCGGTTCCATGGCGTCCTGGTTCCTCAAGGGATGTGTAGAGGTGAGTGTTTTCCCTTCCAAGTCCTGTTTCCCGCGTGTTTTTGTTCGCAGTGTTTCAGCCCCCGAAAAAGTGGCAGATTGGTGGCTTGTAATAATGTGGGCGGTACATTGTCTTCCGCCTGTCTGTTGGAGGTTACCGCTGCGGTGTTTGTTTGTACCGCAATGTCAGTCGGAGTGTTAAAATGGCTGTCTATGCTGGCGGTTTCCGCTATGGTCGTAATTCCATTTATTTTTCCGCCGGCCTGTTGGCGGTTTTACCGCCGCTTTAACACCGACCGCCAGGGTTGTAATGACCACCTATATGTCTGCGTCATTAGAGTACACATTCCACAGGTTGGATCTCCTCCTCCTTTGATGCAACAGTGTAATCAAATCGGTTATTGATTTATTATTAATATATATATATGTTGGGTCAGGCACTAATTACCCAACATGTCTTTGTGAGAGGACGGTTCTGACTATCTGGTCTGCCCTGATTTTTCAGTTTTAGATCACCTGTTTTTTTATCTTTCACTGTGAGCGAAACTCATAGTTTTGGACTCCCCCAAAGAAAGCCTATAGTAAAATGGACTGCACATGTTTAAGGCTGATTCCGCCTGATGAAGGAAAGGCTGGTATGACGCAGCAAGATTAGGAGGCCCTGTGCTGGTTACACGTGATCACCTGTTCACACACATGTGCACCTGTTTGATGGTTGTGCGGGGCGGATTCCTGGTGTGCGCACCCCACGAACTGCGCTTAGGTAGCCTGCTGCAGAAGGGACTATGCAGAGTGGGTGGTGACCTGGAGTAGGCCTCATGAGATGGGTGTACAAATGGGAGGGATAGTCAGTGTGCTTGCTATCTTTTCACTGTAGGGAACCTATATTAAAAGTCAACATCAGTTTGTTTACTGTCTCTTCACTGTAAGGACACTCCATTAAACGTTAAACATCACACCAATGTACACTATAACCTGTATGAAATGAATAATGCAGTAGGTTGCAAAGGCATAGTTGCACAAATTAAAAGTCATCCAGGAATGTCATATTTCTCTGATTCACCTCCAGATTAGGGTCAATCACTGCTCTGTCCAGCTGTCGGAGCAGGGCCTTGTATCAATCAGCCAGCTGTGGTCAGGAAATGGGCAGAGAGAAACTGGAAGGAATGTCAGGGAGGAGGGGCGAGACTTTCAGAGCACATGTGGCACTAACTCCTGGACAAAGCTGTTTTGAGCTATCACAGAAGACTGTGTAGGAAGGGGGGGACAGGAGCAAGGAAGTGATGTGGCACATCTGGATTGGCCAGAGGTGCAGGCCTGCTGGATACTTCCACCCCCATTTAAAAGGTCATGCACAGGGAAGGGCTCTCTCTCTTGGCTGTGCTTCACTGAAGAACACTGGGGACTGAAGACGAGCGTCATGGTCAACTGGAAAGAAGACTACCCACTGGAGCATGGAATTTGTCACTCAATGACCCAGTGAGGCACATGCCAGGGCCAGGTAAGCTGGCCCCTTCCCCTCCTGAGGATCAGTTGGGGGAAAGACTGGACTGGCATAAGGAGAGCGTGCTGCCCAGAAGAAAAGGAAGGCACCCAGATGAAAGGCTGGCGCAGGGAGGCAGTGGGACTAGCTCTGTACAATCTCAGCACCTTCTTGGTCAGGAGGCCTAACAGAAGTGCTCCTGGTGGCACAGGTTCACCACCAGCAGTGAAATGATGCCAAGATTGTCAAAATCTGCCCTTGGGGTCCTGAGAAATCACAAGAAGATGTTCTGGGATCTTTGGGGTTTTTTGAGCGAGCGTTGAAGCGTGTGATGCTCCCCTGCTGCTCAAGACTATGCACCCGGGGTGGGCCAGGGAGCTATCCCAAGAAGAAAAGGAGCTGGGGGAGTGTTATTGCACTCCTCCGGTTGCAGAAGAAGTGACCCAGACCCCATAATGGGTCTCCGTGAAGTCTGGTTCATTGCCCCCCTCACCACACTGGTGAAGGGGCCCAGACCTCATCATCGGGCCCCATGCGGCCAAGCAAAGCTGGGGAATGCAAAGTGTGAAAAATGAAGGATGGGGCTCCAGACCCTATCCCAGGGCCCTGCAAGGAAGGGAAGCCGGGGGATGCCATTCTGTCTCTTGTGAAAATGCATTCTGGCTGTGAGAAGAGCCAGTGGCTAAAGATGAAGCTGGGGGGTGCCATCAGGCCCCCGTGAAGACTGCCTAGTGGAGCACCGGAACCCATCCCAGGGCCCAACACAGAAGGTGAAGTTGGGTGGTGCTGTCACGCCCCTGTGAAGATTATCCAGGGAGCCCAGGACCTCATCCCGGGGCCCTACTCCAAAGAAAAAAACAGGGAGCGCCGTTCCGCACCCTGTGAAGATCTCACTGGAAGCAGAGGGCCCAAGCCCCATCCCTGGGCCCCTGGAGCAGCAGGAAGGCTGGAGGGGTGCTGCTGCACTCCCCCGGGTGGCCTGCCATCCCCTTCTCCCAGTGCGCGGCTCTGGTGGGAGCGGGTAGGACAGGGCAACAGAAAGCATTTGCCCGCAGGGCAGAACAAAGAGTGGCTGCCAGCTTCAGCTACAGCCTGGCTAGCCAGCGAGGGCAGCCAGGGGTGGGCTCCATGATCTGTCCTCCAATACGATAACACCCCTGAGGGCAGCCTGGGGTGGGCTCCACAGGCTGTGGTCCCATGAGGCAGCATGAGAGGGCAGCTGGGGGGGCTCCCTGCACTGCCCTCCAATGGGGAAGCAGGGCAGAGGGTGTCCAGGTGGGACCAGACACCCCCGAACCAAGAGAAATTGGTGCGAGGGCACAGGACGACATAAATAAAGAAATGGCAAATGGCAGCTAATTGTCTCTCCCAGACACAGCAGGAGAGCCACTCATCACCATTCATATTGCCCACAATGCCTTGTGAGGCACAATGTCTTCCCCAGCTCTGTTCCCCGCTTGTGGTGGCCCCAGGAAGATGGGGTCACCACCAACAGAACACCCATAGGTAGGGGGAGCTGCAGGAGCAGTGCAGCCTCCCCAAAGCAAAGTTTTGTGTCACCGTCTTAGGTAGGGTGGAACACAAGAATTATAACCTCCAAGGGTTCAATGTATCTATCAAGCTCTCACTGTTGAAATTCTTGTTCTTTGTAGGTGGAACAACACCCTTTAGGGGCATAAGGCTGTATTTGCAAGCATTTACAGCACTGGTTGAAATGCTAGCCTGTTATGCTGAATGCATTCTAAAAGGGTGAGAACCTAGCATTAAGTCCATTGTTATGATCTGTGAAACTTCATATGGCTCGGCACTCTCTAGGGGTGTAAAATGGTACTACACAATGTTAATCAAGGGAAATCTGAAAGTAATCTGAAAGTATTCTGCGTAATCTTAAGAACGCTAATCATTCCAACATGCTTATACATGTTCTTGTTTATTCTGATTTGAGTACTGATACTGACAGCCACCACTGATCGAAGTAGGTGTACTTTATTGCAAGACGTAGGTGCTCTCATTAGAAATTGCATTGGGACACGAGTAGATATTTTGCCATGTGGGTTGTTGGATTATATTTCCTCAGGGAGTCCAGAATAATTATGCCATGTCACCCAAAAGTAATTCCATCAACTTGAGTATATTTGTAAATTGTTGCATAGTATTGAGTGTGTGTGTATGCTTAATAAATGCATTTTTACTTTATCAAACACAAAAGCCCAGACTAGACAATCATTTATTGAGTATTATTCCTGTGTGCTCATGATTGGCAATTACTAGCCCACACCACCTCCCTTGAGTAAGCCTTGGACTGCTCTGCAATGATACCCTATGAGAGTCAAGCTCTACAATGGGGTGTTTGGTTCCCAGTGGTGGTCAAGAGTGGACCCATTACCTGTGTAGGCCACATAACTAATGACCCACCTTACAACAATCTTAAGGTAGGATAATCTTATGAACCATATCTGAGCAGTTGGAGGTGGGTGACAACGGGGGATATTTGACACACCACATGCTACTAACATGCCATCCATGATATCATACAATGGAGCATATTTACAAGAAAGTGGTGCATTGATCAGGATGCCCTCCTTTCTTTCACCGCCTTTGTCCGACCTAACGACACCATGGCACCTTATTTACAATACGGCACACCATGGCATTTGTTAGCAAATAGTGTCAGCATTTTTGACATGACTGTGGTGCTTTGCTGCACTAGCGTCACAATGTTTGATGCTCATGCAGCAAAGCACAGGAAGGCCTATTGGTTAAAATGGGTGTGTCATTTAAACACCTGCTCTGAGCAGGCATTAAAAATGGCAGAAAGAAATGGTGCAGTGAAATGTTCTAGATTTGACTGCGACATTTTTTCGGGCTTCCCTACATCAGAATGCCCCCCCTTGCATACATTATTTCTGGTGCAGGCATAGTGTAGCGCAAGAGTTAACAAAGTGCAAGCATTGCGCTACTTTGTAAATACGATGCAGGAGAAAGGCCTCCTCAATGCCGCTTTAGTGTCAAATGAAATGATGCTAGGGCAGCACAAAGTGGTGCTAGGGGCTTGTAAATATGCCCCTATGTGCCTTAAGTGAAGTTATGTGTAAGTGCCCTAACCATTGTCCACTATCCACCCACTGTGTGGTACCTGACCATTTGTGACAATCGTACATGGAGCAGAGGTCACTTTTGCATGGGTTGGTGTCTTGGCCAACTTCACAAGGCCAATAAGTTTATGTGTATATTTTCAGTGATATTTAATATTACACGTGTTAAGCTAACATATACTAGTTATATTTGCATGTGGTAAATAAATAATGGAGTGCAAAAAACATATATTGATTGTTTAATATTAAAGTAAAACATGGAACCACATCCTTTGAGCATATTTAGGTGTCACTGGTGGTGGTTGATTCGGCCCTTGACGTTGACCTCCTAATGGTGTTAGAACCTCTGCTCCAGTGGATGGATTCACTCTGGCTGCATGTGCAAATTAAATGAAAGAGTTATCTCACAAATACAACAAAAGATACTTGGGTACACATTTGAATGTAGCTATTTAATTACATTTACAATGCAGCTATGATGTATACAAATTCAAGTACAACTCCATGAGCAGGTGGTAAACCATATTTTACTAACAGCAAAGATATTCATCTATAACTCAAATTGGAAATGGGGTTAATTTTTACAAAATTTGTGATTCTGGGACTTGTAGTGTGATAGACAAAATGAAACACATGTACAAATCACTTAACCTAAAACTTTAAGAGTGATCCAAAGTCACAATTGCACATGGAAACACACATCTTCATAAATAAATTTGTTTTTAAGCAATACATCTTACCTGTCACCCCAATAACATCATCAGTCACAGGCAGCCAATACAGTAGGTTAGGGTGCACAATGGAGAGGACGTCCTTCTCAGTTGTGTGAGACAGAGACAGCTCACAGTTTGTCCACCAGAAAGAGCTCTGGAAACCTCTATCCTGGTGAATTTCTCCTTCGCCTATCTCCTTTCACCCTGCCACTTCTTTTTTATGTAATTAATAATTTGGGCATTGTCCCATGATGCAATGAGTGCATCAGCCAACTGTGCCAAAAGGCAGCATTCTGTGTTGCACTAGTATGATATGGAGATATTGTTTTCCTCTACAAATGTGACATTGTCTCTGTCTCTTCCTCTGTAAAATTATTTTTCTCCTCACAGGCAACATGTTGACACAGTGATGGGTGAAGGGCAGGGCAAGGAGCAGAGCAGCCAGGTAGGTGATTGTATTTTGAAAAAAACAGAGCCTTGGCTGTGGGCTGCTTTTATGTGTTTTTGCACTTGATGAGTTTCAGGAGGCTTTAATTGTTTTCAAGTGTATGTACTGACACTTTTGTGAGACCAAGGCCCATGTTTATACTTTTTTAGCTCCACATTTGTGTCATTTTTTGACGTTAAGGTGGTGCAAACTTACAAAATATAATTGTATTTTGTAAGTTTGCACCGCTTTTGCATCAAAAAATGATGCAAATGCAGTGCTAAAAAAGTATAAATATGGGCCCAAGTGCGAAGATTTGGCCCGAGTGCGGAACCTTTGCCTCGATTGTGGAACTTTGCAGGCATAAAGATACTACTCCTAAGTCCCCTTGCGAACACCAAAATTAAATTTCAGGTCTAAATGTACACTGAATAGTTACGCCTGCAATAGTTCATTACATGGACATTTTGGGAAGCCCAGGCCTGCCTGGTCAAGACATGAGAAGGAGAGAAATCCCTCCAGACAGATTTGTGTATTGCTGCATTCGTGTGAGCAGGGTGGGACGCACACTGGAGGGAAAAAGGAAAAGACAACCATTACCCTTCAAAAGGCTGCTCTTTGGTTTGTTCATAGATCACAAGGAAGGGACCTGGACACACCTCAGGAAGGGAGATGGGGCTGATAAGGGCATCATAAAGAATAGGGCTGTAGGTCTAGGAATAATATTTTGATGCATATATCACTGTTGCTGACATCCAGGTGTGAACTCTGGTCACTTCCAATGAATTGTGTTGTATGGCAATCAGCTTCAGAATCTTGTCTGCTGTGACAGAAGAGAGAAAGGAAGTAGGGTCCATAGCAAAAGAAGCAGAACTCCAACATAAAACTTTAAAGACTCAGACCCTAAATTACATTTTGGTGTCTGGAAATGGACTAGAAGAAGATGGAGTTGGGGCCCCAAAATTTATCATCTCCCAACTAGTCAGACAGGCTGTGTGAGAAGAGGAAGCTCTAAAGGATTCCTAATTGTGCCCAGGACTGGGGAAAAGGTCTGCTAGTCTCCCTGCTGGGTGACATGGCATCACTCAGGACACCAAAATCATATGCCCTGGAGCCCGGAGCACCAGCGCCTGCCTGCTTGTCAAGACCAGTGTTCCCCGTGAGGAAGAGGAGAGCACTAGAGGGAGCAAGGCCATTAATAAATGTATTACTTCCAGATGCACTAAGACTCATAACTGTCTTGGCATGGGCACCTGCACTAAGATAGTGTACCTTCATGCTGTCTGATACTGCAGCCTCCCCACATGTCAGGAAGGGCTTCCGGTACCAACATTACTGAGGGATTCAGGTTGCTACCTGAAGAAGAGAATTAGACAGGTTGGATTTGCATTACAAGGGAACTGCTGTGACTGACCACTTATTATGACTACTGAAGACACAAGGATGAAATCAAACCTTCTTCATGCTCCAGTTGAGAGTGAAGAATGGATTACTGCTACCCCTGTTGGTTAAAGCCAACTTACCACATCGTTGTGTGCTGGAACCTGCTTCAACAACTGAGCAGGGCTCAGGCAGCACCTCTCAGAAGAGAAAATCTGTGTGGGCCATGGGCAGCCTGGCTTCTATAAACCTAGAAGGGTTTGGCACCAGCTGCTCTGCCAATCTCCTCCATGCGGCAAGAGCAGGTAAAATGTGAGCTGGGCCAGCTGAGCTCAGGGGCACTCACTGCTAATGGTGCTGCTGCACCATAGACACTCTTGAAGTAAATCCTGAAAAGTCAAAGGGGAACTCTTGTGTACAGCATCATAGTGTACATTCCCTAGATGCAGACAGCAGTAAATAACCCTGAACACATCACATGAAGGACGGTGGGACGAGGACTTGCCTGACTTCTAGACCCTGACCTGTAGTGGGGACTGGGTTGTTTCTGCTGAACATCGTATACCTTGGCATCTTAAGAGTTGAAAATAAACATTTATTTTTCATAGAAAAACAAAACGAGTATTTGACTGGACATTGATTTATTGTTCATACTGTTTGTACTTTGAGTTCTCAGTTGTATTCAGTGACCTGTATCTACCTCTCACCCGAGGGTTTCTTGAGAGCTCAATCACAGCTAGCACTGTGAGTCAAGTGCAGAAAGGGTAGTTGGCCCATTTTGTCAGGATCTGTAGTAGGTTGTACCCCAGGACATCATGAGTAAAAGGCCTTTACCACCACGGTTGGGTACAGTTGGCCCTGCATGCTCTGGCCTCCTCTGAAAGGAGTTCTGACAGAAGGCTCCCATTGTTCCTTAGTCTCTGAGTCATTCACACTACTCCCAGCAAATAAACTGGGCAACAGAGTGGCAACTTTCAAAAAGTTGCTTTTCCTTAAAAGAGAAATTACATTTGACTTGGGAATCAAGTTGGGTTTAATGTGACAATTAACTTAAAAGCTCAAAGTACCCAGTTTAGTAGTCCCAAGTAGAAGTTAGCAGGACTGCGATGGCAGTCTGTTACTCTGTACTAGTCAATTGGGCTACTAGGTTTTCCACAGTAAAACGATAATTTAGAAGTTTTACTGTGAAGACATATTAAAGTACATGCCCCAAATAATAATAAGCAGCTCTCTGTCTTAGTGCTCGATAGGCTTTCCTTAGGGGAGACTCATATAAGTGAGTTGATGCCAATCGAGCGGTAGCCAATTCAAATACATTTTGTAAGGGGTCAGAATACTGGCACTTAGGTATGGCTAGCAGGCCTCAGTGCACTCCCAGGGTCAAAAACCCAGCATAGCCAGTGCAAATAATACAAAAAGAGGCATTTTCTTACACAGGGATATCTGCATTTCTATTTCCACTAGTGAAAAATGATATTTAGCTTTCTTTCCTTACTGTATTTGTATAAACAAATGTCATACTCCACTTTGCTTAAGCAGTGATTAATTGTACCTGGTGAGACAGTCTAAATTATTTCACTAAAAGAAAAGACACTGAGCCTAATTAATTATTTGCAGACAAAGCTACAATTTTTTTGCAAACTATGAGCAGCAAAAAAAAACCTCAAAATTAGTATTGTCAATAAGGAGAGTGGGATTACAATGAATATTTATATTTGAACAGGCCCTTCAATAGTATGAAATGTGTTTCATAAGCTTGTGGACATAAATTCAGTTTTTACTACATTCTTTTGTTCAAATTTCAAATATTCCGAAGTATAAGATAGTAGATACATGTAAATAATTTACTCCTGAGCAGGCTACTCGCGTATTTCAATTTAATGGTTTTACAATCATAAAGCAAAGATTTGGTAATGGATTCTAGGTAGTTGTGACTATTGAGGGTGGGTCTAATTTATTTTATGTAAGGACAAGCCTTCCCTGTTTGTGCAGTTGCATCTTCCCTGTTTGAGCAGTAGGACATGGTGAACTCTCAAACAGATAGACCCTCAATATCCACAACATGTTGTGCATGAAAGCAAAGTGAGCATGCCAGACACCCTGTGGGCTTCTGCAGTGGATTTTTTTGCATACAGTGTTCTGGAATATGCATCTAAACACTTCTTGTCACTGCACACAATTCCAAAATGTCATACTGAAGGGTGCACAATAAAACAGAGTGAAGAAGGAGGTGGGGGGAGCCATTCAGTAGGCGAACTCAATGGCAATAGACTGCCAGCAATTCTTAAAAGCCTTCTCCCCTGAAGGCCAGTTGGCGCAACACAATGTTTTCCAGAATTCCTGCAGAGCCAAGATGACAACAATATGTGGGACAGAGGGGTCAATTGCCCCCAGCAATGGTTGTAGGATCCTCCAAGTGTGCATTAGCTCTAGCTGCCGCTCTAGGGGGGACCACATATCTTTGGGACATGATTTTGAAGGCATCTCCTCCCAGTAGGTAATTAATGGTTTTGGGCAATAGGCAGCATCCCTAAGCTGTCCCACTTTCAATGGTGTCAGCTAATGGCCCCAGTGGATTGCCATTCGGCTCTCTGCCAAGTGAAGAAGGGACGTCAGTTTGAGCATGTGTGAGAGGACATATTGCACATAATCTAGAAGTGCTACACGGGGAGAATGCTTGAGTGAGTACCCAGTGATCTCCACTAGATCATTGAATACTATGCCCGAGAAGCACTGCCCTCCAGGACAGTTCCATGCCTGGTGTTGAAAGTCAGTTCAAGGCACTGCCCAACAAATGCAGCATGCATCATCTATTAAGCTGAGGGCTGCGTTACAATCTATGGAGGTACCTTAAATGCACCACTCTCAACATGCAATTGGGAGAGAGGTTGAAGGATTGACTGCAGCAGGATTTCCACTGGTTGTCCATAGGAGGAGTTGACAAGTCCATGTGCCACTCCCACTGACTAATGTGAGTGTGCAATGGGTGCAGTCTCCTGCATACCAGCATAGAGTCTTGTGACCAATCTGCACAGGGCTGAGTTTGTAAGAATCACCTCCAATACCTGGAAGGTGGGTGGGCCCTCAGGTGAGTGGGCCCTCAGGAAACAAGTCATGAATCGTCGGGATGGTGGCCCAAAATTGATAATAAATAAATGTGTTGTGTAGAGTCACGTTGGGTCCATGTAAAGCTTGGTGAGGTTTGGTAAAGGTGCCTTCTGGATATAGTGCCCCCCATTGAGGTTATCTGCAATTTGCGCAACCTACTGCAAGTCCCAATGTCAAGGGTAATAGGGAAGGAGGGGTTTCCTAGTAGGGGAACTAAGTGGGTGAATATGCTTTTAAGCTGAGCTCATCATCCAAGTTCATTCCATCCCACACACTGCAAGCAACAGTATCTCTCTGTGCTCGTGGACACTTAGGTGCCGAGAACATGACCAGTTGAAGAGGGCATTGTGTTGCATGGTAATATGTGGGTGCTGTGTGCTCCACAAACTGAGTAGGGAAAGGCCAGTAGAGTACAAACTGTGCCTTGGCACTATAATAGTACAGATCCATATCTGGAGCTCCAAACCCACCCTGCTCGCAGGGAAGGATCAGAATCTCCCATGCAGTTTGATGCGGTCCTCAAGCCCATGCAAGGGATACCAGGCACAAGCAAGGTTGTTGACGGAAATACAGTGACAGAGGAAGGGGAATGTTGATAAACAAATAAAATATATAGGAAGGATCACTATCTTGGCAATGGCCAGCCTCCCGATTAAGGAGAGTAAAAGTTTCTGCCAGCCCTGATCGTCTAACCAAGTCATTAGGCATCCATAATTGACTTTCTCTAGATCATCAAGATCCCTACTAAGGCAAATCCTCAGATATCTCACCGGATCCTTCGCCCATATCAGTGGGAATTTTGAGGTGAATTCCGATTTCACATCTGTCAGAGGAAAGGGGATTGAATTGGCCAAGTTTATTGTAATCCCGGCTATGATGCCAAATTTAGTGAATTCTCAAATCAGTGGGTCTACATTCTTATACAGGTCTCTCACGTAAAGGGTCACATTGCCTGCATAACTTGAAACAATAATTCTCCAGTAGGGAAAAGCCAGTAGCATACAAACTGTGCGTTGGCACTATAGCATATCACCATATCGCTGAATATGGGACTCCTTCCCCAGATATAGATCTTCCCTCTGTGCAGTTTCCTCATACTATGGGGGTCATTCTGACCTCGGCGGTAAAAGGCCCTTACCGCCGGTCAGAAGTCTGCCATTCTACCGCCGCGGCAAACCGCCACGGTCATTCTGACCACCAACTGTGAAACCGCCAAAAACCCGACATCCAAGGAAGGCCGCCTCATCAGCGGGCCGCGGAAAACTGGAGATGACCAAACCTCCACCGTCACGCCAACACAAACACGCCCATGCCATTCTGACCCACGAATCCACGCGGCGGTCTTTCAACCGCGGTATTCCATTGGCGGTACACTCCGCCGCGCTCAAAATACACACACAGCTCCAAAACACAGCCACATTGGACAATTTGAAATACACACACCTGAGACACATACAAACAACACTCCCACACATCCAATCAACTATAAAACACACACCCACATCACCCACAAACCCCCACTAGTTGGAAATCGGAGAGAAGGCGATAGAGATAGAGATAGAGAGAGCGAGCACAGCAATCGAAAACCCCAACACACACAGGAACCCAACTTCATCACCCACACCACATTTACGCACACATCACCACATATCACCACGCACATCACCACAAACACCACCCCACACCTCATCCACACCACCCCATGGCACCCCAAAGACACCCCAGGTTCTCGGACCAAGAACTCAGGGTCATGGTGGAGGAAATTATAAGGGTTGAGCCCCAGCTCTTCGGCACACAGGTGCAGCACACCACTATAGCAAGGAAGGCTGAGCTATGGCAAAGGATCGTAGACAGGGTCAACGCTGTGGGACAGCATCCCAGAAATCGGGAAGATATCCGAAAGCGATGGAACGACCTACGGGGGAAGGTGCGCTCGATGGTGTCGCAACACAACATCGCTGTGCAGAAGACTGGCGGCGGACCCCCACCCACTCCACCCCAATTCATAGCATGGGAGCAAGAGGTAGTAAACATCCTGCATCCTGATGGCCTCGCTGGAGTACACAGAGGAATGGACTCTGGTAAGTCGAATCTCAACTACTTCACCCCCCCCAACCACCAGCATGCCAACCCCCACCCCCCCTCACCCCCAATCTCAACCCCCCAGCACACAACCTCCCTGCCAATGTCTCACCAGCACAACCCACCCTAAACAACACCAACCCCTGAATGCCAACACAAACCATAGACAGCCACCACCAAAGCATGACCATTGCACATACCCATACCCCCCCCACCACCCTCACAACACCTCCCACAAGGGAATGCCAGCACTGGGGGACAAGGGCAATCAAAATGCACGCCATGGCACACACAGAAACAATAACCATACTCCTTTACCCCTGCAGGGCCCGAACGCCAAAACACCGCCACGGAGGGTCCAGATTTGTCCATCCCACCCCCAGAACAGGCCCCCAGCGAGGACAGCAGCTCTGTTGACCGAGAACCTGATGACCAGCCCGGACCATCGGGGACCTCTGGACAGTCGGTTCCCCACACACAGACACAGGCCACAGCAGACCCAACCCCCTCTGGGAACACCAGCACAGCTCCCACCCAGCGGGCCCATGCCTCTGTCTCCAGGACGCGTCAAGCAGCGGTGTGTCCGCCACTACAGGGCACCCAGGCTGACCCAACACCCCAACAACAACAGGGACCTGGGGGCAGTGGTAGTGGGCACACCGTCCAGGGGACAGAGGCCCGGGGAAACAGGGCAACTGGGAGGGCTGCTGTGCGACAGGGGGGGAGGACAGGCCCAGGGAACCCACTCTCCAAGAGGCCCTCACCACCATCATGGGAGCATACCATCACTCCCAGGAGACGATGGCGACGGTACTGGCCAAGTTCTCCGAGATCCAGGCACAGCAGGAGGAACGGTACATGGGGTTCAGCAATGAACTCAGGAACATCGCTACCGCTATGGGGACCATAGTCCAGGCCCTCAACCGGATAGAAACCACATTGCGGGACCATGTGGCACCACAGAGGGCCCCTGTCACTAGCCAGGAACAGCCTACCACCTCTGCCGGTGCTAGTGGTCAGGAGGCCCCCACAGAACAACGGCCCACCAGAACCCCACCTCCTGCTGAAGAACAACCACCCCGCAAGAGGAACCTGAGATCTCACAGGAAGACAGAGTAGGATGCCAAGACCCCCGCCCGCATAAGATACCACCTGATGTCATCCCACTGTCCCACAGTGTCACCCTCTCCAACCTTGAACTGCCCCTGCTCCATCCTTCCACAGGCATATGGAAAATGCACCTGTGAAACTGAGAACTGGGCTCTGCCATGGACATAACTCCACCCTCACCCATCACCGTTTTAATATCATGTACCAATATCTAGCACTAAAAATAAATCACTCATTGCACTGAAATCATTCAGGAGTCAGCCTGTATTATTTACAAATGTATAACACATTACTGATCAATAATGTTCTGTTATTTTTGTGATGACAACATACCGATGTCAATAAGCATTAGTCCATGGGCTAACCAAGCAGAAGTCACGCAGTGGGTCATACAGCACTGAAAAGGGAAGGGAAAATCAAACATCAGTTTAAAAGAACTGGGGGGAAATACACAAAGTAAAGATGCAGGGGGCTTTCAGTAAATGTTAAATGGCGTGGGTGATTCTTACCTGTGTGCTACTGAAAATACTGTTGGATAACTCTGTCCCTGTTGTCTGTGTCGTCCTCTTCGTCTTCCTCCTCTTCACTCTCCGCAGGCTCCACAGCTGCTTCAACACCACCATCTGGACCATCCTCCTGCAGGAAAGGCACCTGACGTCGCAATGCCAGATTGTGAAGCATACAGCAGGCCACGATGATCTGGCACACCTTCTTTGGTTAGTACATCAGGGATCCCCCTGTCATATGCAGGCACCTAAACCTGGCCTTCAGGAGGCCAAAGGTTCTTTCTATGATCCTCCTAGTTCGCCCATGGGCCTCATTGTACCGTTCCTCTGCCCTGGTCCGGGGATTCCTCACTGGGGTCAATAGCCAAGGCAGGTTGGGGTAACCAGAGTCACCAATTAGCCACACACGTTGTCTCTGTAGCTGTTCCATCACATAAGGGATGCTGCTATTACGCATCACATACGCGTCATGCACTGACCCAGGGAACTTGGCATTCACATGGGAGATGTACTGGTCAGCCAAACAGACCACCTGGACGTTCATAGAATGGTAACTTTTCCTGTTTCTGTACACCTGCTCATCGTCTTTTGGGGGTACTAAAGCCACATGGGTCCCATCAATGGCACCAATTATGTTGGGGATATGTCCAAGGGCATAAAAATCACCCTTCACAGTGGCCAAATCAACCTCCTCAGGGAATACAATGTAGCTCCGCATGTGTTTCGTCAGGGCAGACAACACTCTAGACAAAATTTTTGAAAACATAGGCTGAGACATTCCAGATGACATGGCCACTGTTGTCTGGAATGAGCCACTTGCCAAAAAACTGGAGGACTGACAGAACCTGCACTAGAGGGGAAATTCCTGTGGGCTGGCTGATGGGGGACATCAGGGCTGGCTCCAGCTGGGCACACAGTTCATGTATAGTGGCTCGGTCAAGTCGGTATCGTAGTATGATATGGCGTTCTTCCATTGTCGACAGGTCCACCAGCGGTCGGTACATGCGAGGATTCATCCTTCTCCTCGCAAGTACCAGCGGACGGTGCCTAGGAAGGACAACATGGAGCACAGAGTCAAGCAAATCACAGGTACGTTCACCACAGCATGCCTAGCACACGATTATCTATGTATTGAAAGGCGTGTATGTGTGGCAATGCAAGGCCTAGGCCTGTGTGACGCAGTACAAATTATGCCATGTGGGCCCTTGAAATGGCGGCTGTCTGACCTGTGAAGTGGGACAATGGGATGTGAGGTCAATGCGCTGGCGTGGCACACCGTGGCGGTAGGCGGTCGAAGACCGCTATACGAAGCCGCATTGGTTAACATTGAAGCCTATGGGTTTCAGGAGCCAATGATGAGGTGCGCCGGCGGTCGCGGTATGCACCGCCGCGGGCGTGACCGCCATTTTCTATCTGCTTAATCACTCGAGACCTGATCATCCACAGGAGAGGACCTATACTGCAAGTGCTGCTGTGACCTCGGTCTGGAAGTGACAATGGCTGCTGCGACTGGGGAAAGGGCCCCTGCCTTCACGTCTGAGGAGTTGGAGAAACTTGTGGATGGGGTCCTCCCCCAGTATGCGTTACTCTACGGTCCTCCAGACCAACAGGTAAGTACACTGGGTGCACATTGAATGGGCTATGCCGGTGTGGAGTGGGGTGGATGTAAGTTGGTGGGGTGGGGGGCGAATGAGGAGTGCAACGCACGACAGATGAGAGCATGTGCCATATGGCAAGGTTGGGGAGGGGGGGCCAATCACATCTAACATGCAGAAAATTGATGAATTTTTCCTTCCCACCCTGTACATGTCAAATACGTCAGCGCCCATCAGAAAGTGGACATTTGGCGTGCCATCGCCAAGGAAGTCCGGGCCCTGGGGGTCCACGTCAGACGGGGCACCCACTGCCGCTAGAGGTGGGAGGACATCCGCCGCGGGACCAGGAAGACCGCCGAGTCACTGCTGGGGATGGCCTCCCAACCTAGGAGGGGTGCCAGTCGTACCCTGACCCCCCTGATGTCCCGGATCCTGGCGGTGGCCTACCCTGATTTGGATGGGCGCTTGAGGACATCACAGCAGACACAAGGGGGTGAGTATCAGCACATTCTGCTATCTTTCTGCGCAGTGGAGGCGTCTGGGTGGGGGAGGAGGGTTGTGGGTGACATTAGGCCAGGGCGCTTTCTGTAGTGTAGTCCTCTCCCTTAGGCATGGCCCTGTGCTCCCGGCCCCCACCTCTGTAGGGTGACAAGTACAGCTATCGATGGTCCAGCATCACCCATGTGCGCGTTTGTCGTCTCTAGACCTGTTGTCCTAGTCAGAAGTACTGAGTAGTGTACCCCGAATGCGCGGCTTAGTGCATGAGGCTCCTGTGCCTGTCCTCTCCGCCAACGGTGTTGACATTGCATGCACTCAACCTGGTCTTCGTTTTTCTCCCCCCACCCTTCTTCTTCATCTTCTTGTGCATGTGTGCATTAGCATCATCAGGCGGAGGAGAATTGGTATCGGAGCACGAGGGAGCTGCAAGTCACAAGGCCCCGGTGGGCCCAGGAACAGACACTGAGGGCACCCATGATCCGGCGGCCGAGGGGAGCACGTCCACCCAGCGCACCAGCCCCGCCCTCCCAGCATCCCCTCAGCCTACGCTCCGTGCCCGCTCGCCCAGGAAGGCGGGCGTCTCCTTCGCCCCAGGCACCTCAGCCCCTGCCCCTGTCACCCCTGCTGCACTCAGTGAGGAGGTCATTGACCTCCTTCAGACCATCATTGTTGGGCAGACTACCCTTTTGAATGCCATCCAGGGGGTAGAAAGGGAGGTGCATCGGAGCAATGCCTACCTGGAGGGCATTCATTCGGGTCAGGCTGCCCATCAACGATCGTTCAATGCTCTGGCCTCAGCACTGACGGCAGCCATTGTCCCTGTTTCCAGCCTCCCTCTTCTGACTGCCTCCACCCTGTCTCTGTCTCCTGTTCCTCAGCCTATCCCATCCACACCATCAGACCAGCCTGCACACACCTCAACACCCAAGGGCAGCTCATCCAGACACAAGCACCACAGAACCCACAAGCATTCACCCAAGCAACACCCAGATGCAGACATTCCAACAGTCACTACCACCTCTGTGTCCCCCTCCTCCTCGTCTCCCTCCTCCCTCCCTATGACGTCTACACTCACACCTGCATGCACACCACCATCAGCCAGTGCTTCCATCACCAGCACACCCTCCAGTACAGTCCGCACACGTGCAGTCACCACCCCCACTACCATTTACACGTCCCCTGTGTCCTCTCCCACTGTGTCTGTCACCCCCTCTTCCAAGACACACAAACGCAGGCAGACACCCACCCAACAGCCATCCACCTCACGACAGCCTCCAGCACAAGCACCTGCACCCAAAGACAGCACACCTGACTCTCCTACAACCACATCCTCTTCCTCCACTCCCATCACCACTACTCCTACCCTTTACCTTGGTCCTAAAAAACTTTTCCTCTCTAATCTTAACCTCTTTCCCTCCCCTGACCCACCCCCTCCATCTGCAAAGAGTCCCAAGAGCACCTCAGCCACCACCAGCCCAGCTTCGAGTGTCACTGTGGTGCATGGGTTCTGGAGTCCACCCTTTGCCAGCAGTGACACTTCAATCAGCAGCAAGGGGACAGCCAGCCCCCCCCAGGCAAGACGACCAGGAAACTAAAGGGCCGCCGTGAGAGGACTGACACGGCTGCCCCCAAGGAGCAAAGTTCGCCCACTTCACCAGCCACAACATCTAGGGGAGGCAAGGGCCCGAGAGCCCCATCTAAGGAGCGAAAGGGCAGCAGGGCGGAGAAGTCAGCCAGCAGGAGCGCGGAGCAGGAGGGCCCCACAAGCCCCATCCCGGGTGTTAGGGAGGACACCAAAGGGCCCAGGACTCCGTCACCGAAGGGTCCAGCAACAGCACGGTCGGAGGGCGACTGAGCAGGGCGTCCAGGCCAGGTCTGGCTCCCTTGACTTACTGGACGAGCACCGCTGAACAGGGCCCCGCCGTGCAGAAGAGCACCGCTGAACAGGGCCCCGCCGTGCAGAAGAGCACAGCTGAACAGGGCCCCGCCGTGCAGAAGAGCACCGCTGAAGAGGGCCCCGCCATGCAGAAGAGCACCGCTGAAGAGGGCCCGCCGTGCAGAAGAGCACCGCTGAACAGGGCCCCGCCGTGCAGAAGAGCACTGCTGAACAGGGCCCCGCCGTGCAGAAGAGCACCGCTGAACAGGGCCCCGCCGTGCAGAAGAGCACCGCTGAACAGGGCCCTTCCTGTCAAGCACCGCTCTGCTGGGCCATTCCTGTCAAGCACCGCTCCGCTGGGCCCCGCCGTCTCAAGCACCGCTCCGCTGGGCCCTTCCTGTCAAGCACCGCTCCGCTGGGCACCGCCGTCTCAAGCACCGCTCCGCTGGGCCCTTCCTGTCAAGCACCGCTCCGCTGGGCCCTTCCTGTCAAGCACCACTCCGCTGGGCCCCGCCGTCTCAAGCACCGCTCCGCTGGGCCCTTCCTGTCAAGCACCGCTCCGCTGGGCCCTTCCTGTCAAGCACCGCTCCGCTGGGCCCTTCCTGTCAAGCACCGCTCCGCTGGGCCCTTCCTGTCAAGCACCGCTCCGCTGGGCCCGCCGTCTCAAGCACCGCTCCGCTGGGCCCTTCCTGTCAAGCACCGCTCTGCTGGGCACCGCCGTCTCAAGCACCGCTCCGCTGGGCCCTTCCTGTCAAGCACCGCTCTGCTGGGCCCCGCCGTCTCAAGCACCGCTCCGCTGGGCCCTTCCTGTCAAGCACCTCTCCGCTGGGCCCCGCCGTCTCAAGCACCGCTCCGCTGGGCACCGCCGTCTCAAGCACCGCTCCGCTGGGCCATTCCTGTCAAGCACCACTCCGCTGGGCACCGCCGTCTCAAGCACCGCTCCGCTGGGCCATTCCTGTCAAGCACGGGTCCGCTGGGCCCTTCCTGTCAAGCACTGCTCCGCTGGGCACCGCCGTCTCAAGCACCGCTCCGCTGGGCCCTTCCTGCATGCACTGTTAACGGTTCACTGTGCCCACCATGCCTCCTCCTTGACCAGTGGAGACTGTAATCCACCTGATGGACTGTGGCTTTGCACTCCCCAGGATGGAACAGTGGGCAACCCACCTACTGTATAGACTTGAGAGACTGTGGCTTTGCACTCACCAGGATGGCACAGTGGGCAACCCACCAACTGTAGAGACTTGAGAGACTGTGGCTTTGCACTCCCCAGGATGGCACAGTGGGCAACCCACCTACTGTAGAGACTTGAGAGACTGTGGCTTTGCACTCCCCAGGATGGAACAGTGGGCACCCCACCTACTGTAGAGACATGAGAGACTGTGGCTTTGTACTCCCCAGGATGGCACAGTAGGCATGGTGGCCCCTTCGTGGATCTGGCGTCGTGGACTCATGTGGCTGTGGTGCCCCCCATTCCCTTCCCCCTGAGGTGCCTGTAGTTTTTTCATCAGATGCCCCTGCAGTGTTCTCTCCAAAGGACTCAGGTCTCCTGTGTGGGCTTTGCCCTTGTGTTGTTACACTTTGGCCCACGGACACTTCGATTTTCTTTTGATGTGCAGGACTAATTGCCTCAGTTATCCATTGCAATGTATATAGAATTATTTTGATATTGATTTTTTGGCTAGTTGACCAATACTTTTCAGAGCCTATTTTGTACATAAATTTTTATTCACAATTTAATTATGTCTTTGCATTTTTCAGGGGGGTTTGGGTGGTGTCACTGTGACTTGTTGCTCTGCATTGGTGTGTACATAGTTTGGGGGGGTGGGGGTCGCATATGTGTGTGCCGTAAGCTTTCCTCCTCCCCCCTCCCGTGTGTCGTAGGTGCAGTACTCACCGTTGTCGTCTGCGCCGGCGTTCGTACTCGTGGTAGATGAGCAGGTAGACGAGAGCAGGTAGGATGTTTAATTCGGGTTCCATGCTGTCCTCCTTCCTCGTGGAGTGCGTAGAGGAGATCGTTTTCCCGTTCGTAGTCTGTTTCCGCCGTGTTTTTATCGGCGGGGCTCACGCCCCGGAACAGGTGGCGGATTGGTGAGTTATGATACTGTGGGTGGTACATTGTCTGCCGCCTGTCTGTTGGTGGTGACCGCCGCGCTGTTTGTCTGTACCGCCGTGGCGGTCGGAGTGTTAAAGTGGCGGTCTCTGTTGGCGGTTCCCGCCAGGGTCAGAATTCAATTTTTTGGACCGCCAGCCTGTTGGCGGGTTGGCCGCCGCTTTATCACCGACCGCCAGGGTTAGAATCACCCCCTATGTGAGTTCCCTATGGAAAGAAGCAAATGTGGTTGCAGAGCGTAAATGCCAGAACCTGATGTGGATGGTGCTGACAAGAACAAGCCGCAAGCAGCTTTATTGCTATGGCGAATCGAATAGGTGACAGAGAGCATCCCTGGACATGCGGAAAGGGGGGCGAACATCTCATTTACCCACAAACAGGCCATGGGCTGTGCATACAGAAGGCCTACCAACTGTATAAATTTGTGCCTTACTCCAATGCATGGCAACAGATAAAATAAATATGGCCATTCAAGAGAATGCAATGCATTAGTGGCATCTAAGAACACCACTGCGGCACTGAGGTTAGAATCAATGGTATGGATTAGAGCAAAGTAGGTGTCCAGGTTGTGAGTAATTGATCTTCCAAAATAAAACTTGACTAGTCCAGATGCAGAATAGATGGCAGTATTGGGAGCAGCCACAAGGCAATAGGCTTAGCAAAGATCTTATTGTCTGTGTTAATCAAGGATAAGGGTTGATAGAACTCACATCACTGGGGATCCTTATCCAGCTTAAATACTGTCATGAGCAATGCCTCCCTCAAAGAGGAGGGAGAACACTGGCAGCAAGGGATTCTTCACATATGTCAAGGAGATGTGAGGCCAGCGTATGGGCATATTCCTTATAGATGACTACTGTTAGGCCATCTAAGCCAGGAGCCTCATCCCCAGGTGATGCATTGATAAACTGTACACACCTTTTCACAGACAAGGGCTCATTTAGGATGCACCAATTACCCTCATTGAGCCACAACAACTGCAGGGAATCAAAGTAAGAGGCAAGAACCTGAGGCGGTACAAGTTGCCTGGTGAGATAGAGTGAGGAGAAAAAAGTGGTAATTTCTCATTGTATAGCGTCCGAATCCACGTTCATTGGATTGGTCATCCCGCAGTGCTACAAATAATCACTTGCCCATAGATTGCAGAGCATATTAGTCAATGCCTGGCCTGCCCTGTCACCCTCACTATATCGCTGAGCATGGGCCTCCTTCCCCAAATATAGAACTTCCTTCTGTGCTGTTTCCTCATATGTGAGTTCGCTCTGGATACAAGCAAATTTGGTTGTGCTACAATCAGTTAAAAACTGGAGCTCCAGCCCTTGTAGTTCCTGCTCTAGGTGCCCAAGCTCATCACATGGCCATGTAAATGTTTGCATTTCCCCCCCTTGAGGGACCATCACCCGCAATACTAGTGCATGGTTCAACAGGGTTCTTGGCATTTGTCTGCCATTTGTGGTCCATAGATCAAAATAGCGTGTTACCAACCAGAAATCAATTGGTGACCATGTGGTGTGAGTAGGGGTAATAGAGGTGCCCTCTGCACTGTCTTAATGTCGGGAGCACCAGATGTCTGTGAGGTCATTGACTTCCATGAGTAATTGAAGCTGCAAGGCCACCTGCAGGTTAGGGCAACACTAGCAGCTGGCTCTATCAGAAATGGAGTCAAGAACTACATTGAAATCCCCCCACAGAATTGTCTCAAACCCAAGCATGCCCACAAGTCTCTAAACCTCTAAGAAGAACAGGGGATTGTCTATGTTTGGACTATATACAGAGAGAAGTCTGATTAGGTGTCCTTGCAGTGTACCAGAAAGCAGGACATATTAACCCTTCAAATCACATATGACTTTATGCTTGTGACATGGCAACGTCCCTATCCATCAAAATAGGCACTGCCTGGGTGTAATTTGAGTAGTACACTGTATGGAGCTCACCTATCCACCTGCCCAGATACGTGCCTGCTTGCCCCAAATGAGCTGTAGCTCTTGTAGCAAGAAAATATCAATACAATGCCTCTGTAAGTGAGCAAATACTTGTTGTGGCTTGCAACTATCATTGAACACAACTAATGGAATGCTATTACATCTACACGTGGGTGTGTCAATACCCTGATGCACCAGTGTAAACCACAAAGCAGGAGAGCATTCATCAAGCAGCTCAGGGGAAATCAAAGGGAGGAACAAAAAAAATAGTTTGCAACATGAAAGCTGCCTTCAAAAAACTCCCTCTCATTCTCCCACCTACCACCCACTTTGGCGCCCTAAATGGACCAAATGCCACCAACCCACCCACCCAAAAACACCTAATAAACAACTATGAACATCCAGGGATACATTACAGTTACACCCCCAACCCCCTGGCAGAATACAAAGACAAAAGGAAATGAGGTGAACGATTGAAATATATTCAAATTCAGTAGTCAAATAATATACATACACTATTTACAAATATACTCACCATGAATATTAGTCCAGGGTATTCTACCCTTAAAGTCCGTGGACCACTGGGCCCACACTGCATGGGCGAGGCCCACACAAGATACCCGAACATGCCTTAGAGAACACTGCTGGGGCATCAGATAGAAAAAAAACAGGCACCTCAGGGGGAAGGGGGGGGCACCTCAGCCGGTTGAGTGCACGACGCCAAATCCAAAATGGGGCCCCTTGCCCACTGTTCAATCTTGGGGAGTGCAAAGCCACAGTCTCACAAGTCTCTACAGTGTGTGGGTTGCCCACTGTTCAATCCTGGGGAGTGCAAAGCCACAGTCTCACAAGTCTCTACAGTGGGTGGGTTGCCCAATGTTCAATCCTGGGGAGTGCACAGCCACAGTCGCTCAAGTCTCTACAGTGGGTGGGTTGCCCACTGTTCAATCCTGGGGAGTGCAAAGCCACAGTCTCTCAAGTCTCTAAAGTGGGTGGTTTGCCCACTGTTCAATCCTGGGGAGTGCAAAGCCACAGTCTCTCAAGTCTCTACAGTGGGTGGTTTGCCCACTGTTCAATCCTGGGGAGTGCAAAGCCACAGTCTCACAAGAGGATAACATTCCCCACTGGTTTATGGAGGGGGCTTTGTGCCCAGAGTGCTTCATCCTGCCAAGGACAGAGGTAGTGGATGTAAATCTCCACTGGTTCTGGAGGGGGCTTGATGCCCAGAGTGCTTCATCCTGCCAAGGACAGAGGTAGTGGATGTAAATCTTCACTGGTTCTGGAGGGGGCTTGGTGCCCAGAGTGCTTCATCCTGCCAAGGACAGAGGTAGTGGATGTAAATCTCCACTGGTTCTGGAGGGGGCTTGGTGCCCAGAGTGCTTCATCCTGCCAAGGACTGAGGTAGTGGATGTAAATCTCCACTGGTTCTGGAGGGGGCTTGGTGCCCAGAGTGCTTTATCCTGCTTGTGGCGGCCTCAGTAGCGTCAGTGCTTTTGGCACTCATGGGCCTGCGGTGCTTGTGGAGGAGGATCTTTGGCAGCGATGCTTGTGGCGGCGGTGTCCTTGGCAGCGGTGCTTGTGGTGGCGTGTCCTTGGCAGCGGTGATTGTGGCGGCGGTGTCCTTGGCAGCGCTTCAGCTGCTGGCGGTCCTGTCTTGGGCAGCAGGGCTGCTGCTGGCGGTCCTGTCTGGGCCAGCGGGGCTGCTGGCGGTCGCCTCCTGGGCAGCGGGGCTGATGCTGGCGGTCCTGTCTGGGCCAGCGGGGCTGCTGCTGGCGGTCTTGTCTGGGCCAGCGGGGCTGCTGGCGGTCGCCTCCTGGGCAGTGGGGCTGCTGCTGGCGGTCCTGTCTGGGCCAGCAGGGCTGCTGGCAGTCGCCTCCTGGACAGCGGGACTGATGGCGGTCTTCTTCGCCGCGCTGATCTTCCCAGACTTGCCAGGTTTCATGTGCCCCTCCCCCACCTTGGAAGGTGTTGCAGCTGACTCCACACTCCCACCTGTACACCTGGGAGCGGCCTTGGTGGCTGGTGTCTTCCCCCTCTCCCGCCGGGCACTGGCCAACTTTTGATGCTTGACATGTGGGGGACCGTCCGTGCTGTGGCTCCTTGCCACACTGGCTGCCCTGCTGCCTGGTGCACTCCAGAATCCAGTGACTACTGGCACCACTGGTCCTGCCGATGCTGTGGCTGAGGTGCTAGGTTGGGACCTGGAGAGCCGGGCCCTAGGAGACTGACGGGGTGGGGGAGGTGAGGGAAAGAGGTCAAGGGTGGACAGGAAAAGTTTCTTAGGAACACTGGGACGGGAAGCTGGAGGGGGTTTGGGAGTGGAGGAAGAGGTTGTGGTTGTAGGAGGTGTACGTTTGGTGACTTTGGGTGAAGGTGCATGCGCTGGAGGCTGTTGTGAGGTGGATGGCTGTTGGATGGGTGTGTGCCTGCGTTTGTGTACCTTGGGAGGTGGCATCACAGACACACTGGAAGAGGACACAGGGGATGTGTGAATGGTAGTGGTAGTGGTGACTGCACGTGAGCGGGGCGTGGTGGTGGGTGTGCTGGTGATGGAAGTAATGGCTATAGATGTAGTGCATGCAGGTGTGAGTGGAGACGAGACTGGGAGGGAGGAGGGAGACGAGGAGGTGGGGGACACAGTGGAGGCAGTGGATGTTGCTATGTCTGCATGTGTGTGATGCTTGCGTGAGTGCCTGTGGGATGTGTGGTGCTTATGTTTGCCTGAGCTTCCTTTGTGTGCTGACGTGTGTGCAATCTGGTCCGATGGTGTGCTTGGGTAGGCTGAGGTACAGGGGATTGGGTGTGGGTGGAGGAAGTTGGAGGGGGGAGGCTGGAGACAGGGACAATGGCTGCTATCAGTGCTGAGGCCAGAGTCTAAAAAGCTCGCTGAAGGGCTGCCTGACCAGCATGAATGCCCTCCAGGAATGCATTGGTTTGTAACAACTGTCTCTCTACACCCTGGATGGCATTCAAAATGGTAGACTGCCCAACAGTGAAGGACCTGAGGAGGTCAATTGCCTCCTCACTGAGGGCAGCAGGGGTGACTGGGGCAGGGGCTGAGGTGTCTGGGGCAAAGGAGATGCCCACACTCCTGGGTGAGCAGGCATGGGGCAAAGGCTGAGGGGCTGCTGGGAGGGCGGTGCTGGAGGGGGGGGTGGCGGCTGTACCTGTGGATGCGGGGGCACAGATGGTGCCGCCACCACAAGGGAGCTCCCATCAGAGGACGAGTCCGTATCACTGGTGTCAGATCCTGTCCCCGCCGTGGAGCTCCCCTCGCCCTCCGTCCCACTGGTGAAATCAGACTCCCTAGTGTCGCCTTCTCCTGCTCCGGTGCCACTGCTGCTCCGCCTGATGATGCTAATACACACATGTACAGGGAGACCACAAAAAGGGAGGGGGAAGACAGAAGAAAGATATGTTGAGTGCATGCATTACCGCTACCGTTGGCAGACACGACAGACACAGAAGCCCCCTGCACTACGCCGCGCACTTGGGGTCCACTCTTCAATCCCCGGGACATGGCCTACAAGGCTACAGCCGATATCTGCACACATGGATGTCACAGGATGTCATAGGTGTAGTTGCCACTGTACCCAGGTGGGGTGGGGTGCCACAGAGTCTGGCTGAAAAAGGGGTGTTAACTAGCACACTCGCCCTGGCCTAGGGAAACCCACAGCCCACCTCCCCCACCCAGACACCTCAACTGCACGCTTACTCAGCAGAATGAGAGTGTACTCACCCCCTTGTTGCTGCTGTGATGCCCTCAAGTGCCCATCCAACTCCGGGTACGCCACCGCCAGGATCCTGAACATCAGGGGGGTCATGGTGCAACGAGCACCCCTCCCACGTTGGGAGGCCATCCCCAGCTGGGCCTCCGCCGTCTTCTTGCTCCAGCGGCGAATGTCCTCCCATCTTTTCCGGCAGGGGGTGGTCCGTCTGTGATAGACCCCCAGGGTCCGGACGTCCTTGGCGATTGCACGCCAAATATCCTTCTTCTGGTGGGCGCTGACCTACATAAATTGTAGAGGGGAAAAAGAGAAGTTATTACCAACTGCACCATCACAGTCATTGGCCCGCATCCCTATCCTTGCCATGTGGCACATGCACTCACCATAATTTCATGCACGCATCATCCCCCCTATATTTCATCCACACCACTCCACGCAGGCATTGCCCATATAGCATGCTCCCAGTGTACTAACCTGTTTGTCTGGAGGACCGTAGAGTAGCGTGTACTGGGGGAGGACCCCATCCACAAGTTTCTCCAACTCCTCTGTGCTGAAGGCAGGGGCCCTTTCCCCAGACGCTTGAGCCATTGTCTCTTCCAGACTGAGGTCACAGCAGCACTTGCAGTTTAAGTCCTCTCCTGTCAAAGATCAGGTATCAAGTGATTGCACAGAGAGAAAATGGCTGTCACGTCCGCGGCGGTGGGTACCGTCACCGCCGGCGTACATCGTAATTGGCTCCTGGGACCCACAGGGTCCAATGTTAACCAATCCAGAATTTGCGCCGCGGTCTTCGACTGCCTACCGCAATGGTGTACAACGCCAGCGCAGTTACCTCACATCCCATTGTCCCACTTTACAGGTCAGGCAGCCGCCATTTCAGGGGCCCACATGGCTTTAATTTTTAACTGCATCACACATACCTAGGCCTTGCCTCAACACTCATACAGGCAAAATTTGGGTTATGAATGGTTTTCTGAGTAAGCTGTGTTTACGTACCTCTGAGTTGGTCGACTCTCTGCTCACTGTTGTCCTTCATAGGCACCGTCCGCTGGGACATGTGAGGAGATGGCGCATCCTCCGGTGCACAGACTGCTGGTGGACCTGTCGACAATGGAGGAAAGACATGTAATCATCACCTACAGGCTTGATCGTGACACAATCCTAGAACTGTGTGCCCAGTTGGAGCCAGACCTGATGTCAGCTATCCGCCATCCCACAGGAACCACCCCTCAAGTGCAGGTGCTGTCAGTACTCTATTTCCTTGCAAGTGGGTTTTTTCAAACTACAGTGGCCGTAGCATCAGGGATGTCCCAGCCTATGTTTTCAACGTGTTGTCCAGAGTGGTGTCTGCCCTGCTGAAACACATGTGGAGCTACATCGTTTTCCCTCAGGTGGAGGACTTGGCTACAGTGAAAGGTGGCTTCGATGCCCTGGGACATATCCCCAACATTATAGGTGCCATTGATGGGACACATGTGGCCTTGGTCCCCCCGCAGGAGTGAACAGGTGTACAGAAACCGGAAGAGTTACCATTCGATGAATGTGCAGATGGTGTGTTTGGCAGACCAGTACATCTCCCATGTTAATGCCAAATTCCCTGGCTCAGTGCATAACGCTTACATCCTGCGGAATAGCAGCATCCCTTATGTGATGGGGCAACTCCAGAGGCACCGTGTGTTGGTATTAGGTGGGCACCTGGAACAAGATCAGTGGGAATAGTTGTCTGGGTCTGAGGATATCCCTACAGGTTAGTGTGTGTCTGACAGTTGTCCCTCGCCATTTGCAGGTGACTCTGGCTACCCCAGCCTGTCATTGCTACTGACCCCAGTGAGGAATCCCAGGACAAGGGCAGAGGAATGCTACAATGAGGTACATGGGTGATATAGGAGGATTATAGAGGGGACGTTCGGCCTCCTGAAGGTCAGGTTCCAGTGCCTCCATATGACAGGTGGTTCCCTATTCTACTCACCAAAGAAGGTGTGCCAGATCATCGTGGCCTGCTGTATGCTTCACAACTTAGCTTTGCAACAACAGGTGCCTTTTCTGCAGGAGGGTGGTCCAGATGGAGGTGTTGTGGCAGCTGTGGAGCCTGTGGACAGCGAAGACGAGGAAGCAGAAGAAGAGGACATCGACAGCAGGAACTCTGTGATCCTGCAATACTTCCAGTGAGACACAGGTAAGAATACAAACCTGCCTACTACCTGTACTTTAACACTACTTCCTCTCTACTGTCTGTCCTTTTCACCCAGTGTTTGGTCACTGAGTTGTTACTTCCCCTTAAGATTTCACAGATGTGGGTCCCACTGTGTGACATCTGCTTTGTTTCCTCATGGACTAGAGCTGTGACATAGGTATTTTGACATTACATTTGAAAGAGCATTTTGCCACTGTAATTGCTAATACACTATTTAGAAATCACAGACAGACTCCAGATTGTTTTGTGCTTTAAGGGTGTTTATTTAAGTGCTAAATATTGGAGGGGGTTGTAAAATGGTGAGTGGTGATGGTGGAGGAATGTCCATGGCAGAGTCCAGTCTATTAGTCTCACAGGTGTATTGTCCAAAGGGTCATAGGAAGTGGTGCTGGGGCAGTTTGAGGATGGACAGGGTGACAAGGTGGGACAAAAGGATGAAATTCAGGGCTGTCTCATTTCTTGGCAGGGGTCATGGCATTGTTCTCTGTCTTTGTCCTGGATCTCAGGGACCGTTTGCAGGGTGGTTCTCCATCTGCAGGGGGTGGACTGCTGGTATGGTGGTCCTGTGGCGGTGCCTCCTGTCCAGTAGCGCCGGCGGAGGTGGTGGCCAGTTCATCGTCCAGGCTAGTGTCAGGGGCCCCTTGTTGTGTCACAGTGTCCCTCCTGGTGTTGAGGACTTCCTTCAGCACCCCTACGATGGTGCCCAGGGTGGAATTGATGGATCTGAGTTCCTCCCTGAACCCCAAATACTGTTCCTTCTGCAGCCGTTGAGTCTCCTGAAACTTGGCCAGTACCGTTGCCATTGTCTCCTGGGAATGATGGTAGGCTCCCATGATGTTGGAGAGGGCCTCGTGGAGAGTGGGTTCCCTGGGCCTGTCCTCCCCCTGTCGCACAGCAGCCCTCCCAGTCACCCTGTGTTCCTGGGCTGTCCCCTGAACGGTGTGTCCACTGCCACTGCCCCAGGTCCCTGTTGTTGTTGGGGTGGTGGGTTAGCCTGGGTTCCCTGTAGTGGTGGACACACTGCTGATTGACGTGTCCTGGGGACAGAGGTATGGGCCCGCTCGGTGGGTGCTGTGCTGGGGTTTCCAGAGGGGGCAAGATCTGTAGTGGACTGTGCCAGTGTGAGGGGAACCGACTGTCCCGAGGTCCCAGATGGGCCGGGCTGGTCGTCTAGATCCAGTTGGACAGAGCTGCTGTCATCACTGTGGGCCTCTTCTGTTGGTGGTGTGGACATGTGTGGACCCTTCTGTGCGGTGACGATGGGTAGGGGTCCTGCAGGGTGTAAAAGTATGATTATTGCATCTGGGTGTACCATGGTGTGCAATGGGTGGGTGACTGTGTACTCCAGTGCTTGCATTCCTGTGTGGGACCTTGTGTGATGATGTTTTAGGGGTGTGTATGGGTATGTGCAGTGGCCATGCATTGGTGAGGGTTGTCCATGCTTTGTTGTTGCATGCAGGGCTTGGTGTTGAGATGGGTGGTTTGTGATTTTGGACATTTGTGAGGAGTAGGAGTGATGGGGGTGAGGGCGAGGGTGGGGGTATGTAATGGCATGCAGGTAGGGTGGGGGATATAGTAGTTAAGGTTTGACTTACCAGAGTTCATTCCTCCAGATACTCCTTCGAGGCCCTCAGGATGCAGAATAGCCAAGACTTGTTCCTCCCATGTTGTTAGTTGAGGGGAGGAGGTGGGGGTCCGCCGCCAGTCCTCTGAACCGCGATGTGGTGTCTTGAGACGACGGAACGCACCTTCCCCCATAGGTCGTTCCACCTCTTCCTGATGTCATCCCTATTTCTTGGGTGCTGTCCCACTGCGTTGACCCTGTCCACTATTCTTCGCCATAGCTCCATCTTCCTAGCTATGGAGGTGTGCTGCACCTGTGATCCGAATAGCTGTGGCTCTACCCGGATGATTTCCTCCACCATGACCCTGACCTCCTCCTCAGAGAAACTGGGGTGTCTTTGCCGTGCCATGGGGTGGTGTGAGTGATGTGTGGGGTGCTGTGTGTTGTGATATGTGGGGTGATATTTAGTGGTGTGTTGTGTGAGGTGCGTGGATGTTATGTGGGTAATGGTATTGTATGCCTGTGGATGCTTGGTTGTAGATTGTAGTGTCTCTCTCTGGCCTTCTGTCGCAATTGTGGTCGTAAGGGTTTGTAGGTGATGTGGGTGTGTGTTTTATATTGTATTGGTTGTGTGGGAGTGGTGTGTATATGTGTATCAGGTATGTGTATTTCGATTTGTCCAATGTGGTAGTGTTTTGTATATGTGTGTGTATTTAGAGCGCGGTGGTGTGTACCGCCAATGGAATACCGCGGTTGAAAGACCGCCACGTGGATTCGTGGGTCATGATAGTGTGGGCGTATTCCTATTCGCGTGACGGTGGAGGTTTTGTTTTTGCCAGTTTATCACTGACCTTTGCTGTGGCGGACTTGTGTGGGTGTCTAAATTTTGGTGGATTCCGAGCTGTGGGTCATAATGACGGTGGCGGAATTCCGCGTCTGCGGCAGTGTGTTGGCGGTCTTCTGCATGGCTTAAGCGGCTTTTAGCGCCAATGTTGTAATCGCACCCCATGTGTGGTAACAGGAATGGTTTTGATGAAACTTGCAGCTACCTTGTGATCTATAATGTAGTGAGGTATGCTCAGGAGAAGTATGCACAGCTTGGCAGGGTATAGTGAACATTTGACCAGCAGGCAATCTCTCCTGGTGGCCTTAACGGCAATCATGAAATCGGGGAATATGGAGATCTTTTTTCCCCTGGTAGCTGAGTAGCCGCCCATCGGTTGCCAGACACAAGGCAGTGTCTCTGTCTTTATAATTCAAAAGCAAGGCTATTATTGGGCAGGCCGGTGTGCACCCGGGGACTGCTGACCAAGCGATCTATGGGCATGCTCCACTTTGAGCCCCATGTTGGAAAGAATGTTGCCAAATAGAGCATGGTCTTCTATGCGGTTCCTCTCTGTTGACTCCGGCACTCCCACTGCGCACAAGTTATTTCTCCTCGACCGGGCCTCCAGGTCTTCATTCTTGTTATGGATAATTTCTAGCACTTTTTACATTTGGAGCAGTTTCTTTCCAGCTGCAGAATGCACATCTTCCACATCCCATGTACGACTCTCTAACTGTTCTATACGTTCATAGTGCTTATCGACTTTTCCTTTTAACTTGTCAATGAATTGATCTATTTTTGCATCAAGGGCATTCAAATTCTGCTTGATGTCGAGGAACATGGTTCAACTGAGTTGAGCTCTCCTCATCTCCCTGACTCCGTTGATGGACCTCAGTAGGTGGACCCATCATTCTCGGCTGTCTGTGCCTCTCAAAAAGAGAGATTTTACTTCTTTGCCTCTGTCTTCCTAATCTCACACTAGCGTCAGTGCAATTCCTGGTAGCAGTCTAATATGGGCGAGCAATGTCACGATCCCCTCAGCTGGACCCTGCTGCTGACAGGTCCTGCCACTCCCCTGAGGGTGCATAATGGGGGGGTGCACAAGCAGACCATGGCCTCCCAGCAGGGCCACTCTAATGAGCAGTCATCTCCGACAGACTCAGACCCTTTATCCACATCAGGACAATCAGCATAAGTAGTTCAGTCAACAAAAGGAGGGCAACTGGAGCCTCTCCTAGGCCCTACCTCACCATGCTATCCTTGCAAAGGGGCACACAACCAGGCCAGGGCACTCTAAAGAGCTCTCACAGTGTGGCTGGTCAGATTACAATTCCATCACTGGAAGACCAGGAGGCCAGAGACTCCCAGCAGTCCTACCCTCGGATGCACTTGGTGCCTAGTCTTGAAGGGCCACCCAGCAGTATCCGGGCCAAAGGAGTGAAGTCAGCGGGCCTTAGGCACTCTATGACGGAAGGGGGGTGCCAAGTATCCATCTTCCCAGGTATTGAGTAGTTAAGGCAGCGCCTCTCAAGTTTGGAAGTAGCCTGACTCCCTGTTTCTCAGACACCATGTGGGGAGCAGAGCTGGTGCCCCACAGAACACACTGACCATTGAGAGGCAGGCATTACGTTGGCTCCACAAAGCAACTGTGAGATACCCCCTTTCTCTGCTGCCACACAGAGTGCCTGAGGAACCCTGACGCACCCAGCCCCAGAGCTGGGCTGCCACAAGCCATCTCAGTTCCTTGCAGCACACCAGACAAGCCGGCCTGACCCGAAGGCAGCTGCTCACATGGCCATGAAGCTCCCGCACCAGCCCTCAGGAAATTAGGCCACACCCCATCTCAAAAGAATGTACCTGGCAGATCCCGGCACAGTCTCTGGTGTCTCACCTCTGAATTGGCAGGGTGCGCACTGTGTTGTTGCCTACTACTCCTGCATCCTCACTCCTGATGTCAGAAGGGATGCTGCACAGGCTGCAGGTCCACTGCAGGCAGAGCTTGCCTCAGCAAATAACGGTCCTCCTCTCCTTTATTACTTCACCTCTTTCAGCTTATAAGCTATAGCGGGGATTCCTTCATATTTGCACTTTTCAGGCAGGGCTGGTTCACCCAAATAATTGTAATAAATGATGGATTATCTGCTCCAGCTGGCAGTGCCTCACAGAGTGGCAGCCATCTTGCATCCTGGCACTCTTGTGCCCTCCCACATTTTGGAAGGTTTGGCATCTCCAAAAGCATTTTGAAGAAAATGGTACAGGCATGTAAATTATTGCACTATTTCTCAAAAACATTAGCTAAAATGCATAAATTTTACAAGCATTTCACATTTTCTACATATACAATTGACAATCCCTAGGTACTGTTTTAAAATGCATAAAGCATCTCCCAACAATTCTACCTACTATTTCTTTTAACCATTTCCATTTATTTTCCAACCTTTAACATTTAAAGCAAATCATCCATGATGGACAGTGATGGAAATGAACAAAGTTAAAGATCTCATAGTCTGCAGAATTAAACATGTCATCATCATATCCAGGACTATCATGAGATATCAGTGATAACCCCACCATAAGTCACTTAAAGTGCACTTTGTTAGCCCACAGAACTGAGTGCTCATTATAGAAAACTGGGCACACTATATAGTAGGAATAGTATGCCCTCACATTGAACTATTACCCAAAAGCTGTTTCACTGTGTGGGTAGAGCTAGATTTTTCATAGAGACTTCTATGTGAAGTTTTGTTTAATGGTATATCTCCACCGGAGGAAATACCAGACAAATTACATTATTTTCAAAAATCTAATTTAGTGTTAAAAGTATATGTTGATAACCTTACTGGAAGTTTAGCTATCCAAAAGCTCCAAAAGCACAACACATAGGTAATCATTACAACCCTGGCGGTCGGTGTTAAAGCGGCGGTAAAACCGCCAACAGGCCGGCGAAAAGAAAAATGGAATTACGACCGTGGTGGAAACCGCCAACGTAGACAGCCACTTTAACACTCCGACCGCCAAGGCGGTACAAACAAACACCGCAGTGGTAACCGCCAACAGACAGGCCGAGGACAAATACCGCCCACAGAATTACAACAGTCCAATCCGCCACCTTTTCCGGGGCGGATTCACCGCGAACAAAAACACGGCAGAAACAGGATTTGGAAGGAGAAACGCACACCTCTACACACCCCACGAGGAACCAGGATGCCATGGAACCAGAGCTCCAGATTCTTCCAGCCTTTATCTTCCTGCTCCTCTACAAGGAGCACGAACGCCGGCGGTGAAGACCATGGTGAATACTACACCTACAACACAGGGGAGGGCAAAAATAGTGACACACACACGCAACACGCAACACTCCAACCCCCACCCTCACCCACTACAACACACACACTAATACATCATGATACATTACAGTTACACCCCCCAACCCCCCCTGGAAGAATGCAAGGACAAAAGGAAATGAGTTGAATGATTGTAATATATTCAAATACAGTAATCAAACATATACATATATATAGATATGTAGACTATAAACAAATATATACACCAAGAATACAAGTCCAAGGTATTCCACTATCATAGTCCATGGACCAACTGGGCCCAAAAGGCATGGGCGAGGCCCACACAAGATACCCGAACAAGACGGAGAGAACACTGCTGGGGCATCAGATAGAATAAAAACAGTCACCTCAGGGGGAAGGGAAGGGGGGGCACCTCAGCCGGATGATTGCACGACGCCAGATTCACGAGGGGGCTCCATGCCCACTGTTCAATCATGGGGAGTGCAAAGCCACAGTCTCTCAAGTCTCTACAGTGGGTGGTTTCCCACTGTTCAATCCTGGGGAGTGTAAAGCCACAGTCTCTCAAGTCTCTACAGTGGGTGGTTTGCCCACTGCTTAATCCTGGGGAGTGCAAAGCCACAGTCTCTCAAGTTGATAACAGTCTCCACTGGTTCTGGAGGGGGCTTGGTGCCCATAGTACTTCATCCTGCCAAGGACTGAGGTAGTGGATGCCTTTCTCCACTGGTTCTGGAGTGGGCTTTGTGCCCAGAGTGCTTCATTCTGCCAAGGACTGAGGTCGTGGATGGGATACTCCACTGGTTCTGGAGGGGGCTTTGTGCCCAGAGTGCTTCATCCTGCCAAGGACAGAGGTAGTGGATGCCTTTCTCCACTGGTTCTGGAGGGGGCTTTGTGCCCAGAGTGCTTCATCCTGCCAAGGAGAGAGGTAGTGGATGCCTTTCTCCACTGGTTCTGGAGGGGGCTTTGTGCCCAGAGTGTTTCATCCTGCCAAGGACTGATGTAGTGGTTCGGATACTCCATTGGTTCTGGAGGGGCCTTTGTGCCAAGAGTGCTTCATCCTGCTAAGGACAGAGGTAGTGGATGCCTTTCTCCACTGGTTCTGGAGGGGGCTTGGTGCCCAGAGTGCTTCATCCTGCCAAAGAACAGAGGTAGTGGATGCCTTTCTCCACTAGTTCTGGAGGGGGCTTTATGCCCAGAGTGCTTCATCCTGCCAAGGACTGAGGTAGTGGATGGGATACTCCACTGGTTCTGGAGGGGGCTTGGTGTCCAGAGTGCTTCATCCTGCCAAGGACAGAGGCAGTGGATGGGATACTCCACTGGTTCTGGAGGGGGCTTTGTGCCCAGAGTGCTTCATCCTGCTCGTGGCAGCCTCAGTAGCATCGGAATCTTTGGCGCTCACTGGCCTGTGGTGCTTGTTGAGGTGGTGTCCCGGGCAGCGGTGCTTGTTGCAGCGGTGTCCTGCGCAGCGGTGTCCTGCGCAGCGGTGCTGGTGGCAGCGATGCTTGTTGCGCCAGTGTCCTGGGCAGAGGTGCTGGTGGCTGCGGTGTCCTGGGCAGCGGTGCTGGTGGCGGCGGTGTCCTGGGCATGTCCTGGGCAGGGGTGCTTGTTGCAGCGGTGTCATTGGCAGCGGTTCTGGTGGCGGCGGTGTCCTGGGCAGCGAGGCTGGTGGTGGCGGTGTCCTGGGCAGCGGTGCTAGTGGCGGCAGTGTCCTGGGCAGCGTTGTTTGTTGCGGCAGTGTCTTCGGCAGCGGTGCTGGTGGCAGCGGTGTCCTGGACAGCGGTGTCCTGGGCAGCGGGGCTGGTGGCGGTCTTGTTCCGCCGTGCAGATTTTCCCAGTCTTGTCGGTTTTACTGTGCCCCTTCCCCACCTTGGATAGTGCGCAGCTGTCTCCACACTCCCAACTGTACCCCTGGGAGCGGCTTTGGTGGCTGATTTCTTTCCTCTCTTCCCCGGGCACTGGCCAATGTTTTGTGCTTTACAGGTGGGAGACTGTCCGTGCTCTGGCTCCTTGCAACACTGGCTGCCCTGCTGCCTGGCACACTCCAGAAGCCAGTCATTACTGGCACCACTGGCCCCGCAGATTTTGTGGCTGAGGTGCTGGGTTGGGACCTGGAGAGGTGGGACCTAGGAGACTGAAGGTGTGGGGGAGGTGAGGGAAAGAGGTCAAGGTTGGACAGGAAAAGTTTTCGGGGAACACTGGGACAGGTAGATGGAGGGGGTTTGGGAGTGGAGGAAGAGGTAGTGGTTGTAGGAGGTGTACGTTTGGTGACTTTGGGTGAAGGTGCATGGGCTGGAGGCTGTCGTGAGGTGGATGGCTGTTGGGTGGGTGTGTGGCTGCGTTTGTGTACCTTGGGAGGTGGGCTCAAAGACACACTGGTAGAGGACACAGGGGATGTGTGAATGGTAGTAGGGGTGGTGACTGCATGTGAGCGGGGTGTGGTGGTGGGTGTGCTGGTGATGGACATAGTGGCTGAGGATGTAGTGCATGCAGGTGTGAGTGGAGATGAGACAGGGAGGGAGGAGGGAGATGAGGAGTAGGGGGACACAGTGGAGGCAGTGGATGTTGGTGTGTCTGCATGTGTATGAGGCTTGCGTGAGTGCCTGTGGGATGTGTGGTGCTTATGTTTGCCAGAGCTTCCCTTGTGTGTTGACGTGTGTGCAAGCTGGTCTGATGGTGTGCTTGGGATAGGCTGAGGTACAGGGGTTTGGGTCTGGGTGGAGGAAGTTGGAGGGGGAGGCTAGAGACAGGGACAATGGCTGCCATCAGTGCTGAGGCCAGAGTCTGAAAAGTTTGCTGATGGGCTGCCTGACCAGAATGAATGCCCTCCAGGTATGCATTGGTTAGTTGCAAGTGCCTCTCTACACCCTGGATGGCATTCAAAATGGTAGACTGCCCAACAGTGAGGGACCTGAGGAGGTCAATGGCCTCCTCACTGAGGGCAGCAGGGGTGACAGGGGCAGGGGCTGAGGTGCCTGGGGCGAAGGAGATGCCCACCCTCTTGGGTGAGCGGGCACGGGACACAGGCTGAGGGGCTGCTGGGAGCGCGGTGCTGGTACGGGGGTGGCGGCTGTACCTGTAGATGCGGGGGGCACAGATGGGCCCGCCACAGCAAGGTAGCTCCATCAGAGGAGGAGTCCGTATTGCTGGTATAAGCTCCTGTCCCCGCCGTGGAGCTCCCCTCGCCCTCCGTCCCACTGGTGAATTGAGACTCCATTGTGTCGCCCTCCAGGGCCATGTGGGATGTAGCTCCCTCCTGCTCCGGTGGACTGCTCCTCGCCTGATGATGCTAATGCACACAAGAACAGGGAGACCACAAAAAGGGGAGGGAAGACAGAGGAAAGACATGTTGAGTGCATGCAATAACGCTACCATTGGCGGACACTACAGACACAGAAGTCCCCTGCACTACGCCGTGCACTTGGAGATCCCTAATCAATCCCAGGGACATGGGTTACAAGGCTATGCCCGATTGCTGCACACATGGATGTCACAGGAGCCTGCCTAGGTGTAGTTGGCACTGTACACAGGTGGGGGGGGGGTGCCACAGGGCCTGCCTTAAGAAGGGACCTTGCCTACTAAACTCGCCCTGGCCTAGGGGAACCCACAGCACACCTCCCCCACCCAGACATCATCAGAATGAGAGTGTACTCACCTGATTGTGGCTGCTGTGATGCCCTCAAGTGCCCATCAAACTCCGGGTACGCCCCCGCCAGGATCCTGAACATCAGGGGGGTCATGGTGCGATGGGCACCCCTCCCACGTTGGGAGGCCATCCCCAGCTGGGCCTCCGCCATCTTCTTGCTCCAGCGGCGAATGTCCTCCCATCTTTTCCGGTAGTGGGTGATCCGTCTTTGGTAGAGCCCCAGGGTCCGGACTTCCTTGGCGATGGCACGCCAAATGTCCTTCTTCTGTGGTAGAACCCCAGGGTCCAGACTTCCTTGGTGATGGCACGCCAAATGTTCTTCTTCTGGTGGGCGCTGACCTCTAGGAATAGTACAGGGGAAAAGAAAAAGATATTACCGTCCGCACCGTCACAGTCATTGGCCCGCATCCCTACCCTTGCCATGACGCACATGCACTCACCGTTGTTTCATGCACGGCTCATTCTCACCCCCCCTATCATCCACACCACTTCACACAGGCATTGCCCATACAGCATGCTCACATTGTACTTACCTGTTTGTCTGGCGGACCATAGAGTAGCGTGTACTGGGGGAGGACCCCATCCACTAGTTTCTCCAACTCCTCCGTGCTGAAGGCAGGGGCCCTTTCCCCAGACACACGAGCCATTGTCTATTTCAGACTGAGGTCACAGCAGCACTTGCAGTGTAGGTCCTCTCCCGTCGAAGATCAGGTATCAAGTGATTGAACAGAGAGAAAATGGCGGTCACATCCACCGCGGTGCGTACCGTCACCGCCGGCATACATCGTCATTGGCTCCTGGGACCCACTGGGTCCAATGTTAACCAATGCAGGATAGCGCGGCGGTCTTCGACCGCCTACCGCGACGGTGTACAATGCCAGCGCAGTTACCTCATATTCCCTTGTCCCTCTTTACAGGTCAGGCAGCTGCCATTTCAAGGGCCCACATGGCATTATTTTGGACTGCGTCACACATATCTAGGTCTTGCGTAAACACTAATACAGGCATGTGTCGATTTGCTAATATTTTCCGATTAAGCTGTGTTTACGTACCTCAGAGTTGTTTGACTCTCTGCTCGCTGTTCTCCTCCATAGGCACTGTCCGCTGGGGCATGTGAGGAGATGGCGGCATCCTCTGGTGTACAGACTGCTGGTGCACCTGTCGACAATGGATGAGCGACATGTGATCATCACCTACAGACTTGATCGTACCACATTCATGAAACTGTGTGCCCATTTGGAGCCAGACCTGATGTCAGCTATACGCCATCCCACAGGAATCCCCCCTCAAGTGTGGGTACTTTCAGTACTCCATTTCCTAGCAAGAGGGTCTTTTCAAACTACAATGGCCATAGCATCAGGGATGTACCAGCCTATGTTTTCCAACGTGTTGTCCAGAGTGTTGTCTGCCATGCTGAAACACATGCAGAGCTACATCGTTTTCCCTCAGGTGGAGGATTTGCCTACAGTGAAAGATGATTTCTATGCCCTGGGACATATCCCCAACATTATAGGTGCCATTCCAAGAAAGTCACTTCTTTCGTTGACGCGTCCGTTCCTCGTTGCAATGGCTCCTCGCCCTGATTGTTGGCGTTTTTGATACTTATGTAACTTTGAAGCCTTGAAAAAGCCCCGGCTTATAATGCCAGAGTGGGCGAAACACGTGTTGGCTTGGCTTTTTCTTTCTCTCTTCTTGCGTCATTTGATTGGATGCTGCTTTTGTAAAAAGGAAATGCTTTCGCATAAGGAAATGAAGTGACTTTCTTGGAATGTTTGGAAGCAAAATGTTGGAATAAGTATTGCAAGAAACTTCGAATTTGAATTTTTCAATAACTCTTGAGTGGGACTTTACCTCTTTTTGACTTTGCATACTCCAAAAAGGAAAGGACTTGGTCTCTGGGCCTAAGAAAGCTGTGATGTTGTCACCAACTTATAATTTAGCAAGGATTTTTCATCTGGGAAAGCAAAAAATTGTCAGGACAATGAACATCTTTAGGATTTCTTCTGACTAAGTGACGTCAAATGGAGGGCAAAAACGGTTCTATTCCTTCTCACAGTCCAGCTGGAGGGGGACCAGTTTGGACTGTAACACAGAAATTGGAGCCCTCATCTAAATAGGTCCTTGACTATGAGAAAACCAGAGTCCCTCCAAATGAAGGAAGGAAATAAACATCTTAGATCCAGAACTTCTCGGAAATTTGCAAAAGACTATGGGCCTGATCTACAGTTTGGCTGATGAGTTACTACATCACAAACATGACAAATATTCCACCCGTCATATTACGATCACATTTTATCCTATGGAGCTCATTATACAGGAGAAGAGATGTCTGTCACATTTGGGATGGAGTCACCCATCCGCAAAACTCTAAATCCGGCCCTTAGTGCTGAAAAAATAGGGCATAGCTTGATATTGTGCTTAGTATTAGGTGTAAGAAATTATTTGACCAATCACTGGCTTGTGCACAGGATATGATTGGCAATTCACCATCTCGGAGCACTTGTGTTCATGGAAAGACCGGATCAGGAAAAAATTAAGACTCTCTCCTGGAAGAAAATGACTCAATTGTTTGTGATCCCTGCTGCCATCCAAGGTCTTGAGGTGTGAATACTTCAAGAACACAAAAACAGAAGAATCTATTACTCTATTGCACTCCTCGTTGGAGAGGGACCTAATGCCTATAAATCAGCTCTGTGGGCTTGAGTGCTACAGTATTAACATTGAGGAAGTTTTGTAACAGTTACAAACAAGTTTTCAAGGAAAAGAGTGCTATATTTTCCCAGGAAGACTGCAGCCTAGGTGAGCAAGAAAGAAAAATGTGTCTTATTTGGAGCTTTCTGTGATGCTGAAATCAGTTTCGATGGGATCTCAGAGTAAATGTATCTAGCCTCATTTATCCTTGCTCTGTTATAGTTTCCGCATTTGTACTGCTGGTGTATTTTGAGAACCTAAAAATTCACTAAATCTGAAGGTAGGGCTTTTGACCACTGTGAAAATGCAAATCTATCACAAGAGCAAAGAAAACAAAGCAGCTACAACATCCAGCTTTGCCCTGCTCAGAGCTTTCTGAGTCAAAACCAACAGCTTCAGTAGGAGCTGGACAATGGTATATTCAACTTTGTCAAAACCTCACCAGTTCCAGAATTGGACCTACCTCTGCTGGAACATTTTGAAACCAAAAAAGATATCTAAGACCTTGGGAAAAACTTTGACTGGTACAACCTGCTTGGCTAATCTGACCTCTCCTCCATCACAGTAGGCCTGAAATTGTGCCTAGGTCCCAGTCATTTGTAAAGTGATATTTTTCATTGATGCTTTACTTTTTTGGCATGAAAACTATAAAAGAAAATAATCTTGCTTATTTCCTTTATTTGATTGTAATTGTTTTGGTATCTTTTTCCTCAATACATTTTGTTCTGCATTGTTTTGAAATGTGATTGTATTGTTTTCTAACATTAACATCATTAGGACGTCTTGAACTTAGCATGTTTCTCTCCAAAGAATTGCAGACTGCTGCCATAGGCTAAGACTTTCACCGTGAACTGTTTTGAGACCAACCAGGGTGTGTTTATTAAGCTTTGGGGTGCAACATTCCCTGGTTAAACATGCACTTTCTGAAATATGTGTGAGATTATTAAAATTAATTTCTGGCACTAACTTAGTCTTAAGACTAATTACTTGTTGCCATCACTTTAAAACATGGCAACCCAGTCTGACCCAGACAGGAAAACCGGACATTTTGTTAATAGAGATAAAACCGATGTCAATGTATGCCATGGCATGTGTGTGCATAACAACAAACTTGTGTTACTATTCGCAGTTCCACACAATGTGACATCCTCATCAATCCAGATTCTGAAATACGTGGCCAGGGAAGCCCTGTAACCTAGGCCTGAACCAATTGATTGACAGATTACAGGTGGGGTGACATGTAGCCCGTAAACAAATGCTTGAACAGGAAAAACCCAGATCAGTCCCTAAGATAGGCAGCAACACCACAATAGTCGTAGAAGGTTGGCGCACAGAAAAACACATTTGACCAGAGGGGATCACATTCCCAAAACATCATAAAAGTTAGATGCCACATGCAGTTAGGACCACTCAGCCAATCTGCATACAACACACACAAAACATGCAGTGATCATATGCTCCTCATGCTGGACATCTGAACATGTTACCTACTGACCCGCATTTTGTCCACACAAGGCTGAGACCCACCTGAGCACTTTATCAGATGGTCAGATTTATGACTTTGTGACTAGGTCCAGATTCCTTTCTGGAAAGAATTTACAGACTTGTTTTATAAGCCTTCAATATTTGTATACAAGGGCACTCAGAACTCTGTAACTTTGAGAGACAGTCAACAGACCCTGACTCTGTACTGCACTCTCCAGCCACTGCGTTTAATTAAACCAATAGTTCCTGTTTTGCCAAACGCCTCTTCTCTTTTATTTCTATAAGGTAAACCTGTATTCAAGCAACAATATGATACAATTTTCAGGGCTGAGGCATACTTAACATTTTCACAGTTCTATGACCAATGCATAAAGGTAAATATAAAGAGCAGTTAGCTTACATGGAAGCTTTAAATATTTTATTCTTTTCATTGCCACTTTTGACCTAAAGTCCAAAGGACACACCTGCAGTATAGAGGAATGTGATTAACACAGAGCCGGCGTAGGATGATGCCTGTGTAGGAGACTTCACATCAAGTGCAAAATCTAGAGATCTAGAGGTGCACAAAACTAAAGCAAAAATTAAAAACAACATGTGAACTTCAGAGTGATCAAATCGAAGGTCTGTAAAATTATATGTTTTTACTGGGAGCCAGTGAAGGTTTCTCAAGGTGGGTTAAAATAAAATCATACTTTTTAATTATATGTAGTAAGGGCCCACACACAGGTGTGAATGCTGGGAATATCTTTTGTAGTATTTGCAGTGTAAAGGAAAAGTAGTGATGATTAAGAAGAATATGAGGGTCACATCAAAATTAAGCCCCAAACTGCGAGCAGATTAAACCAGTCTAGGATATTTTACCATCTCCTCATTTAAAACATCTGATAACCACAAATGTATCAGATACTGGTTGCCAGGAGGCACTGCTCATTCATTGTCAGGAGAGATCACTATTCAACATAATTTCAAGCAGTTGAGTGATATTTTAGCAAATTAACTATGAGCTTGAAACAGCAGCCCATGTTTATTTACCCTTTGCAGTGGGTTTGTGTTACTTTTGTAATGCAAACTCGGTGAAGAGCATTCATGTGCTATTTACTTTCCAACTCAAATCAGTAATGCAACATAGAGCTATGAGTTACTTTGCACTACTTTGCTTCAAGTGGGCATTCCATGGGCGATACATCGGCATTCATATGCAAATACCTGTGAGTGTTAATGCAAATCACTACATATTAACAATTCCAAGCAAGACATTGTTCCAAAACCTTACTCGTCATCCAGGCAGCTGTAAACAAGGAAAAATGTTTCAATGTCACCATACTTTGTAAGCTTTGCGAGTGTTCTACATTATACAGCAAACATACATTTTGTTTGTGCTTGAAGGGCCCCTTTCAGTATAAATTGTGTGTTTGACAGAATGCACTCAACCTTGAATTCAGTGCAAAGGTGTGTGCATTGGTACATGACAGCCTAATGAGTGCCAGCAAAGGGGGGGGCAGAAAAACAGAGCCATATTTCTCCCTTTCCCACAATGCAGTGCAGCAACCAAATGGTTCCACATTTCTTGTATTGTTGAATTGTTGTACAGCTTGGATAACCTGTTGGGCCCCATCTCAGCACACCAACAGCTAGCATCTGTACCACACAACACCACTTTCATTCATATACCCTCCTAACAGTACCCCAAAACAATAATTAGAAAAAAAACATATGCCCATGTAACAGTAGTCAGTGCAAGAACTGGTGTGTCCCGCCCCATTCCCAGTGTTGTTTACATTTATCAAATCAAGAACAAAAACAACTAGGTGCTTTTCTAGAGATCAGCACACTGCTGTGGCAACAAGACTGTGTGTCTAGCCAGCCCCCGCAGTACCTGTAACCTGGGGCCCTATTTCCCCTACCAGCCAAAGTATGACATATCACATTTTAATAAAAAGCAGCCCCACCATCAGTCGCCCCCTGCTCCACCCTGAACTGTAAAGTCTTTATTAGAGAGAAAAAAAGTGCATAAGTCACTACACTGCAGACAGTAAATCAAGATAAACATAAAACAATTGTTCTCCAGAATATCTACCCCACCAGAGCTGTCTCAAAATGACTGATAGCTGTCAGGCAGCTGATAACACATCCGTTTGCATTCTCTTATCACCACTGTTGTCACTGGTGCTCTCGCCATGTGACGTTCAGGGCTCAGATATGTCCCTCTTCAGTACTGTTGTCCCCTTTCCAGAGTCACTGCGCCAGATCAGGAAAAAGTCTTGTGAAGCAGGCACTATTTCCTTGTCCCTAAGTGTGCCATCTGAGCACACCCCAGTGTGGCCAGGCAACCCAGAAGTGCTGAGAACATCTGTCTCTCCTACTCTTCCTTCGTGTTGTGGGACAAGTGTCGCTGTGTGTTTAGAGGTGTTGCTCCAGATTTTTTGGACATCAAGGCCAGTGCTCCAACCATTGTGTCTAGCCAGTCACTGGCCTCCTCTGCCATGAAGAAGTGCACTTTCTCTTCAAGCACCACTCAAAGGTTTGCCCAGAACACCAGTCTGTAGCACAGGTCAAAGCCACAAGGGCGTTTTTGGATTTCAAGGAATTTTTGCATTGGTTCCGGACCCTCTAGGCATAGTCCGGAAAACACCTCTATAAGTCAACCCTCAAAGTTCAGCGGGCTCTCATCTGTACATGTTGTAGAATTGCATCACAGTCTCTAAAGTTGAACAGGAGAGCAATAAGGGCACACAGCAGTGCACGCGGGCGCGGCTAGGAAATCAATGCACAATGCGCTCTTATGACAGTATAGAATTGAGACAGTTTTTGTGGGTATAGGGCTGTGGTAAGTCAATCTTCAAGGAAGATATCTGCAGACTAACCCTCTGCCCCCCCCAGGAAATCCTACAGAATGCAGATTATTTTTCCTGGACCTTCCCTCTGAGTCAATGTGTTCCTCCAGTCTGACCATGAGCTTTCGTAAGGAAGACACAGCATCTCTCAGTCCAACGACCTCTCACTGCAGGTCTTCCACGTTCTCTTTGTTTTTTGTAATGTGTTCTAATACTTTGTGGAGGTCGGTCATAAGTAGATTAATGTCTATGGGGGTGATTCTGACCGCGGCGGACGGCGGTTGCCGCCCGCCACGCGGTTCCCGCCGAAAGACCGCAGCGGTCATTCTGGCTTTCCCACTGGGCTGGCGGGCGACCGCCGAAAGTCCGCCCGCCAGCCCAGCGGGAAACACCCTTCCCACGAGGACACCGGCTCAGAATTGAGCCGGCGGTGTGGGAAGGTGCGACGGGTGCAGTTGCACCCGTCGCGAATTTCAGTGTCTGCTAGGCAGACACTGAAATTATTTTTGGGGCCCTCTTACGGGGGCCCCTGCAGTGCCCATGCCATTGGCATGGGCACTGCAGGGGCCCCCAGGGGCCCCGCGGCACCCACTACCGCCATCCTGTTCCCGGCGGGAGAACCGCCAGGAACTGGATGGCGGTAGGGGGTGTCAGAATCCCCATGGCGGCGGAGCGCGCTCCGCCGCCATGGAGGATTCTCAAGGGCAGCGGAAAGTCGGCGGGACACCGCCGACTTTCCGTTTCTGGCCGCGGCTGAACCGCCGCGGTCAGAATGCCCAGCGGTGCACCGCCAGCCTGTTGGCGGTGCTACCGCCGACCTCCGCCATGGCGGTAATTACCGCCAGGGTCAGAATGACCCCCTATGTCTCTTTTTACAACTATTTCCATCTGGGATCCCATAACAACATCCATTACATCTGAAAGTGAGGGGCCATCAGCAGTCTGGACATCAATTCTATCTTCCTCTAGCTTGTCCGATGGGAATAAGTGTGTGTAGTTCACTATTTTGTTAGCCTGAGCTGATTTCCTTACCTTGTCATTCTCCATGGTGACCTCTGCGAATTCCCTGTGCCTAGTGCATCGCAACCACTCCAAACCTTCTGGGGCACTATCCACTGTCAAACATTTTGTCTCCCCAAAAGACTAGGTCAGAGTCACACTCTTGAGGTCAGCGCCGGGGTCACTTATCAACTGACCAGGTCCCAAAGCAGAGTCCAGGGATTCTTTAGCCTTCACCAACTACATGCTCTACCGATACTCCAAGGACAGTGCCCCCAAGGGGAGAATCAACCAGCACCAACAGCTCCCAGTGCACAGTGTCAATCTTGGGTGGGGGGCTTCCAGCAAGTGCAGCACCCCCGATGCAGACCAATATCATCGATTAGTCTCAGTCTCACCAATTTAGCTGTTTTTAATGCCACTAAGGAGTTCATCCCAGCAATTATTGGGGTAAGGGTGAGTTACTTCCAGGACAAACACAGCACTTTATTCAGGTGCAGGCATACAGCACGCAGCGCTTGACACAGAGGTTTCTTGGCACATATGAGAGTATCCATTACCGTAGTGTGCCCTGGTCTCCAGTAATCAATGCACCCGATACAGTGTCACAGTTGTATATACTCCCGTGGGATCCCCCTCTCAGTGCCACTCACCGGCATCTATTAGAGAGAGAAAGGAAGTTACACAGCCCACACCCCAGGTCGGTTGAAGGAAGCATGTCATGGCCACACCACTTGGGCGGCAAGCACGCTGTCCAGGATCACAACAAGTGTCTGTGGGAGCAGGCTTCTCTGTCATCTCTTGGTCTCAGGTCCAGGACTCATGGCACAGCAATGTGGGATTCTGGTCCACCCTCATCAGGCCTCACCATTCATTCACCTTTAGCAGCCCTCAAGAGCTCTCATAAGCATTGTGGGGCAGGCAGGGAGCCAGGCAAACACGCAGACCCCCACTGGGTCTTGTAAGCCATCTGAGTGGGGTACCAGTGTCTCACCTCAAAGCGGGCGCGCACTATCCCAGTCCACTAGTCCCCACAGCAACAGCAGTCCCTGCCAGTGTCCCACAGGTGCTAGAATCCGGGTCCGGCAGCCCACAAGTACAGTACTCCTGGAACAGATGTTTCAGCACCGCCTGAAGTGCAATATCATAGTCTGTAGGCGGCACCACGTGGGCATCCACAGTTTACAGCATCTGAGTCTATATGACAGCAGCTAATGGGTCAAGAGAGAACCCCACCTCAGACAGCAACTCCCTCTTAATCAAGGGGCCAAAGGGGTGCCAGATAGGCTGGTTACACAGGATTTTCTTTAGTGGCTGACAGGAGCCCTGGTAATGATGACTAGTTAGCCATGTTGCCTCAGCAGCTAGCACCACTAATCCCTTTTAACAGAGTCTACAGTTAGTGAGAGTCAGTTAATGAGACTGACTCACTTCAGAAATGCAAAAAGCAAAAGTGCAGGGGTTTACATGTCTTTGCTAAGCCTTGCTGCTCTGTGCCATAGCTACCAAAGGGTTAAACTGAAGGTTAAGTAAATAACTTTGACTCGACCCAAGGAGACAAATGTGAGCATTCTGCACAATAAGGCCTGAACCCTATAATATAATATATACACCCATTTTCTTTTAGGTCCTGACTTAGAGAGTTACCTTATCCCTTGGCCTTACACCCTTCTGGGACACCTTTGACCTGAGGAATGCTCAATCTCTTCTGGGTCATAAAATGACTAGTTTCCTCCTGGAGATCCCACAGCATGCTCTTCTTGGCATCTCCACCCAGAGAAACCAAATCTGGGGTTGCTGTTTAACCTGTCATCCTCATGAACAGGGACCAAGCCTCCCACCCAAAGATTCTCATGCCCCAACTTGTAAACTGGAAGTTTCTGTGGGCCTTGGGCATGCCTTGCTTGACATCTATTTCAGGTAACTTCCCGACTTCTTAGCTGTGAAGGTGGAAAACAAGTAGAGGGCTGTTAGACCTGACATCCTTGGCATGCTTTCTCCCTCTGACCTTCTTTTCTGACTTAATTTTTGTTGGTTTTGGAAATCTGTGCACTTCACCACTGCTAAAGTGCAGTTGATCTGTACTCCAAACAAGGTAACATTGATGATCCACAATTGGCATTTTTAATTTACTTGTAAGCCCCTACTAAAGTGCACTGTATGTGCCCAGGGCTGGAAATTAAATGCTACTAGTGGGCCTGCAACACTGATTGCACCACCCACTATAGTAGGCCTTTGAAACATATCTCAGGCCTGCCACTGTAGAACCTGTGTGCAGTTTTAAACTGACATTTTTACCTGACAAATGCACCCACTTGCCATGCCTAAACCTTCTTTATTATTAAATTTAGTTGACCCCCAACGTAGGCTCTAGCTAGTCCCACAGGCAGCGTGCAGTGTAGTTAAAAGTTAACATGTCCTGGTAGTGAAAAACTACTACATACGTTTTTCACTACTACAGGGCCTCTCTCTCCCATATGTTAACTTTGGGGTTATCTTGAAGCGACCTTTATGTGTAACTTTCAATTGGGAGACGATAGAAATTTGGAATATGGTGTCTCTGCACACACAATTTAAAACCACAACTTATGGTGAAGTCTGATTTTAAATCGTAAGTCTGAAAATGCCAGTTTGAGAAAGTTGGCAATTTCTTACTCTAACCATTCTGTGCTTCTGCCTGTCTCTGAATACACGTCTGGAGCGGATGACAGCTGAGCTTTATTCATTCCCCCTAGACTGTCACACACAAAGGGAGCTGGGGTGTGACATTTGAATCCTGATGGTCTCTCACCTAGGTTCTTCCTGGGCTAGATCAGAAGGGAAGAGCTGACATTTACACCTGAACAGGGCTGAGGCTTTCCTCACACAAAAGGCTGCATGCCCCCCTGCAGAGTGTATGGAGCCAGAAAAGCAATGGCAGTTAGCTTGTGCATTTCAAAGGCCTCTTTTTGAAGTCCCCCCACTTCAAAGGCTCAAATAGGTATAATTACTGGACCCCAAGCTGCACCAAATCAGAACTCTACTGAATCAAGGACATTCTGCCCGGAAGACGGACTGCTGTGCTGCCCGGAGGGACTGGTACTCTGCTAAGTACATTGCTTTGTTGACATACTTCTTGCTGTGTGCTGTGCTGTAGGAGGGACTGCCATTTTGCTACTTGCTTTGCTGTGTTGGCCTGCTGCATGCTGTTTCTTGCCTAGAGTGAGAAGGACTGGACATTTTCTCTACATTCTTGAACCCAAGATTTTAAAAGGGTTGTTGGCTTACCCCTGTTCTCTTGTAGCCTCAGGGACACTAAAGGCTGCCTGCAGCTCTCCCGGTGCTACTGGACTCTGCCATCTGTGAGTCCCGCCCTTGCCTGAGGTGCCTCCCTCTCCAGTCCTTGGCCTCAGAAGTGGGTTTCTGCACCTGTTCTCTGCAAAAACTGATACATTGTCACCACTACACTGATCAAAACTGATGCATCACCCCTTCGATGCCAACATAGCCGCTGCTCGATGGCAGTGGATCCACAGCCTGCACTGCTCGATGACGACACTCTATTTGGCTTGATGATGACGCATTGTATTCATCCCTACAGAGTTCAACGTCGACACAGAATCTGACTGTGAGGCTCGACGGTGATGCAATGACCAGACTGCGTGGAAAATGTCACCACATCACCTTCGCATTTCCTCCTCGATGCCGAAGGTTGCTCCATACAAGGTACTCATTCAGCTGAAACTTCATGGGTTCAGTAGCTGGCCTGTTCCTCAACGCAGTCAGCCTGAACTTTGGAACTACATCGGTCCCTCACTACCTCAAGTAACCTTTTGACCAATAGTGATTTCTAAGCATTATTTTTAGTTTAATCTTTAAAAAATAATATCTGGACTTCTACGTATCAGAGTTTTTGTCATGTTGGTCTTGTTCTACTCAGAAAAATATTCTCTATGTTTCTAAACTAGTATGGAGTCGTTTTGTGCTGTCTTTCACTGTGTTGCTGTAATTAAGTGTTGCACAAACACTTTACACATTGCTTCTTAAGTTAAGCCCCACTGCTCTGTGGCAAGTAACCTGAGGGTGACTACAGGTTAATTTAGGTTGCATATCTGACTTACCCTGATTAGTATTGTGGTCTCTACTTGGACAGGGTGCATACTAGAGACCCAACTGCCAACTAGAGACCCAATTTCTAAGAGGGACCCTAAAGATTCATCGATCAAATTAAATATGTTCCCCTACAGACTTACATTGTATACTTCCACACTACTCATCTCATGAGTGAAAGCTGTACCTTTGCTTGGCAAACAAGGACTTCTGATGGGCCCTCAAGGCTTCTGCCCCAAGGCTGGAAAACCCAAAGGGCACTAACAGGAATTTGCCCAGGCAGAGTACTCTGTAGACTGTACTTCCAAGAGACAGGAGCATCAATCTCTGACTGAGCTCAGAGTGACAATCCCTAACAGAAGTGTGTGACACCCACCCAGACTGATGCCCAGAATCCATTCGCTTTGGAGCAGGATCCACTTGGCTACCTGGTGGTACCACTGCAGGCTCCTCCCACCATTTTTGTCTCCTTCTTCTTATCAGCCTCCGCCCCATGTTCATATGCATCATCCCAAACTTATCTGAGTGGCCACTGGGCATCACCACAGTCTGACAACTCACTCTAAAGGATAAATTCCTTCTCCGTACTTGAGCTTTTGGTGCCATACCCTGCCCTCATGGCCACATATAACTCATGTAGAACATTCTGTAAACTATAGATTTCCTTAATGCACACTGTTGCTTGTGTGGTGTGATACTACAAAGTACTTTATTTAAGTTTGACGTTTATTATCTCTAAATTTGGGGTGGATTCGTAGTTATTTTTGGCCAAAATATAAATATGTAATTTAAAACAAGTTAAGCAATGGTGAGTGTTCTATGCTATTAGACACCACTCATTTCAACAAGAAAGAGGTGTTTTCCCATTCTTAGTTCAAGCCTGAAAGACTGATACTATGTTAAGTTTCAAAAACATAATTTTCAAAAGACCTAGATTCACAGATTTACTGTTTTCAGGTGTGCTTAGTTAGAGCTTAGGTCAATATGGCATAGTCAGAAACATTACAAGTTACATTTGTAAAAACCTGGAAGATGTGTATTCTCATTTGCATTCAAAGGTGTAAGCCATACCAGCACTGCTTTCACTTTGATCTCACTTTGATCTATTCATAGTTGTAATTCCTGGAACAATCAGTTATCACAGAATTAAAAAAATATGATATATAGACACTCACATTTCACAGTATCTAGGTGACACTCCCATATCCATTACAATAGGCCCTTGAATTTTTTTTTATTTTTTATTTGAGAATATTAACATTTCACCCACATAAAGGACGATATTTCTAATTGTACCATCCCAGGATAATTAATTCCAAATGTTAAATAAACTGCAGTGAAATCTTATAGCTTGCAATGGGGAACTGCAACTTGCAACTGGCCTTGTAGATATGGTGTAAGGCAATGCAGAACAAATTGCTATGTTGCCTTACACTGCTTCAGGGAGTCATTCTATGGGTCATGCAGTGGGTTTTCCCTAGCAACACCAAGAATCTGTAAACCTGGGAATAGGTCAAAACTGCATGCCTCCCCAGTAGAGGTGCAATGCGGAGAAGTATTTTTATTTCTCCTTGTTGCTTCCACTTTCTATGCGTGCTGCAGTGGGCAGCACACTTAGAAAGAGGAAAAAGCCTTCATGATTGTGTTTGTGTGGGAAAGTATCCCTTCTTGCCCAAAAACAATACTGTCTGTAATGCAGGCATTCTTGACCCATGGTGCAATGGTGCATGCATCAGAGCTAGGCAGCATATTGTGCGGCAGTGCGGGGAGAGAGGACAGAAATGTGTTGTGTCTTCTAGATATGGCGCATTTCTGCCCTTTCCCAGTCCTGAAGGGCAGCACAGCAAGGTCACTTGCTGCCCTGCACCACTGGGCTTGTAAATAACAGTATATGTAAACATTATTTCTGTTTGGGTGCAATATACATTCTTGCTACTCCTGCAGCCACACCTTTTGCTAAGGGAAATTTTAGCACTGTTTAAACTGAGCAAATTTGCTTTAAGAAAAAAGATCTGAACACAACTAAGGGCATCACAATAAAACATCTCTTTCTTACGATCAATGACAATATTTTTTCCAATCTCTGCCTGAAACATTAACAGAACAAAAGATTGTGACTAGCCTTCAATATGGGCAGTTGCAATCCCTCCAAAAATGGTTACCCTCAACCACTCATGAAACAGCTGCTACATCACTTAAAAGACCCACAGGCCTCTATTCTGAAATAATTTGGAAATTTACAAGCAGATTTATCAAAATGCCACACAACGCAGCTCAGCAAGACATCTTGCTGCATTGTGTTGCATGACAGGGAGAGACCAGGAATGAGCCATATTTAACATTATGTGGCACATTCCGGTCCTCTCTTTGTGTTGGCACACTATGTGCTGCCTTCCTACAACAAAGGAACCCTTGCACCATGGTGCAAGGATGCCTGCTTTGCAGAAAGTATTTTTGTGTGCAGGAAGGGGCACCTTCCAGCGCAAAAGCAATACTCTGAGGCTTTTCCCTTTCTATAGGTGTGCATTTTGATGCATTACCAGGTCTACCAATCATGGTAAATCTGGGAATGGCTGAGAATCCATGGGTGGAAGCATGGAAACACCCACACTCCACCCAAAGTACACCTCCCCGGGCAGAGTAACGCAAAGCATGAACTTGCGCTGCCTTGCACTACTCCACATTTAATAAGCTGCGCAGGGGCACACAAGGTGGCCTGGCATGGCATGGTAAATCTCACTCTAGGTTTTGCATAACACTGAGACCACTTGCGTGGTTGTAAAGGGTGACACAAAACCTTCAATAAATCTGCTCCTGAAAGAAGAGTAATCTTCTTTGCTTGGGTATCTATATTTTTATGCATCTCAATTGCTAGTGCTTCTGATCTATGTTCCATGAGGGGCTGCTAAACTGCTCCTCTATGCATGTGCTATTCCCAAATAGGTTATTGACTTTCATAAATTGAAGTGAGGTTTTGTTGCACATTTACCAGAGGAAAGCTGTGTCACTTGTGCCAAAATACAAATGGTTTCTCAAAGAAACCGCCTCACAGATTTTATGTGTTTGACTTTGTGACTGTGTTGGGGCTCATCCACAAGCCACAATGAGAACGAGACATCCCTTCCCCTTAATCTAACAATCCGTTTTTCTATACTGCTGATCAGTGCTGTGGATAAGGATAAGCAGCCACAATTAGACATCATAGCCTAAAATGTAAACAAAATGTATCAGGTCTAGAACGCAGCATTTTTATTTTAAGTGGCAATTTGTCAACTTTTGTTTTGTCATTTTTATTTTGACTAAGATAATTTGTCAATCTCGTTTGAAGTCATGGAAATTGATCTTGCTATCCTTTAGGGATGTGTATGAAAGCCCCAAAGGTTCTGTGCAAGGAAACATGTACCCGCTGAGCAAGAGCCACAGGAAGTATGAGTGAAAGTTCTCAGGATGCTCGTTGAAGTAAGCATGACTAAAAGACGAGAAGGAGCAAAGGGAGGAAGATGTGGAAGATCTGCATAATTATCCACCTTCTGCTCTGTCTAGACCAGGAAATAGTATTTCAGGTCCTAACTTGTTGGCTCTAAGCTGCAAGCCAGAATGCAAGACTTGACAGATATAACTGCTAAAACTGAATACAAAGCTTGTGACATAGAAACAGAAAGTAGCTTTTGCCATAGAAGATAGAAAGGCATCCATTTCTCAAAAGCAGAGAAGTATTAAACATGGTTCATCCACATATCTAGTCACATCCTAGACATCCTTCTTCCCTCAGGCTACATCATTGGTTGCATTGACCGGGCATGCATAACATGGGGAGAGGCACTGCTGTCATCCATATGTTCTCCTGGTCTTGAACCCTGGGCAAACAAGTAACACTCAACTCCATGAAGCTGTTCACATAGAATTTCTCACTCTATGCCACCTTCCATCTTATCTACAGGCATTTTGGGCAAAACAAGGACTTCATTAATTAATTCTGAGATCACATTTCCACCTTGTTTATCCTCATGCCCACAAAAGCCTTGTGCGCCACGTAAACCTCTCAGGCAACACAAGCTCACCAAAAACAAGAGACACTCACTTTAATAACATTTACACATTCATTGTGGTACACCTTGTCACAAAACCGGCAACTGCCACACAAACAACAAACGCCAAATGTCACATCATTAACCTTGCCTTTTCAACATCACCAACAATCCAGTGCAATCCAGCCACATGCCTGGAAAAAACCAAACACTTCTCTGTCCCAATCACCCTGCTCAGCATCCTACCAACAAATCAAGATCAACCCAAAAGAGAAACTAAACCTTTAGAATCTTCAAAGACTTCTCCAGAGACCGGGTCTCATCCAATCAACCCCATGTCTAATGCCAACACCCTTCTAAACAACATCAACATTTTTTGGGGAAATCTACGTGAATATCCACATCCCCTTTAAAACATACAAGTTGAAGCCAAAGCCTGCAGTACTCTAGTCTTCTAAAGGCTTTGCTGACAGGAATCAACATTAAAGAAAAACAGAACTCCTGATTAACACATGATACTGAAATCCCTGCAAACAACATGCAGACAGCTCATATCAACAGTTACAACAAAATACTTTTCCAACACCATCAATTAATACACTATCAGTAGTAGAACATTTTTCAAGACAAACACTGCATTAACTCCTGCCAGATCCACATAATCCTCACTCCAATGAAATGAGAAATGCCATTAACCATTTCTCAAATGAAAAAACAACAAAGAAGCTGGCAGCATATCAACAGCATCAAGTGTGCTTCTTCTCTTACCTTCACCCCTTCCCATATTAGTCACCAATATTCACCCCTTCAAGCCAAGCTTTTTGCAGATCTCTCCAACATGCTTGCGGCCAGATTTACAAGGACCCAGTGCCACCGAACCATCACTTCTAGCGATTCTCCAGTGGCACTGTGCAGTGCACCATGTTTACATGGTGGAACTAAGCCACTTTCTCTGGCTTAATGCCACCTTGTAAATATGGGCCCCTCCGGACCCATTTTCTGCATCAGATGGCATGCAATCAGTGTTGCTGTGGGTGTCCCACTGCCACACCCATTGCTTCTGACGCTATCACAGATTTACTAGAAGGCTTAAATCTGTGGCAGCGCCTCAAACTAATGCCACCCCAAGGGTGGCTTTAGCATGACACAATGAAGAGAAATTCTTGTATTTCTCTTCTTTTTTTTGCATTTTCAATGTGTGCAGCACACATAGAAAGAGCAAAATGCCATGAATAATTGTTTAAATGCAAGAAGGTGTCCCTTCCGGCATATAAACAATAATTCAAAAATTAAGATTTGGTACTTTTATGTGTGCTGCATTTTGCAGCACACATAGAAGATCCAAAACACCACTGTAGATTGTTTATGTGCCGGAAGGGATACCTTCTGGCACATAAACAATCACTCCCCTCAATGCAGAGGATGCCTGTGTTGGTGGAGGCTGCTTAATTTAGTGTTGGCATTTCGCCATTCGGTCCTGCAGGACTTTCTAGTCTGAAACATTGTCCACAGCCTACCGCCAGGAGGATATGGCTTGGGTATCTAATCAAACGCCAGGAACCTACAGCTAGAATTCTCTGTCAGATGAACAAGTTATTTACTTTTGGCAACACATTATCTGGTAGAGACTCTCTCTAGCTGCAAGTTTCTTACACCCCTCTTCCATGCCTACCCACTCTGTGGAATTGTGACTAGGGTTAGGGTGATACCTTTTTCAGTGCCCTAGTTGTGACACACATTGTGCCATTTCTTATCATGGCTCTGTGCTTCTGGGGTAAAAAGTTATGATAAATGTATATGACACCCACGTGCCTGGATGGCGCCTATATTGTCGGCTGCAACGTCTCTTCTGGTGCTAATGATGCTACACGGAACCGAATGGAGCCACCCGATAGCGCATGCAAGGGGTATTACTCAGCAAGAGTTTCTGGATCCAGCCTGATGTCTGGGAATATCAGTGATAAAGAATCTGCAGCTAGAAAGAGTCTACCAGATACTGCATTACCAAAGGTAAGTAACTTGTTCTTTTCTGACCCACACGCCTGATCAGCCTAAAAATAAGGAAAATCTGCCCCAGGGGGTGCAGAAAATAGACAAAATGTATGCCCAATTCCTGGGAGCAGCCCTTGTCTAAGAGGCTGCTCCCCACAATGAAAACAATGAAAATCCCAGATATCTAGTGGAGTGGATCCCTACTTGAGGATCCCCCTCCTTGGGCGATCCCCAAGCAGGGATTTACTTAGGAAAGCTATCATTGGAAAGGTGAGATTCTGATACCTGTCCCATATGCTTTGTTGCTCAGGGCTGAGATAGCCCCCTGAGCAGCGAAGCAATTAATAATAAATTAGCTGATTGGCTCATATTTCTCTTTTACTGTAATGCGGTCAGCATGCCAATCGTCATTACAGTGAAAAAAATATTGCCTTGGGCAGCAAGGGAAGCTCTTCCTGTACTCTTGAGGCTAAAAAATAAAAAAAAGGAAATCTCTCTGTTGTAAACAGCAGAGGGATTTCCTGCATGTGTGCCGAGAAAGAAATGGTTCCCTTCTCAGCACATGCTCACTATGGCTGAAGATGGAACCGTTCCGTAATCAGCACACAAGTGGTTAAGTACCCCCTTAAAACATGTCCCAGGTCTGCCACTCTAGCATGAATTCAGTTTTAATCTGCCAATTCGACTTGGCAACATAAACACTTTGCCAAACTTCAAACTCCTCTTTTTACATATGTCACTTCTAAAATAGGCTGTAGATAGCCTAAAGGTCAGGATGCACTTTAATTAAAAGGTCAAAGTTAAAGTTTTACATGTCCTGATAGTGAAACAAAAAAAAACGAAATTCCTTTTTCACTAGTGTGAGGCCTACCTCTCCCATAGAGTTACCTCCTAACATTCATGGTAACTTTTAATTCAGAACAGGTGAAGATTTCATGTTCTGTATCTGAGAAGTTGCAATTTAATGGTAATTTTAAAATTTTACAAATTTGCAAATGCCACTTTTATAAAGCTGACATTTCCCTGCCCAAACTCTTTGGTGCCTGCAGCCAGTTCCTGGATCACATGGCTGGGTGTAGTTGGCGGCAGGACTTTGTTTATTCTACCCAGATAGCCACACTATTGAGGGTTAGATGTGCCTGGATTGGACATCACTGGCAGGATCAGCCAGGGGGAGGGTGAAGCTAGGCAAAACTTCACTTGCAAATCAATAGGTTGTGCCCTTCCTTCACACAATGGGCTTGTCACCACTTCATTGTTTATGCAGTCAGCCTAAATCCAGGGCAGGGAAGTCAGGAAACTTGAAGTGCTTCACAAAGAATTCTCTAGAACCTTCTCCTACATTATGGAAGGCGCCAGAAATAAAAATAGGACCCTCGGGCCCAATCTTCATTTGCTTTCTGGATCTGTGGAAGGATTCTCAGAGGACAGTCTGCTGCTGTGGCCTGCTGTATACTGCCTTGCTGCTTGAGCCCTATGCCAGTAGTTGAACCCAGGACTTCCAGAGTGACTCCCAGGGCTAGTTTGAATACTTTTGGCTAAAAACTGCTCTGATAACCAAGTAGAGGCAGTGACCAACCTGCTTGTTTATCCACCCAAGTTGCATCACTGATTGCCTTGGGTTCAAGGCAGCTCTGCTACGTTCTTCCTCCTGTTCAGCAGTCCTTTGTCAAAGGGGTATCGACCTCAAGGAACTCTCTCCCAATACAGCCTCCAGCCTCATACCACTGGGTGTGATTTAGAGTTTGGCGGACACGTTACTCGTGACCATATCACATTTGCTGTATTACAAGTACATTACATCCCATGGCACTTGTAATATGGTGAATGGGATATCCGTCATGTTTGTGATGGAGTAACCTCTCCATCAAACTCTAAATCAGGTCCTAAGTCTGAATGTAGAAATCTGCTACATTGTTCAGAGGTTCCACGATGAGTACACCACCTCCTTGAACACAGTTTGTACCCTTGCTCCACTGCACTTCCACCTTCCCAGAAAATTTTTCTTGAAATTTCTTTTAAAGTTGTATCTAACTAACACTCCATCACTGTCAGCCATATTTTTTTACTTTGACTTTGTGTTGTACGATTATATTTCTGCGTTGTGAGCTTGGTATTTTAGGCACTAGCATTTACCTTAAACTTTAAAAAATAATAATTCTGGTTCTACTGAATCAAGTTTTGTTATTTTGGTGTCAAATACTTTATTAAAATATACTCTATTTTTCTAAATTAGTGTGGGATTTTTCTTGTGCTGGGTTTTCACTTTATTACTGTTTGTGTGCTGCACATTTACTTTACACCTTGACTGTAAGTGAAGCCTGACTGTTGTGTACCAAGCTACCAGAGGGTTAAGCACAGGTTACTTTAGTGACTTTACTGGTTCACACTGACAGGGTTTGTGGCTTTTGCTTGAGCAGGGTTGACAGTATCAGCCCACTTAACCAACAACCCAATTTCATATTAATTAGATAGCTTGCTAGCACTTTTTAGGTACATTGGGGTTGTTGAAGTAAGCCTCAGCAAGGCCTACTAGTGCAAGGGGTTCACCTTTCTCTGCACAAAGTCCTCAGACCTTGTAGGAAGAAGTTGGCACAGGAACTGAAATAAAAGACAAAGTTTATTAACCTCATGAGGTGGTACTACAGTTCAAACAGCACCCTTCGGTAATGTTTGAAGTAGCACACTGAACTGAGAGAGCATGGTCCTTTTATACCCACGCAGGGGCTAAAAGGAGGTGGTACAATTATAGAAGCAAGACTTGTATACATGTAAGGTCATGTGGAAAATGCACAGTCGACAGGTAGGAGGAGCTAACAGTTTTCAAGGACTAACAGCTGCAGACCTTACTGAGCATGTGCGAAAGTGGGAGATGCTAAATATAACTTGTCACTAGGCAGATTTCAAGAGTAGTAAACAGAAAGGTAGGACAGAGCATATGGTGAGCACATGGCAGCATGTGACAGAGAAAATGGCTGCCATGAATACAAAATGGATTCCGCAAAATGTTCACAATAGTTACTAAATACAAGATGTCTTCTGCTAATGCTTAATCTAATCGCTGCTAAACTACAACAGACGACCCTTTCAGCATTAGCTGAAGACATTCGTCTTTCTGGGATAATCTAAATATTCATCTTGTATATTTATGCTCATCATTTCAGCTATTTCCTTATCTAACATATGTTGTGCTTTCATTTCTGTAATATTTCTTTTGGTAGGCATACAAGCAGTAATACACATGGAGCAGAACATTGGACCACACTGAATACAGATATAGCATGTGAAAAATATTGCAATCATTACACACAGGATAGTCAGTAGTTTCCAGCCCCAGGCGTAAACAAGAGCCCAAAACCATCCAGAAAAAGTCCAAGTACCAGTCTCTGTGTGGATTTCTGCAGCAATTTTATGCAATTTAGATATTGCATCATATACTGAAGGTGAGTGATCAGGAATGAAAACACAGCAACTACTACCGATGATGCGACATGCACCACCTCGGTCAGCTAATATCACATCTAGTACCATACGATTTTGGAGCGCTACAATCCTCGCAATTTGGAGCTCCTCAGTAATATTCCCAAGTGCCAGAGCTGCCTGATTGGTAACAGCTTCCACAACCCTAGTCAATCGTCTCACTTTCCTACTGTTTAACGCAGCACCCACAAAGGGGAACAATCCTAAATTAAAATCAACATATTGTTGCAGGCTAGTATCCGTTTGGTCTACCTCATTTGTACTAATTACCCTTTTATATCTATTATTAATGATGTCATTGAACAGTTTTAAGTCTCGGTGATATGATGCAGGGGACAAAAACACAGGGGGTAATAGAAAAGATACATAACACACACCTGACCACCCAACAGGTAGTTGGTAATATCCATAGTTACCACAAACAAAATATGTATTATGAGAAGCTGTAAAACTACTATTATTTACACCCTCAATAGTTAAAATCAAGGTACAATCGCTTATCCCTACTGGAATTCGCCCAATGCTACGTATACTTAAATCTGCTTTAGTTTTTGTAACATAAATCACAAATTGTTCTTTCTTGTCAAAGTCTCTTATATTTGTGAAGACATACGGTATTGAAACATTGTACGGTTGATACTCTTCTCATCCCCATTTAGTTCCTTTGGCTTGGGGATACCCATCTTTGTCTTGGTAGCATACTTTATTAAGGCGAAAAAGAAGTCTGCCCTCTCTACGTTTTCCAGATGCAAACAAAAGCGTGTACCAAGCTTGACAAGAACCATTGTGTGAAAAAGGAAGAGGAATGAAAGGTGTTCCTCCTTTCTTTTGATGCGCAGGTATCATTCCACATACCCAACATTTAGTAGTATTTGTAGCATTATGAGTATGATGCAACATCTGAATGAAAGTATTATTGAAGTACGATTGACGGTGCTTCTGCTCCTGATAGGGAAGCGTAAAGTAATAGTGATCCTCTGGTACTGGAGTAGTGGCAACAAAAAACTCACGAGCAGGAGCCTTCTTTTCAACAAACCAGGAGATTATTGCTATAACCACCAAAACAACAACAAACCCCATAGTACTAATGATCAGTTTGTTATTCATTTTAGCAACAGTGATAATCGACCCTTTCAGAAATGGATTAAAAACAATCATTGGAGCTCTTATCCCTGCGCAGCCGCTGATTTCTTCACCACGGGCCAAGACGGGTGTCACTATTCTAATGCATGGCTGATCCCCCCCCTTGCCACATTGGCTCTCCGTTTCACTAACCCAGGGCGGTAGCTCAACCAGTTTATTTAAAAAAAAAATCAGATTCTTTCCTCGGTCTCAAATTATATCGCGACACTCCAGAAGTCGTATGGTCCGGGAAGACCTCTGCAGATTCGTCAGGTGATATAGCACGGCCTTTCTCCGTAGTCAAAATCTCTCGATGATCGGTCAGCACAGCAGGTTTCGCCAAGGTAGGTAGCACTCTCTTGCAGTGAGTACTATGGACCCAATTCTTTCGGTTCGTCACTCGAACTGCTGTCCTTGTCGCAAGAAGCACCTGTTCTGGGCCTCGCCACCTTGGTTCTAAGCTGCTTGATCTTTCAAAGGACTTAATCATCACCTGGTCACCAGGTCGGAGTTCATGGCCTTCACCTGTAGATCTGTCAGGAAGTGCTTCTCGAACCTGTTGATGAATAGAAACCAAATTGTCGGTTAACTGTGCCAAATAATCGTTCATCAGGACACAAGGTACATCATATACAGAATTTGGTTTAGGAACTCCCCAAATATTCATTGGCCTCCCGAAAACCACTTCATATGGGCTAAGGCAGAGTCGAGAGTGTGGCACTGACCTAATAGACAATAATACCAATGGTAATGCATCCAGCCAAGTTAAGGATGTGTAAGCCTGTATCTTCGCTAACTTCAGCTTCAAAGTAGCATTATACCTTTCCACCAACCCTGCTGATTGTGGGTGGAAAACCACATGGAACTTCTGTTTGATCCCTAATCCTTTCAGGACATACTTAATAACTTCCCCAACAAAATGAGGTCCGTTATCACTCCATAAAAGTCTGCAAACACCAAACCTAGGGAAAAATTATTTCAAAAGCACCTTCGCTGTGGCAATGGCCGTATTATCCTTTGTTGGGTACGCCTCTATCCATTTACTGAAGGCACAAACCACCACCAAGACATACTTTAAATTGTTGCAGCGTTCAAGCTGAATATAATCCATTTGTAGAACTTCAAAAGGTGCAGTTGGTGTAGCAAACCCTCCTGCAGGAGTACATGTCCCTTTTCCAGGATTGTATCGTAAACAGATCAAACAAGACTGTACTACTCTCTTAGCTGTACTGGAAATTTCTGGATGTTCCCAAACTTGCGTAAGCAACTTCGTTATTGTTGAAGCTCTAACATGTGCCAGCCCATGTGCCATCTGAACCATAGGTTGTACAAAAGCTATATGCAATTTCCATTTATTCATCTGCTTATTCCGCCAACAGCCCTCATCATCCAATTCTCCATCTTCAGACCATTGCTCACGTTCTTTCACAGAAGCAGATTTCTGTATATCTAATACGTCTTGTCTAGCATTATGCCAACGTTCAGCTTGTGACTTCACTACATACATAGAAGTAGTACTTCGCTGCATTGCAGTCTCACGTGCTACGCGGTCTGCAAGAGCATTACCTTGCCCTATCATATCGGTCACTTTCTTATGTGCACTACATTTCACAATAGCTAGTTTCTTTGGATATGTCAATGCAATCAAGAGGTTATGCACTAATTCTCCTTGCATTATCTGCATCCTGTGGGATGTGAGAAAGCCTCTCTCCTTCCAAAGCAAACCAAAATCATGAGCCACTCCAAAAGCATAGCGCTTGTCTGTATAAATGTTCACACATAAGTCAGTACTAAGCTCACATGCTTGTGTCAAAGCTATGAGTTCAGCTGCTTGAGCTGACTTCTGTGGTATACGAGCTGTCTCCACTACTGTGGGTATTGTGGTGATTGCATATGCAGATGAGGTCGTACCATCTGGCAACTTCAAACAAGACCCATCAACCCACAATTCCCCGTCTACATCTGGAAGGGGCGTATCTTGTAAATCATTACGACCCTTTGTCGGTTCTTCGGTAAGGAATATACAATCATGTGTTTCTTTTGACTGAGGCTGAGTCACCGGATATGGCAACAAAGTGGCTGGATTTAGTGTTTCACATCTCTTCAGTGTAATGAGGAGCCAGCAATGTCAATTCATTTGTCCATGGGAGGGGCATTGGAGTATCTTTAGTCAAAAGTGCTAGCAAAGGTTTGACAATGTGTGAAAACACTAATATCCATTGCCTACAAAAAGAAGTAAGACCAAGGAATGCATGAACATCTTTCTTAGTAGAGGGTACTGGTGTGTCTAAAATTGCTTGAATACGATCTGATGTAAGTGCACGGCCCTCTTTAGACAAAAGGTGACCTAAATAGGTTACCTTTGGTCTACAATATTGCAGTTTCTTTCGTGACACTTTATGATGGTGTAAAGCAAGAAAAGAAAGTACGGACAAAGTACACATTTCACATTGCTCAGGGGTATCAGCCGCCAACAATATATCATCGACATATTGTATGAGAGCCACACCTTCAGGCAAAACAAAAGAATCAAGTTGTCCAAAGTCATAGTACAAGAACTAATTGCTCCCTCAACTTCCTCATAAAAGGCGGCTGAATTTTTCCGCGGGTCAGGTAATGCTGTTTTAAGGGCCATTACATCTGCCCTATTCCAAGGAGTAGACACCCAATTATAAATAAAATAGCCCTTAGCATCAACAGAAGTTTTATCATCACTTGTACCCAATCCTTTAGGAGGACCATACAAAGGCGCGGCCATCTGCATTGGTTTCGCGTGAACTATCATAGTCTTATCTGTTCCAAAGATGGAAGCTTGCACCCCGCCGGTCTGAGATGTCCGTGCAACTACGTCCACTGCCCTTTTCTCCTCTCGCAAACGGTCTGCTGCAACACATAATTTCACCAAACGCCTGATTGCATCAGCCACCGGGGAGAAAACAAAAAGACCATCACACATTTGCTTATGATCAGCTGCTACATCATCGGGCACTAACTCATCCGAATATTTCCGAAATAGTTCAATAACTTTTGTGCCAAATGCCTCAGTAAAATATAGCTGCTCCTTTTCCGTCCACCCTTTCATGTTGTCTAAAAGTTCAGAAGCAGAGACAACGGTACGAATTATTTTACGAGCAATAGATCTAAGCTCAGACGCACGGTCAGCAGGCAACATAGAGCGACTGTCTTGCATCTTCTGTTGCTCCGAACTGGAGACCTTAGCTAACTCATGAGGGGCAGAAGGAACGACATACGGAGGTGGAGGGCGATCTAGTAACAATAAATCATCATGTGGTTTATTAAGGATAGGATAGAGAGGTTGCCTAACGGTGTATTGGCCAGTTACCTGTAATTTACGTTCTTTCTCTTTTAGCTCCTTTAAGTCATTTCTTTCTTTCTTTCTCATTTCCAATGCTTTCACATATACATTCTTCCGCTGCTCTTTCTCAAGCAAGGCTTGCTCACGCTTAACTCGTCCACGCACTTCTTTCTCCCACATTCGTACACAGTCAAACATATCTTGGCTAGACTTCACTTACACATACATTGTTCCACATACTCAATCTTTTGCAAATCAAATGACCCATGCATAGGCCAACGTAACTCAGGATCTGCACGAGTGTATTTATTTCATAATGTGCTGTACATTATAGAAGAAAGACCATGTTTAACATACATATCTCTATTTGGGTCCCCTCTGGGGGTGCCGGTTGCGATTCTTCCAGTCTTAAATTGGTACCATTACAAAAGCAACACATCCTACAAAGTGCGCTAAAAACAGGCATGCCAAAAATAGTGCAGAATATGCAATATTATAATCAAAGTAGCACTTAAGGTGCCGTTCAAATCAAAAATAAATTGGAGAAAATTCTCCTCATTTCCTGCCTATATAAATTGCAATTTATATATCAATTCAAAGGACACAAATTGACTAGTCACCCAAAACACGAGAGCCACAGTAAGTAGTGCTAAACTACATTACCAAACAAAGGCATCCAAACCCACAGCAAGTGCCGTAAAACGGCTCTTACCAGTCACAGGGTGTCCAGGTTCCAACTGCCAAGTTCTAAAATCGACCAAATGGTCACTGCATGACGAATGAACCAAAAGGATCTCAGTCGAGGACCGGCGCCACCTGGATGGTCAAGTCAGAAGGAAGGGAAAAACGCCGTGGTTGCCAAGACTTGGGTCTCCTCAGGCATTGATCGTCCGCAGCGAGATCCCAATCCTTCGTCGCGACCAATCCGTTGGGCATCCGAGTCGCCGATGAGTCCCTGTTCGGGCGCCAATTTGTTGAAGTAAGCCTCAGCAAGGCCTACTAGTGCAAGGGGTTCACCTTTCTCTGCACAAAGTCCTCAGACCATGTAGGAAGAAGTTGGCACAGGAACTGAAATAAGAGACAAAGTTTATTAACCTCATGAGGTGGTACTACAGTTCAAACAGCACCCTTCAGTAATGTTTGAAGTAGCACACTGAACTGAGAGAGCATGGTCCTTTTATACCCACGCAGGGGCTAAAAGGAGGTGGTACAGTTATAGAAGCAAGACTTGTATACATGTAAGGTCATGTGGAAAATGCACAGTCGACAGGTAGGAGGAGCTAACAGTTTTCAAGGACTAACAGCTGCAGACCTTACTGAGCATGTGCGAAAGTGGGAGATGCTAAATATAACTTGTCACTAGGCAGATTTCAAGAGTAGTTAACAGAAAGGTAGGACAGAGCATATGGTGAGCACATGGCAGCATGTGACAGAGAAAATGGCTGCCATGAATACAAAATGGATTCCGCAAAATGTTCACAATAGTTACTAAATACAAGATGTCTTCTGCTAATGCTTAATCTAATCGCTGCTAAACTACAACAGGGTGAGAAATTTCCCAATACCAGAGGTCATATCACCACACTCTCACTATCGCCAAGAGGGCAAGGTGCTGGTGTCTTCCAGGCAGCAACAGTCATTGTTCTGTAATTGTATGTGTTTATTTCATCTTTCTACAGGGTGAACTTATCTAAAAGGCAACAGAGCACTGTATGTGGTCAAAGTCGAACATAAAGTTAATGAGTGATAGGAGAGGAACCTTGTGATTTAAGGTTTTCAAAGAGGTTGGTCTCTAGCTCTTTTTGTTAATTAAAGCAGCACTGGAGCTGAGCAGATGGATATGGGGATGCTGGTCCTGATTCTGGGTGAATAGAAGGAAAAAACCTCCTGCTGTTTTGTATTTTCTTTCTATTTGCACTTCATAATATTGAGTGTGATAGTATCCTGGCTGAAGGGAAGCAGAGAAACACATAAAATGATTACCTTGTTGCAAGGTAAGTGGGGTTGCTGGTTGTGATGACTTTGTAAATGAGAAAGCTGGTTATCAACATGGGGTGGGCTACAAAGGGAAGCCAGTAGAGTTTCACCAGGAAGGGAGTGACGTGATAACTTTTCTTCAGGCCCTGATGACACATGCTACTGAGTATAAGATGCCTTTAATATGTGCCAGTACGGAGTCTGGGAGGACATGCTTTGAAACAAGACCACCGGATGCACAGGTACAAGAGCTTGAGCAACAATTCTGAAGTTGCTTTCTGGAAGAAACAGTTTCACTTTCTTTCAGGAGAGAGGGCTAGTTCCAGACTGCCTTTTGTTACATTCTGTCCTTGAAGGTGAGGTTGATGCCCAGGGTGAATGCAAGTGACTAGATATTCAGTGAAACATAGGGTTTGGTGCTGTCAAGGTTCATGCCATTGAACCAGGTTTATATTGTTTCTTGTTTGTTATTCTTGGCAAGTAACAGGAATTGTGTCTTTGTTGGGTTAAGTGTGAGGTAGGTGTTGAATATCCAGGTCAGGATTGTATGCAGTGTTTGAGGGACTGTTTGTATGAATCAGTAGAGATTAATGTAGAATTGAGTATCATCAGTATAATGTTGGATCCTGAAGATAGTGAGGACAGTATGGGATCCCATGGGTACTGTAGGTGAAAGAAAACTTTTGGGACTTAGAGGTGACCATATGAAAAAAAAAAAAAAATTGTGTTGGTGGCAAAGGTAAAAATAGAACCAGTGAAGTGCATTGCAGGAAAATCCCAGTGGAGACCCCGGGATGTGTTTGATGGTGGTATGATTAACTGTATTGAAAGCAACGGAGAGGCCCAGCAATATCAGGAGGCATGTCTCATCTTCATCTACTGCCATGAGGGCACATTCTACGAAGTGTAATTAAGTGGTATCCATGCTGCAGCATGATCTGGAGCCATATTGGTAGTTGTGCAGGAGACGGTTATGACTAAATATTATCCTGGAGTTGGATACATAGGTGGTCATTACAACATTGGTGGTAAAAGCCGCTTACTGCCGTGCAGAAGACCGCCAACACACCTCCGCGGCCGCTAAATTCCGCCACAGCTATTATGACCCACATCTCATAATCCGCCAAAATTCAGAAACCCACACAAGTCCGCCACACCAAAGGTCAGTGATGAACTGACGAAAACAAATCCTCCACCGTCACGCCAACAGAAATACGCCCACACTATCACAACACACGAATCCACGTGGCGGTCTTTCAACCGCGGTATTCCATTGGCGGTACACACCGCCGCGCTCAAAATACACACACATACACAAAACATCGCCACATTGGACAATTTGAAATACACACACCTGAAACGCATACACACAGCACTCCCACACACCCAATACAATATAAAACACACACCCACATCACCCACAAACCCCTACGACAAAAAATCACAAAAGAAGGCCAGAGAGAGACACCACCATCAACAAACTAGCATCCACAGGCACACAACACCATCACCCACAGAACTTCCACGCACCTCACACAGCACACCACTACATATCACCATACTTATCACCACACACACCACCCCACACATCACCCACACCACCCCATGGCACGACAAAGACACCCCAGGTTCTCTGAGGAGGAGCTCAGGGTCATGGTGGAGGAAATCGTCCGGGTAGAGCCACAGCTTTTTGGATCCCAGGTGCAGCACACCTCAATTGCAAGGAAGATGGAGCTATGGCGAAGAATAGTCGACAGGGTCAACGCAGTGGGACAACACCCAAGAAATCGGGAGGACATCAGGAAAAGGTAGAACGACCTACGGGGGAAAGTGCGTTCCGTGGTCTCAAGATACCACCAGGCGGTTCAGCAGACTGGCGGCGGACCCCCACTTGCTCCCCCACAACTAACAACATGGGAGGAACAGGTCTTGGTGATTCTGCATCATGAGGGCCTCGCAGGAGTCGGTGGAGGAATGGACTCTGGTAAGTCACATCTTAACTATTACAACCCCCACCCTACCTGCATGCCATCACATACCCCCACCCTCGCCCTCACCCCATCACTCCAACTCCTCACGTATGTCCCAATATCACAAACCACCCATCCCAACACCAAGCCCTGCATGCAACAACAACGCATGGACACCCATCACTAAAGCATGCCCACTGCACATACCCACACACACCCCTAAACCATCATCACACAAGCTCACACACCGGAATGCCAGCACTGGGGTACACGGTTACCCACCCATTGCACACCATGACACACACAGATGCAATAATCATGCCTTTCCACCCCTGCAGGACCACTACCCAATGTCACCAGACAGGAGGGTCCAGACATGTCCACTCCACCCACAGAAGAGGCCCACAGTGATGACAGCACCTCTGTCCACCTGGATCTAGATGACCAGCCCGGACCATCGGGGGCCTCAGGACAGTCGGTTCTCCTCACACAGACACAGGCCACCACAGACCTTCCCCCCTCAGGAAACACCAGCACAGCACCCACCCAGCGGGCCCATAACTCCGCCCCCAGGACACGTCAATCAGCTGTGTGTCCACCGCTACAGGGAACCCAGGATAACCCACCACCCTAACAACAACAGGGACCTGGGGGCAGTGGCAGTGGGCACACGGTCCACGGGACGGAGGCCCAGGAACACAGGGGAACTGGGAGGGCTGCTGTGCGACAGGGGGCGGACAGTCCAAGGGAACCACTCTCCACGAGGCCCTCTCCTCCATCATGGGAGCCTACCACCACTCCCAGGAGACGATGGCAACGTTACTGGCCAAGTTTCAGGAGACCCAGCAAGTGCAGGAGGAACAGTATTTGGGGTTCTGGGAGGAACTCAGAACCATCAGCTCCATCCTGGGCACCATCGTATGGGTGTTGAAGGAAGTACTCAACACCAGGAGTGACACTGTGGTACTACAAGGGGCCCCTGACACTAGCATGGACGATGAACTGCCCACCACCTCCGCCGGTGCTAGTGGACAGGAGGCACTGCCACAGGACCACCACACCAGCACCCCACCCCCTGCAGACGGAGAACCACCCCGCAAACGGTCCCTGAGATCCAGGAACAAGACAGAGCACGATGCCAAGACCCCCACCAAGAAATGAGACCACCCTGATTGTCATCCCACTGTCCCACTTTGTCATCCTGTCCATATTGAAACTGCCCCAGCTCCACTTCCTTTGCCCATATGGGCAATACACCTGTGAGACTAATAGACTGGACTCTGCCATGGAAATTCCTCCGACATCACCCCTCACCATTTAACTTACCCCTCCAATATTTTGTATTCAAATAAACACACCTAAAGCACCAAAAGATCTGGAGTCTGTCTATGATTTCAAAATAGTGTATTTGCAATTACAGTGACAAAATGTTCTTGAAATAGTAATGTCAACATACCTATGTCACACAGCTCTAGTTTATGAGGAACCTAAGCAGATGAGACACGTTGGGACACACACCTGTGAAACCGTAAGGGAAAGTGACAACTCAGTGACCCTACACTGGGTGAAAACGACATACAAGATAGAGGTAGAAGGATAAAAGTACATGTAGTAGGCAGGAATGTATTCTCACCAGTGTTTCACTGGAACAATTGCTGGATCACTGAGTCCCTGTTCTGCATGTCTTCTTCCTCTTCTTCATCCTCATCACTGTCCACAGGCTCCACAGCTGCAACAACACCGCCATCTGGACCATCCTCCTGCAGAAAAGGCACCTGTCATCGCAAAGCCAAGTTGTGAAGCATACAGCAGGCCACGATGATCCGGCAATCCTTCTTAGGCGAGTAGAATAGGGATCCACCTGTCATATGCAGACACCTAAACCTGGCCTTCAGGAGGCCGAAGGTCCGCTCGATCACCCTCCTAGTTCGCCCATGGACCTCATTGTAGCGTCCCTCTGCCCTTGTCCTGGGATTCCTCACTGGGGTCAGAAGCCATGACAGGTTGGGGTAACCAGAGTCACCTAATAGCCACACACGGTGCCCCTGGAGTTGACCCATCACATAAAGGATGCTGCTATTCCGCAGGATGTAGGCGTCATGCACTGAGCCAGGGAACATGGCATTCACATGGGAGATGTACTGGTCTGCCAAACATACCATCTGTACATTCATGGAATGATAACTCTTCCTGTTTCTGTTCAACTGTTCACTCCTGTGGGGTTGGGACCAAAGCCACATGGGTCCCATCAATGGCACCTATGATGTTGGGGATATGTCCAAGGCCATAGAAGTCACCTTTCACTGTAGGCAAATCCTCCACCTGAGGGAAAACGATGTAGCTCTGCATGTGTTTCAGCAGGGCTGACAACACTCTGGACAACACGTTGGAAAACATAGGCTGGGACATCCCTGATGACATGGCCACAGTTGTTTGAAAAGATCCACTTGCAAGGAAATGGAGCACTGACAGCACCTGCACTTTTGGGGGGATTCCTGTGGGATGGCGGATTGCTGACATCAGGTTAGGCTCCAACTGGGTACACAGTTCCTGGATTGTGGCACGGTCAAACCTGTAGGTGATAATCAAATTTCTTTCCTCCATTGTCGACAGGTCCACCAGCGGTTGGTACACCAGAGGGTTCCGCCAACTCCTCACATGTCCCAGCGGACGGAGCCTATGAAGGACAACAGCGACCACAGAGTCAAACAACTCAGAGGTATGTACCCACAGTCTACACAGAACACCAATCATACACAAAATGTGGCCTGTATGTGTGGTGAGACTAGGCCTAGGTATGTGTGACGCATATAGAAATTAGGCCATGTGGGCCCCTGAAATGGCGGCTGCCTGACCTCTAAAGTGGGACAATGGGATGTGAGGTAACTGCGCTGGCGTTGTACACCGTCGCGGTAGGCAGTCGAAGACCGCGGCGCAATGCTGCATTGGTTAACATTGGACCCTATGGGTCCCAGGAGCCAATGACGATGTACGCCGGCGGTGATGGTACGCACCGCCGTGGACGTGACAGCCGCGGACGTGACCGCCATTTTCTTTCTGTATAATCACTCGATACCTGATCTTCGACAGGAGAGGACCTACACTGCAAGTGCTGCTGTGACCTCGGTCTGGAAGAGACAATGGCTTGTGCGTCTGGGGAAAGGGCCCATGCCTTCACATCGGAGGAGTTGGAGAAGCTCGTCGATGGGGTCCTCCCCCAGTACACGCTACTCTACAGTCCTCCAGACCAACAGGTAAGTAAACAGGGAGCAAGTTGTATGGGATATGCCTGAGTGGAGAGGGCTGGTTGTAAGTAGTAAGGGGGCAGAGTTCTGCGTGCATGCAAGACGGTGGGTACATGTGCCACATGGGAAGGGTAGGGATGGGGGCCACTCACTTTGACGGCGCAGTTGGTAATGACTTCTCTTCTTCCCCTGTATATTTCCTGTAGGTCAGCGCCCACCAGAAGAAGGATATTTGGCGTGCCATCGCCAAGGACGTCCTGACCCTGGGGGTCCACCACAGATGGAGCACCCACTGCCGGAAAAGATGGGAGGACATTCGCCGCTGGAGCAAGAAGACGGCGGAGGCTCAGCTGGGTATGGCCTCCCAAAGTGGGAGGGGTGCCCGCCGAACCATGACCCCCCTGATGTTCAGGATCCTGGCGGTGGCCTACCCAGAGTTGGATGGGCGCTTGAGGGCATCACAGCAGACTCAAGGGGGTGAGTACACTCTCATTCTGCTGACTTTGCGCGCAGTGGAGGTGTCTGGGTGGGGGAGGAGGGCAGTGGGTTTCCCTAGGCCAGGGCGAGTTCCGTAGGCTAGGCCCCTCCGTAAGGCGTGGCCCTGTGGCCCCACACCCCACCTCTGTAGAATGTCAAGTACACCTAGTCATGCACCTGTGTCATCTATTTGTGCAGATGTCGTCCATAGCCTTGTAGGCCATTTCCCATGAATTACACTAGAGCACGACGTAGTGCAGGGGGCTTCTGTGTCTGTCTTGTCCGCCAACGGTAGCGGTAATCCATGCACTCAACATGTCTTTCTTATGTCCTCCCCCTTTTTTGTGGTCTCCCTGTTCTTGTGTGCATTAGCGTCATCAGGTGGAGGAGCAGTGGCACCGGAGCACGAGGGAGCTGCATCCCACATGGCCATGGAGGGCCACACTATGGACTCAGAATTCACCAGTGGGACGGAGGGCGAGGGGAGCACTACGGCGGGGACAGGAGCTGAAACCAGCGACACGGACTCGTCCTCTGATGGGAGCTCCCTTGTGGTGGTGGCAACATCTGTGCCCCCGCATCTACAGGTACAGCCACCACACCCACTACCAGCACCACCCTCCCAGCAGCCCCTCATCCTTCGCCTGTGCCCGCCCACTCAGGAGGGTGGCCATCACCTTCGCCCCAGGCACCTCAGGCCCTGCCCCAGTCACTCCTGCTGCCCTCAGGGAAGAGGCCATTGACCTCTTCAGGTCCCTCACTGTTGGGCAGTCTACCATTTTGAATGCCATCCAGGGTGTAGAAAGGCAGTTACAACAAACAAATGCATTCCTGGAGGGCATTCATTCTGGTCAGGCGGCCCTTCACCGAGCCTTTCAAACTCTGGCCTCAGCACTGATGGCAGCCATTGTCCCTGTGTCTAGCCTCCCCCCTCCAACTTCCTCCACCCAGACCCCATCCCCTGTACCTCTGCCTATCCCAAGCACACCATCAGACCAGCCTGCACACACCTCACCACACAAGGGAAGCTCAGGCAAACATAAGCACCACACATCCCACAGGCACTCACGCAAGCATCACACATATACAGACACACCAACATCCACTGCCTCCACTGTGTACCCCTCCTCCTTGTCTCCCTCCTCCCTCCCAGTCTTGTCTACACTCACACCTGCATGCACTAACTCTACAGCCACTACGTCCCTCAACTGCACACCCACCAGCACACCCCACTCACGTGCAGTCACCACCCCCACTACCATACACACGTCCCCTGTGTCCTCTCCCAGTGTGTCTGTGATGCCCCCTCCCAATCTACACAAACGCAGGCACACACCCACCCAACAGCCATCCACCTCACGACAGCCTCCAGCGCATGCACCTGCACCCAAAGCCACTAAACGTACACCTCCTACAACCACCACCTCTTCCTCCACTCCCAAACCCCCTCCAGCTACCCGTCCCAGTGTGTCCCAAAAACTTTTCCTGTCCAGCCTTGACCTATTTCCCACCCCCGTCCAGCTCATAGGTCCCGAAGTAGCACCTCAGCCACAACATCTCCGGGACCAGTGGTGCATGTTGTCACAGGTATGTGGAATGCACCGGCCACCAGGACAGCCAGTGTGGCACGGAGCCACAGCACAGCCAGTCCCCCCCTGTGAAGCACCAGAAGTTGGCCAGTGCCCGGCGGGAGAGGGGGAAGACTCCAGCCACCCAAGCCGCTCCCAGGGGTCCCGGTGGGAGTGTGGACTCAGCTGTGACTCCTCCCAAGGTGGGGAAGGGGCACAAGAAACCTGGCAAGCCTGGGAGGAGCAGCACGGCGGAGAAACCCGCCATCATCCACGCTGCCCAGGAGGGCCCCGCCCGCCCCATCCTCGTTGCACAGGAGGGCCCCACCAGCCCCATCCTCGTTGTACAGGAGGCCACCGCCAGCCCCATCCTCGTTGCACAGGAGGCCACCGCCAGCCCCATCCTCGCTGCACAGGAGGCCACTGCAAGACCCATCCTTGCTGCCCAGGAGGGCCCCGTCAGCCCCATCCTCGCTGCACAGGAGGCCACCGCCACCCATATCCTCGCTGCCTAGGAGGGCCCGCCAGCCCCATCCTTGTTGCACAGGAGGCCACCGCCAGCCACAGCCCCGCTGCCCAGGAGAGCCCCGCCAGCCACAGCCCAGCTGCACAGGAGAGCCCCGCCAGCCACAGCCCAGCTGCCCAATGAAGGACTGCCAGACCCAGCCCAGCTGGGCAATGAAGGACCGCCAACTCAAGCACCGCTGAACAAGGCACTGCCAACTCAAGCACTGCTGAACAGAGCACCGCCAACTCAAGCACCGCTGTACACTCCACCGCCATCTCAAGCATCGGTGAACAGGGCACCGCCAAATCAAGCACCGCTGAACAGGGCACCGCCAAATCAAGCACCGCTGAACAAGGCACCGCCAACTCAAGCACCGCTGAACAGGGCACCGCCAACTCAAGCACCGCTGTACAGGGCACCGCCAACTCAAGCACTGCTGAACAGGGCACCGCCAAATCAAGCACCGCTGAACAGGGCACCGCCAACTCAAGCACCGCTGAACAGGGCACCGCCAAATCAAGTACCGCTGAACAGGGCACCGCCAACTCAAGCACCGCTGAACAGGGCACCGCCAAATCAAGTACTGCTGAACAAGGCACCGCCAACTCAAGCACCGCTGTACAGGACACCGCCAATTCAAGCACCACTAGCCCATGAGCGGCAGGGGCACTGATGCAACTGGGACCGTCACGGGGTGAATGATGCACTCTGGGCACCAGTCCCCCTCCAGAACCAGTGGAGACATGCATCCACTACCTCTGTCCTTCACAGGATGAAGCACTCTGGGCACCAGTCCCCCTCCAGAACCAGTGGAGACATGCATCCACTACCTCTGTCCTTCACAGGATGAAGCAATCTGGGCACCAGTCCCCCTCCAGAACCAGTGGAGACATGCATCCACTACCTCTGCCCTTCACAGGATGATGCACTCTGGGCACAATGCCCCCTACAGAACCAGTGGAGACTGTCATCCACTTGTGAGACTGTGGCTTTGCACTCCCCAGGATTGAACAGTGGGCAAACCACCCACTGTAGAGACTGTGGCTTTGCACTCCCCAGGATTGAACAGTGGGCAAACCACCCACTGTAGAGACTTGAGAGACTGTGGCTTTGCACTCCCCAGGATTGAACAGTGGACAAACCACCCACTGTAGAGATTTGAGAGACTGTGGCTTTGCACTCCCCAGGATACATCAATGGGCATGGAGCCCCCTCGTTGATCTGGCATCGTGCACTCATCCGGCTGAGGTGCACCCCCCTTCCCTTCCCCCTGAGGTGCCTGTTGTATTTCTATCTGATGCGCCTGCAGTGTTCTCTCTGTTTTGATCTGGTATTGTGTGTGGGCCTCGCCCATTCATTTTGGGCCCAGTTGTCAACGGACTGTGGGGGTCATTCCGACCCTGGCGGTCCATGACCGCCATGGCGGAGGGCAGCGGAAGCACTGGCAACAGGCTGGCGGTGCTTCCTGGGCTATTCTGACCGCCGCGGTCAGAAAAGGGGAACCGGCGGTTTCCCGCCGGTTTTCCCCTGGCCCAGGGAATCCTCCATGGCGGCGCTGCTTGCAACGCCGCCAAGGGGATTACGACCTCCTTCCCGCCAGCCTGTTTCTGGCGGTCTTCACCGCCAGAACCAGGATGGCGGGAACGGGTGTCACAGGGCCCCATACAGATTTTCACTGTCTGCTTAGCAGACAGTGAAAATCGCGACGGGTGCCACTGCACCCGTCGCACCCCTGCAACTCCGCCGGCTCCATTCGGAGCCGGCTTCCTCGTTGCAGGGGCTTTCCCGCTGGGCCGGCGGGCGTCCTTTTGGCGGTCGCCCGCCAGCCCAGCGGGAAAGTTGGAATGGCCGCCGCGGTCTTTTGACCGCGGGGCGGTCATTCGGCGGTAACCGCATGGCGGGCGGCGACCACCGCCCGCCGCAGTCAGAATGACCGCCTATGAGTGGTGCAATACCTGGACTACTATTCTTGGTGTATATTTTGTTGATAGTGTATATATGTATTTTTTTGTGTACTGCATTTTGATATATTACAATGGTTACACTCATTTCCTTTTGTCTTTGCATTCTTCAGGGGGGGTTGGGGGGTTTAACTATAATGTATAGATATGTATTAGTGTGTGTGTTGTAGTGGGTGAGTGTGGGGGTGTTGGATGTGTGTGTCCCTGTTTTTTCCCTCCCCCCTCCCCTGTGTCATAGGTGCAGTACTCAACGTGGTCTTCGCCGCCGGCGTTGGTGCTCCTGGTACAGGAGCAGGAAAACTATCGCAGGTAGGATTTGGAGTTCTGGCTCCATGGTGTCCTCTTTCCTTGTGGAGTGTGTGGAAGTGAGCGTTTTCCCTTCAAAATTCCTGTTTCCGCCGTGTTTTTATCAGCGGTGAATCCGCCCCGGAAAAGGTGGCGGATTGGCCTGTCATAATAGTGTGGGCCGCACATTGTTCTCCGCCTGTCTGTTGGCGGTGTCCGCCGCGCTGTTTGTTTGTACCGCCGTGGCGGTCTGAGTGTTAAAGTGGCTGTCTTTGTTTGCGGTTTCCGCCACGGTTGTAATTGCAAAAGTTTTACCGCCGCCCTTTTGGAGGTCTTACCGCCGCTTTAACACCATCCACCAGGGTTGTAATGACCACCATAATGTTTTTCAATGATCTTGCTGATGAAAGGTAGGTGAGCAACAAGGTATCTTATAGGCTTCTTTTGAGGTAGGAGGATCTAGCATGTTTTGGGAGCGTCTGGGAAGATTCCTTGAATGAGGAAAGACTAGACAATGGAAACTAGGGGCGAGAGAGAATCCTGAGAGTGAGCTTTGATGAAGGACAAGGGTAAGACACCATTTTCATTAAAAGTGAATTTAAAGAGCTAAATGCCAGATCTACAAGAAACTGGTGCAGCGCTGTGCTGCACCAAAAATAGCAGTGCCGTGGTGAGCCAGTTCTTAAACACAGGGATGTGCCATATTTACAAGAATACAGCACACTACAGCAGACCTGACTGTCCAGGCAGTAGTGTTTGGCAAACAGGTGAAGGGATGTCCCATTGCTGCCTGGCAGATGTCCAGGAATGTGCTAATGCCATGGTTGCAGCTTTTCCCCTGGTAGAATCATCCCTTAAGCCCTCAGTAGACTGCTTCCTAGCCAGTGCATAGCTGATCTTAATACAGAGAACGACCAAGTGCAAAATGGTCGTACTGCACTACCCATCCCTTCTTTGCTCCCACATACCCCACAAAGAATTGGTCGTCCACACAGAACTCCTTTCTGTGGTCAAGGTAGAAAGACAACACTTTTTTTCAGTCCAGATTAGGGAGTAACTCCTTAGAGGGATGTGAGGGAGGAAAGAAATTGGGCAAGGTGACAGTTTAACCCAGATGGAATAGGGTCATCGCCTTGGGGAGGAAAGAGGCACATATGCATAGCATTACCTTTTCTGGAAACACCGTGAGATATGGTGGCCTAAATGATAAGGCCTGTATCTCATTCACCCTCTGGGCAGATGTTATTGCCACTAAGAATGTTGTCTTGATGGTGAGTAGCCAGAGGGGGCAGTTGTGCAATGGTTCAAAAGCAGCTCACAATGAGATATGTGAGAAATAGGCTGAGATCCAACTCAAGCATGACAAAGGGCATAGTGGGGAACATATTTACAAGCCTTTTAAGAAACCTATTTACAAAAATGGACTTGAAAAGAGAGGGTTGATCAGGCAGCTGCAGAAAGGCTGAGAGAAAGAGAGATAGTCCTCCAGTGTCCCCAGAAAGGACCCTTGTTGGGCCACAGAAATAATGAAAAGAAAAAATATCAGATAAAGAAGCAGAGAAAGGATCTGTAGACTTCGCTGTACAATATCTTATAAATCTTTGTCAATGGCAGGCATATAACATTTTTGTGGCGGAACGCCTGGCTGCCAAGATAAAGTTGCAGACTTTGGGAGGAAAGTCAAAAGCTGTCAACTGTTGCCACTCAATCTCTCTGCATGAAGATGCAGAGTTGACAGGTTCAAGTGGAAGACCCTCCCCTGCGGCTGCAACAGAAGATCCCACTGGTGGGACAGCCTGATTAGAGGATCGATGTTCGGGATACCAGACTCTCTGTGCCCAGTCTGGACTCACAAGGATGACTTAGGCCTGGTCGTTCTTGATCTTCTTGTGAACTCTGGGCAGGAGTATGATAAAAACTGGCTCAACACAGCACTGGAAAGGAGTACAGGAGGCCTAAGCTCCACTTGCTAAAAATAAGTGTTGGCAAGCGAAACTCTATAGCATAAAACTGCTGACATTGTACATTATTTTTGGAGGCGAATAGATCTAAACAAAGCTCTACGTACAGCTGAATGAGACCTCATACCACCTTTGAATGGAGACACCACTCGTGATCTGCTAGGCATCGATGGCTGAGTTTGTCCACCCTGGTGTTCAGATAACTTGCCAGGTGTTGGACTACCAGGGTTATGCCCTGCTGTTCCAACCATGTCAAAGATGCAGAGCTTCTTGACAAAGGCTCCATGACCCCACCCCACCCTGATTGTTGCAGTACCAAATGGCGGTGGTGTGGTCCGTGAACACCTGCACTAATTTGACCTTGACAGAGGAAAGAAATGCCCTCAACACCTGTCAGATCATCCTGAGCTCCAATGTATTTATGTGGAGTCTGAATTCTGCTGGAGACCAGAGTCCTCTGATCTTCAACTCTTCCAGATGGTCACCCCATCCCAGGAGTGATGTGTCTGTCACTACTGTAAGGTCTGGTTAGGGAAGGGAGAGGAGACTGCCTTTGACCCAATTGAGGTTCATAATCCACCACTGCAGGTCTTTCATGGTTCTCTCCGAGATCTGAACCATGTCAGAGAGATTTCCCTGATGCTGCGTCCAGTGGAACGTCAGGTCCCACTGCAGAGCCTGCATATGCCATCTGGCATGTTTCACCACCAGGATGCAGGAGGCCATGAGGCCCGCAGCCTCAGAGTCACTCTGATCAAAATCCAGGACAGAGGCTGAAACATTGGTATCATAGCCTGAATATCCTGGATTCACTGTTCAGGAGAATAAGCCTGAAGCTGCACTGTGTCCATAACAGCTCCTATGAAATAGATTGTCAGAGAGGGAGTCAGGTGTGACTTCAGCATGTTTGTAGTGAACCCCAGTGAATGCAGGAGGTTCACTGTAGTCTAGAGATGGCAGATGACAGCCTGGAGCAAACTCACCTTCAACAGCCAGTCTTTGAGGTAGGGGAAGATTGAAACCCCCGACCTGCACAGATGAGCTGCGACTACCGGCATCACCTTGGTGAACACCCAAGGGGCACTAGCAAGGCCAAATGACTGTACAGTGAACTCAAAGTGTTTGTGGCCTACCTTGAACTGCAGGTAATGCCTTTGGAATGGCTGGATGGGAATATGAAAATATGCATCCTGTAAATCCAGTGCTACCAACCAGTCTTCTAGGTCAAAGGGTAGACATGACCTGAGCCAACGTGAGCACCTTCAACTTCTCCTTCTTGAGGAAGAGCATTGCAGTCCAAAGGTCTAGAATAGGGTGAAGACACTTGTTCTTTTTGGGTATCAGAAAGTAGCAGACATAACAAACTCTTCCTTCTTCTGATATCAGGAGTCTTTCTATGTGTTTCTTGGCCAAGAGAGACATAATTTCGTCTTCTATCAGTAACAAATGATCCTCTGCTAGCCATTCAAATGTTGGTAGAATAGGAGGAGGAACAGACTAAAAAGGCGTGGCATTGTCCTTCCTGATGATCTGCAGTACCCATGCGTCTGATGTTATAGACTTCCTGTGGAGTAGATGATGTTGTATTCTCCCTCCATCTGGGCAAGCATGGTCCTGCAGATCCAAACTAGGAGGGGTTAGAGGCTACAGATGCTGGGGGCTATATGTCATATGACATCTAGCCTTCAGACCCTCTAGCACTGAAGGCACCACACCCACTTTCTCGCATACCCTGGGTTGGTTGCGTAGAATTGTGGCAGCCATAGGGCTAGTGCGGTGCCACACCCATTCTGTAGCCACGAAAGGGGCAAAAGTCAGATGGTGATTGATGGGTTGCTGAGAGGCCCAAGGACTTGGACATAGCCTTAGGGTCCATAAAGTGCTCCATAGCAGTCTGCCTTCTCACCAAAAAAGCAATTGCCTTTAAAGGGCATGTCCATCAAACACATTTGTGCTTGCATTGCTGACATCCCCTCAAAACGCAGATGTCCTCAGCTAGGTGGGGTGCCTTAAGTCCACTCTTGATGCAACCACTCTTCCAGTGAGTAAGTCATATGTAAGCCACACCAGATGGTGATCTTAGCTGTGTATCTCTTGTCTTTACCGACTTGGGAGAGTAGGGTGTGGGCCTCTGCAAGGACCTAAGGCAGCAATTCAGCAACCATGTCCTAAATGGTATGGGAGAAATGGCCCAATAAGCACCAGGTGTTCACTGACCTCAGTGCCAGGCTGGTGTAATAAACCAACTTCTTCCCAAGATGGTCTAGACTCCTGGATTCCTTATCTGGGGGAGCAGAAGGGAATGCACAGTGGAATGTGGAGGCTTGGACTACCAAGCACACTGAGCTGCTGGCTGAGAAAGATAGGGATCACCCAGAGCAGGTCAATGGTGGCTGTCAATTGTCCTATTTACAGGAGTCCCTGTGCTGGTCTTAGACCAAGTTCCCAGCAGGAAGTCAGTAAGTGCTTCATTAAACGGCAGTAGGGACTTGGATGAGTAAGCCCCAGGCTGAAGCACTTCAGTCAAGATGTTGGTCTTGATAGTCACTGAGGGCAGTTTGCAGAGCCTGCATATGCCATCTGGCATGTTTCACCCCCAGGATGCAGGAGGCTATGAGGCCCGCAGCCTCAGAGTCACTCTGATCAAAATCCAGGACAGAGGCTGAAACATTGGTATCATAGCCCGAATATCCTGGACTCACTGTTCAGGAGAATAAGCCCAAAGCTGCACTGGGTCCATAACAGCTCCTATGAAATAGATTGTCAGAGAGGGAGTCAGGTGTGACTTCAACATGTTTATAGTGAACCCCAGTGAATGCAGGAGGTTCACCGTAGTCTAGAGATGGCAGATGACAGCCTGGGGCAAACTCACCTTCAACAGCCAGTCTTTGAGGTAGGGGAAGACTGAAACCCCCGACCTGCACAGATGAGCTGCGACCACCGGCATCACCTTTGTGAACACCCAAGGGGCACTAGCAAGGCCAAATGACTGTACAGTGAACTCAAAGTGTTTGTGGCCTACCTTGAACTGCAGTTAATGCCTTTGGGATGGCTGGATGGGAATATGAAAATATGCATCCTGTAAATCCAGTGCTACCAACCAGTCTTCTAGGTCAAAGGGTAGACATGACCTGAGCCAACGTGAGCACCTTGAACTTCTCCATCTTGAGGAAGAGCATTACGGTCCAAAGGTCTAGAATACAGTGAAGACACTTGTTCTTTTTGGGTATCAGAAAGTAACAGACATAACAAACTCTTCCTTCTTCTGATATCAGGAGTCTTTCTATGAGTTTCTTGGACAAGAGAGACATAATTTCCTCTGTGATCAGTAACAAATGATCCTCTGCCAGCCATTCAAATGTTGGTAGAATAGGAGGGGGAACAGACTGAAAAGGCGGGGCATAGTCCTTCCTGATGATCTGCAGTACCCATGCATCTGATGTTGTAGACTTCCTGTGGATTAGATGGTGGTGCATTCTCCCTCCATCTGGGCAAGCATGGTCCTGCAGATCCAAACTAGGAGGGGTTAGAGGGTGCAGATGCTGGGGGCTATATGTCAGATGACATCTAGCCTTCAGACCCTCTAGAACTAGTGCGGTGCCACACCCATTCTGTAGCCACGAAAGGGGCAAAAGGCAGGTGGTGATTGATGGGTCGCTGAGAGGTCCAAGGACTTGGACATAGCCTTAGAGTCCATAAAGCGCTCCATAGCAGTCTGCCTTCTCACCAAACAAGCGATTGTCTTTAAAGGGCATGTCCATCAAACAAACTTTTGCTTGCATTGCTGATATCCCCTGACAAAACAGATGTCCTCAGCTAGGTGGTGTGCCTTAAGTCCACTCTAGATGGAACCACTCTTCCAGCGAAGGTAAGCCACCCCAGAAGGTGATCTTAGCTGCATATCTCTTGTCTTTACCCACTTGGGAGAGTAAGGCCTGGGCCTGTGCAAGGACCTAAGGCAGCACTTCAGCAACCATGTCCCAAATGGTATGGGAGAAATGGCCCAATAAGCACAAGGTGTTCACTGACCTCAGTGCCAGGCTGGTGTAATAAAGCAACTTCTTCCCAAGATGGTCCAGACTCTTGGATTCCCTATCTGGGGGAGCAGAAGGGAATGCACAGTGGAACGTGGAGGCCTGGACTACCAAGCACACTGAGCTGCTGACTGAGAAAGCTAGGGTCACCCAGAGCAGGTCGATGGTTGCTGTCAATTGTCCTATTTACACGAGTCCCTGTGCTGGTCTTAGACCAAGTTCCCGACAGGGTGTCTGTAAGTGCTTCATTAAAGGGCAGTAGGGATTTGGATGAGGAAGCCCCAGGCTGAAGCACTTCCGTCAAGATGTTGGTCTTGACACTCTCTGAGGGCAGTGTGAGGTCATGGAGCTCCACTGTCCTATGCACCACCATTGCATAAGAAGCTCCCTGCTTCATAGCCAAAGTGGGGAGAGAGAGCAAACCAGAATCTGGGGAGGTGTCCAGACCACTGGCCTCTCCGAGCTCTGTGTCCTAGTCCAAGGATCTTCCCAACTGGTGTTCTAAAGGGTCTGGTGACCCCTCCACTCTTTCGCTTTGCCAGGCTGTGTAAAATAAGGCTCAGGCAATGATCTGCCACCTGTGGGCGCTATCGGCACTGGAACAAGCATTGTACGATGCTGTTCAAGCTCCAGATCATCAGGTATGAGAATGGCGCTGCGGTTCCCAGTGGGCACCCGCAGTGCCGGGAGCATCAGCATCATGACCGGTGCCAGAGAAGGTCACCTGGGTATGAACAGTGGATCCAGTCTCAGATCCGTGAGACTCCGTCAGAGCCAAGGCTCAGGCTGCCAGCGTGGATCCAGTTGGAGCCTCACATAAACCCAAGGGGCCTAAAGGTCCCTTGTAGAACTTCTTTATTTGAATGGGTGTCGGCCTGGCTCCTGAAAAAGCGGGAGACTCAGAGTCGAACTGGCTAACAGTTCTCCAGAATTGTGGCAAGAAAGCCGATGCTCCCTGCTCATCTAGTCTTCCGATGGATGAGGTGAAGTCTAAGTCTCTTGGACTTCTTCTTGTGCCTCTTTCTCGGGTGTTCAGAAGGCCTCAAATGGGAGAAACAGGATTTGGGGCTCCGAGATCGGTCCCTCAACCTCCTTCTCGACTGGGACCAAGATCTTCTTGGAGTCACTCATGTCAGTATTGCTGAGAATTTTTTTCAAAACATTTCCATCAATGGGGGTACCCAGCATGGGTGTGACCATGCCCCTGACCCCCCAAAAAGGGAAGCAGTCTTCCTGCCCCCCTGCCCACCCTGATGGTAGGGATTACTTTTTTGGCCATGCCCCTACTCCCTTCAAAATGGGTAAACAGTCTTTCTTCTTCCTTGCAGACTAAATCAGTTCATTTGAATGTCAAGCAAGAGAATATTTGAATGTTTTGGTGTTGTTTTTATAAATTAGGACAGAAGAGTTTGGCTAATTCCCAGTATCAACTCACTTGCAATGGTAAACAGCTGAACTTTTAGGGTTTGGGTAGGCTACCACCTGGAAAAACCTAGGAGATCCAGACAGTTCTGAAAACTAGACATCTAGGGGAATCCAGGATGATGTTCTACGCATCCATCTCACACCATTTTTATACCCACAATTCCTTGCAAGCCTCAAATGGTGTCTAAAACCAAACATTTTTGCTTGCATTGCTGTGATGGATACTCCTGGAATCCACAGGAATCCACAAAATTCCAACCACCCAGCATTTCCCCACCTCTGCCAATACAAATGCTGCACCAGTTGTGTGATTGGGCCTAGTGCCAGCAACAGGAATGGATCCAATCAGCGTCAATAGGAGTCTCAACTCAATGGCTCCCATTGTCCTTAGTTTGATAAGTTCCTGTCACTGGCACTAGGCCCACCCAAACAAGTGGCACAGCATTTTTATTAGCACAAATGGGGCAATGCTGGCTGGTAGGAATTTTGAGGATTCCTTCAGATTTCAGAAGTTTCCATCACAGAAATGTAAAGAAACTGCATGAGTTTGAGGTTTGCAGGGCATTGTGGGTAACAAACCTCATGGGATCCATGTATGTCCCCCATTCTGAGTGGTAAATATGGCAATTTCCTGGGTTATTAGTTATCAAAAATATACAGGTTTGCTAGGTTTCCCTAGGTGCCAGCTAAGCTAGGGCCCAATAACCACAGCTGCCTAGTTTTAACCTGTTCTGTGCCTTGGACAAGATGATCTCGTCCAAGGCTACAGTTCCCTTGTGCCTTGGACGAGATCATCTCGTCCATGGCACAGGGGAACTTGGGGGAGCGCTAGCGCGCCCCCCGTGCACCCCGCTCGGCCCCCAAGCCGGGGATGGAAGGGGAAGACCTTCCCCTTCCACCCCCGACCCCCCCACCTCCCCCTGTGACGTCAGCGCGCGAGCGCGCGCTGATTAGTCACAGGGGCCTCCCCCATCGCGCTGGAAGCAGAGCTTCCAGCGCGATTGAAAGAGAAATGCTAAGCATTTCTCTTTCAATCATGTGGGGGAGGCCCGGAGGGGCTTCAAAGGGAAGGAAATGTATTTCCTTGCAATCCGGCTTTTGAAACCCCACGAGACACCAGGGATTTTTTTTTTATTGTCATAAGGGAGCGACCCCTTGGGCAAGGGTCGCTCCCAGGGGGGCATGTTTTCGGGAAGGCCTTTTCTGCCCCCCCCTGGGGGCAGAAACCTCTAGGCACCAGGGATAAAAAATAAAAAAAACGTTTTTTTTGTTTTTTTTAGGTGGGGAGCGACCCCTTAGGCAAGGGTCGCTCCCCTTGGGGGAAAATTATATTTAGGCCATTTCTGCCCCCCTTGGGGGCAGATTGGCCTATTTTGATGAGGCCAATCTGCCCCCAAGGGGGGTAGAAACCACTAGACACCAGGGAGTTTTTTCTTTGCGTGAATTTCACGCAAGGGGAGTGAACCCTTAGACAAGGGTCGCTCCCTGGGGCGGGGAATTTATTTTAGGCCATTTCTGCCCCCCCTGGGGGCAGATCGGCCTAATATTAGGCCGATCTGCCCCCAGGGGGGGCAGAAACCTCTAGGCGCCAGGGCAAATTTTATTTTTGTGTTTTTTTTTTTTTAGAGATGGGGAGCGACCCATCAGGCAAGGGTCGCTCACCTGGGGGGCAAATTGTATTTAGACCATTTCTGCCCCCCTGAGGGCAGATTGGCCGATTTTAGGTCAATCTGCCCCCAAGGGGGCAGAAACCACTAGGCACCGGGATTTGTTTTTTGGCGCCAATGTCACACAGGGGGAGCGACCCCGTAGGCAAAGGTCGCTCCCAGGGGGTTTAGGGCCCAGCTGAGCTAGAGGCCAAACACCACAGGTAGGCACTTTGCAAAAACACCTCTGTTTCTGTGAAAAAATATGTTGTGTCCACGTTGTGTTTTGGGCCATTTCCTTTCGTGGGTGCTAGGTCTACCCACAGAAGTGAGGTACCATTTTTATTGAGAGACTTAGGGGAATGCTGGGTGGAAGGAAATTTGTGGCTCCTCTCAGATTCCAGAACTTTCTGCCACAGAAATGTGAGGAACATGTGTTTTTTTAGCTAAATTTTGAGGTTTGCAAAGGATTCTGGGTAACAGAACCTGGTCCGAGCCCCGCAAGTCACCCCTCCTTGGATTCCCCTAGGTCTCTAGTTTTCAGAAATGCACAGGTTTGGTAGGTTTCCCTAGGTGCCGGCTGAGCTAGAGGCCAAAATCTACAGGTAGGCACTTTGCAAAAAACACCTCTGTTTTCTTCCAAAAATTTGGATGTGTCCACGTTGCGCTTTGGGGCGTTTCCTGTCGTGGGCGCTAGGCCTACCCACACAAGTGAGGTATCATTTTTATCGGGAGACTTGGGGGAACGCTGGGTGGAAGGAAATTTGTGGCTCCTCTCAGATTCCAGAACTTTCTGCCACAGAAATGTGAGGAACATGTGATTTTTTAGCCAAATTCTGAGGTTTGCAAAGGATTCTGGGTAACAGAACCTTGTCCGAGCCCCGCAAGTCACCCCATCTTGGATTCCCCTAGGTCTCTAGTTTTCAGAAAAGCACAGGTTTGGTAGGTTTCCCTAGGTGCCGGCTGAGCTAGAGGCCAAAATCTACAGGTAGGAACTTCGCAAAAAACACCTCTGTTTTCTTCCAAAAATTTGGATGTGTCCACGTTGCGCTTTGGGGCGTTTCCTGTCGCGGGCGCTAGGTCTACCCACACAAGTGAGGTATCATTTTTATCGGGAGACTTGGGGGAACGCTGGGTGGAAGGAAATTTGTGGCTCCTCCCAGATTCCAGAACTTTCTGCCACAGAAATGTGAGGAACATGTGTTTTTTTTAGCCAAATTTTGAGGTTTGCAAAGGATTCTGGGTAACAGAACCTGGTCCGAGCCCCGCAAGTCACCCCTCCTTGGATTCCCCTAGGTCTCTAGTTTTCAGAAATGCACCGGTTAGGTAGGTTTCCCAGGTGCCGGCTGAGCTAGAGGCCAAAATCTACAGGTAGGCACTTCGCAAAAAACACCTCTGTTTTCTTTAAAAAAATTGGATGTGTCCACGTTGCGCTTTGGGGCGTTTCCTGTCGCGGGCGCTAGGCCTACCCACACAAGTGAGGTATCATTTTTATCGGGAGACTTGGGGGAACATAGATTAGCAAAACAAGTGTTATTGCCCCTTGTCTTTCTCTACATTATAGGAGAGTATGTAAAAAAGACATCTATTTGAGAAATGCCCTGTAATTCACATGCTAGTATGGTCAGCCCGGAATTCAGAGATGTGCAAATAAACACTGCTCCTCAACACCTTATCTTGTGCCCTTTTTGGAAATACAAAGGTTTTCTTGATAGCAATTTTTTACTCTTTATATTTCAGCAAATGAATTGCTGTATACCCGGTATAGAATGAAAATGCACTGCAGGGTGCAGCTCATTTATTGGCTCTGGGTTCCTTGGGTTCTTGATGAACCTACAAGCCCTATATATCCCCGCAACCAGAGGAGTCCAGCAGACGTAACGGTATATTGCTTTCGATAATCTGACATTGCAGGGAAAAGTTACAGAGTAAAACGTAGAGAAAAATTTATGTTTTTTAACCTCAATTTCAATATTTTTCTTTTTCAGTTGTTATTTTCTGTAGGAAACCCTTGTAGGATCTACACAAATGACCCCTTGCTGAATTCAGAATTTCGTCTACTTTTCAGAAATGTTTAGGTTTCTGGGATCCAGCATTGTTTTTATGCCCATTTCTGTCACTGACTGGAAGGGGGCTGAAAGCACAAAATATTGCAAAAATGGGGTATGTCCCAGTAAAATGCCAAAATTGTGTTGAAAAATTGGGTTTTCTGATTCAAGTCTGCCTGTTCCTGAAAGCTGGGAAGCTGCTGAGTTTAGCACCACAAACCCTTTGTTGATGCCATTTTCAGGGGAAAAACCACAAGCCTTCTTCTGCAGCCACTTTTTCCAATTTTTTTGAAAAAAACGAAATTTTCCCTGTATTTTGGCCAATTTCTTGGCCTTCTTCAGGAGAACCCAAAAAGTCTGGGTACCTCTAGAATCCCTAGGATGTTTGAAAAAAAGGACGCAAATTTGGCTTGGTTAGCTTATGTGGACAAAAAGTTATGAGGGCCTAAGCGCGAACTGCCCCAAATAGGCAAAAAAAGGCCTGGCACAGGAGGGGGAAAAGGCCTGGCAGCGAAGGGGTTAAAAAAACAGGTCAGTTTTGCGTGGAAAAATTTGATGTATCCATGTTGGGTTTGGGACCATTTTCTGTCACAGGGACTAGGCCTACTCTCACAAGTGAGGTACTATTTTTATTGGGAGACTTAGGGGAATACAGAATAGTAGAACAAGTGCTATTACCAACTGTATTTCTCTGCATTTATATCTTTCAAAAGTAAGGTAATGTGTAAGAATGAAGTAATTTTGAGAAACACCCTTTAATTCACATGCCATTTAGGATTCACCAATTTAGAGAAGCACAAATAACCCATACTTCTGAACTCCATATTATGTGAACATTTTAGAAATACATACATTTTCTTGATTCCAATTATTCATTATATATATTTTAGCATATTAATTGATCTATACCTGGTAAACAATGAAAAACCATTGCAAGATGAAGCTCAGTTATTGGCTCTGGGTACCCCTTCTTCTTGGGAAACCCACAAACCTTATATATTCCCACAACTAAAAGACTCTAGCAAATGTAATTGTAGATAGATTTTGTGAATCAACCATCGTGATGAGAAGCTGCAAATGAAAACATTGTCACAGTTGCCCATGTTTTCGTACTAATTTTCAATATTTTTTTATTTCAACACTTGGTTCCTTTAAGAAAACCTTAAAGTTTATAGTTTTCCGAGATCCATCAAGGGTTTCATACCCATTTCTACCACAAACTGGGAGGAAGTTGAAAGCTCAACAAATAAAGAATATGGGATAGCCCCCTGAGAAATGTCAAAACTGTGTTAGAAAATTTGGTTTTCTGAATCAAGTCTGCCTGTTGCTGAAAGCTGGTAAGGTGGTGCATTTAGCTCCTCCAACCGTTTGTTGTTCCATTTGCAGAAACAAACAGACACTTTCTTCTTCAGCACTTTTTTCACATTTTTACCCCAAAAAAACCCAAACTGTAGCTATATTTTGGCTAATTTCAGGGTCCCCTCCAATGGAATTCACAAACCCTAGATACCTTAGAATCTTTTTGATGTTTTGAAAACAAAGGATGGAAATGTGGCATGGATAACTTATGTGGACAAAAAGATATGAAGGCCTAAGCACAAACTATCCCAAATAGTCAAAAAAAGGCTTAGCACTGGGTGGGGGGAAAGGCCTAGCAGCAAATGGGATAAGTGGGTGGTACAATAAGTGCTGCTGGCCCACTAGTAGCATTTAATTTACAGGCCCTGGATGTATATTATATCTCTTTCCTAGAGATCTATAAGTAATCAGGTTTCAGTCAATTTTACAAGGTTTTAGGGAGTGCCATAATCACTTTAGCATTAGTAGCAGAGGTGAAGTGTGCGAAGTGTGCAGAGCCCCAGGGTCACGAAAAATAAATTCAGCAAAAAAGTCAAGTGGAGGTATAACGTTTGGGGGAAGACCACCCTAAGGCTGTCAAGTCTAACAGCCATGATATATAGAAAAAGGCCATTTTCTTTCAATAAGGATCCATTAAACACTAGGCACAATTAGGAATATAGATGCAGTGATACTTTTGAGGAGGCTGGCGACTTAGAATAGAGATACCTTTCTCACACTTGACACCATTCAGCATTCACCATTCAGCATATACACATATTGAAGATACATTTATAAGAAGGTTTTGGCTGATGCATGAGAAATGTCTTACGAAGTTCAGGGGTTCTTCCAGATTTTGTCTAGGAAACTACACTGAAATGCCTCACTAATGTCACTGGAGCACTGAGCAAGACAGTAACAACGCACACTGAACTGTACAGGTTAGTTATAAAAGAGCACATGTTCAGTAACTGTATTTCAGAGTTGTTCCAGAAATTTGCACCTTGAGATAGATTGCTCCAGAGTTCGTGGGAGGAGGTTTGCTATATGGATCATCTAAAAGTGTCCAGAAAGTCCCAGGGCAGGAAACGCAGAAAGGGTCACCGAAATTCATACTGGGTTTCTAGAACACAACAGATGCCATCAGAGGGTCTTAAAACGTGGAAAAGAGAGGTAAGACACCACTTAACGGAATGATAGTGAGTGACTTTGGGAGATAAAACCACTAAAAGATGCACGTGAGAAAGCCGTGTGATTTGGCTGCTGAAAGCCATGATACAAAAGAAGTAACTCCTCCAAATCAAGGACTCCTCCCTGACGAGTCTACCAATTTAGCCAGTACTTTGAGATTTAGGTTTTGTGAGAAGAGGTTTTTTGTGTTTACATTAACTGCAGTTTTCTGACTGTCCAGCTATTTAATCACATTTTTCCCATATAGGCAATAGGACACTCTACACTGTCTGTGTTTCTCATATACCAGGCTTTTATGTATGCAGTTCCAAGACTGACAAAGGTTTGGTCCACGTAAAGATAATTTGCTTCATGTGGAATTAGCCTCTCTCCGTGCCATTTTACTGTAAACTACAAAGAAGGATGGGTTTTGGCTTTGTCCCTATTCATTGCTCACAGGAAGTGCAGAAACCATGAACAAGACTAGGTATATTTGTCAAAAGCTTTGTATTGTTCTATTTTGGGCCACGATAGGGAAATACTTTATTTCGGACAATAAAAACGGTGTAGTTAGGATTTTGATGGGAAAGGCAAGGACTCGGAGTAATGAAGATACAGTTAAGTAATTTGGACATAGTCTGTGCTGAGAGGATCTGTGTTCCTGAAGTGGTCCATGGGAGAGGAAGAACGTCTGCTGTAAGTAGGTTTTCTTCTACATTGACATTAAATTGTAAACTTGAATCTGACAGAAATATAAAGCCGAGGCACGTTGAGGTTGCCTAAGTAGAAACAAAAATATTTCAGGAACAAAAACAAAGCCCGAGTAGAAAGTAACTGCAGACTATTTGCTATCTGTTACTTTGGACACTTTTTACTATTGCTCTTGATTACTGACTTTTTATAGTCAATTATTTATTTTAAAGTCCGTTCTCTCTTTTACCCTTTCAAAGTATTGCTTGCCCACAGTTTTTCTTTATTTTCATATCAAGTACTTAGTTTCACTAATACAATTTAAAGATACATTCCTAGCACGAAAGAATTATACAGTTTAATAAACCAAAACAGATGCGCAGAGAAAAGCTAAATTTGCAGTACTCCTCAAAGCACTGCACACATGAATCTTAATCCCATTGAATGCAACTAATAGTATAGCTCAAAGAAAGAGCCTTGCATTTTTAGATTTCTAAAAAGGACTCATTATTTAAATTCAAGCTTGAAAGGTGGAAGATTAGTCATCCTTTCATTCTGCAGTAATTACCCTGCAGAAGATAGGCGAATTATTTTCCAGCAATTAACCATACACTTTTAACAAAACTAGTCACATCTGGCAGAATGCGTCTTAGAAAAATAAATAAGGGTTGTATAGGAAGGCATCCATAAACCGCATCTGTTACCTAGTCCTTGTGTTACAAAGCCAGGGCCACATTTACAAGGAGCTTGCGACGCTGTTGTACAATTTTTTGGGGGCGCAGCAGTAGCAGCTCAATCAGTGTTCCATATTGCTTCATATCTACAAACTGATGCATTGGTCCTAATGTGTCAGTTTGTAGAGGCCTGCATCACATTGTACCTGGGCCAGGTATAATGTATGCAGGGTAGGCATTCCCTCAGTAAAAGTCAAGCAGAACTGACCCAGTGGTATGTACAGCTTTTCACTGCATCACTCTGCGACTTGATTGTGTCAAAATTATTGCGGCTGCTAAGACCAGGCATAAGGATTGATGCAGGACTTTTAACATAGGATTCTTCTCTGTGTTCTGACTTTGCTGGAGTTGTGTCAGTTTTACATTGCAACTCTAGCCATGCATCACTTTACCGTGAACAGATGCTTCAGAATTTCTGATGCAGTCATGAAAACTTCCACCATGGAGATCTGTATTGTAAATACAGCATATCCATGGTGTCGTCAGGGCATTTGCAGCAGGCGCAAGGAATCTGACACATCGATGCTGATGAGTCAGTTCTTGTAAATGAGGCCCCCATTTTTTGGTATAGACAAAAAAATTATAACCCTCTTAACTTGTTGTACAAGTGGTAATTATATGATAAATTATTATTGTAAGAACCACAAGCAACTCTATAGGAGGCACCTCCTGATGAGAAGAGAAATTTCTATTGGAGTTTAGGGAACTTCACTGCTGTATTAACATGTTATCACCATTATACAGCTGTTGGGAACAATACAGACATTTTAATTTCCCAACAAAAATACAAGCTTCCTTGAAGTGCATCTTTTCATATGCATAGAATTGGAAGCACCAGAAACATTGAGCTACCGCCTAGCTCTGCACAACAAGGTTCAGATATTTACAGAATGTTTATGTACAACAGAGGTCAATTTGAATCTTAAATACATTGAGGGACAGATTTATCATTTTTTAATGCAGCACAAGACAGCAAGCTACCTTGCTGCAGTGTGAAACAGAAAGGACAGGAATGTGCCATATTTACTATTATATGGAGCATGCTTGCCCTTTCCTAATGCTGCTGCACTGTTGGTGCATTGTAGGCAGTATTGTTTTTGTGCAAGAAGAGACACCTTCCTGCACAAAAACAATCCTGAGAGGCAATTTCCTCTTTCTGTATGTGCTGTCAAAGGTAACACATTTAAAAAGAGGACAAATAAGGAAAAATAAAGATATTTCTCCTTGTTATGCCTCATTTGAGGAGGCATAGCATTTTGACAGATTCCCAGGTCTACCACTAATGTAAATCTGGGAATGCATCAAAGCCATGCCTGGATGCATGGGAACATCCACGCTTCTGCCATGGCATGCCTCCCTGCTCTAGATTAATGCAAGGCAGCAATTATCAAGCCATGCACGGTCATTTAAGATGGCCTAGCATGGCTTGATAAATCCAACTTGGGTTTTGCATCACCCTTGCACCCCCTTGCATGGTATGAGGCTGACAGGAAACCTTGATAAATCTGACCCTGAATGTTTAGCTTGAAAATCTGGAGTTGCTGCAGTCAGCTTCGACTAACGTTTGACACATGCACTTTAGTTGTCAGGTAAATGTATGCCTATTTGCAGGCTATGCTGTGGAAAATTATTATAGTGATGCAAGAAGTTCAGTTTGTTCATTTGGCATCCATTCTCACAGAGACTCACAAATTTGCCAAGTTCCAGACTTTTTATTTATAAACATTTAAATTTTGTGACACTTATGTGATTAGGTCAAACTTAATACATAGTTATATATTAAATCCTTCTAGTCAATTATTTTTTAAGAAACTTTTTTCTCTCTCCGAGTTTGTAGCATCTAGCGTAGAAAATCCAATTCTTGTACAAAGGGAAGTGTCGGGGTGATACATCAAGTGGGGCAGAGAAAAAAGAATGGGGTAAAAAAAAGTGCATTTCCCAGTCTAAGGGGCATATTTATACTCTGTTTGCGCCAGAATTGCGTAGTTTTTTTTTTACGCAATTCCGACGCAAAACTAACTCCATATTTATACTTTGGCGTTAGACGCGTCTAGCGCCAAAGTCCATGGAGTTTGCGTCATTTTTTAGCGTGGAAACCTACTTTGCGTTAATGATATGCAAGGTAGGCGTTCCCGTCTAAAAAATTTACTCCGAGGCATGTGCGCCGTATTTACACTCCCGGGCAAAATTCATGCCCGGGAGTGGGCGGGGCAAAAAAAATGACGCACGGCCGCTTTTGCGCCGTTTTTTAGCGCCTGGTCAGGGCAGGCGTTAAGGGACCTGTGGGCTCGGAAGGAGCCCAGAGGTGCCCTCCCATGCCCCCAGGGACCCCCCCTGTCACCCTTGCCCACCCCAGGAGGACGCCTAAGGATGGAGGGACCCATCCCAGGGACATTAAGATAAGTTCAGGTAAGTGTTTTTTTATTTATTTTTTTGTGGCATAGGGGGGCCTGATTTGTGCCCCCCTACATGCCACTATGCCCAATGACCATGCCCAGGGGACAGAAGTCCCCTGGGCATGGCCATTGTGCAAGGGGGCATGACTCCTGTCTTTGCTAAGACAGGAGTAATTTCTATGGGGGTTGGGAGTCGAAAAAAATGGCGCAAATCGGGTTGAGGCGAAAAATTTGCCTCAGCCTGACTTGCCCCATTTTTTAGCACCCAAGCTCCATATACCCCTACGCCGGCGCTGCCTGGTGTACGTCGTTTTTTTTCACGCACAGCAGGCAGCGCCGGCGGCTAACGTCATTGAATAAATACGGCGCCCGCATGGCGCTTCAGAATGGCATTAGCCGGCGCAAATTTTTTTGACGCAAAACTGCGTTAGCGCAGTTTTGCGTCAAAAAGTATAAATATGGCCCTAAATCTTTTAGGGATTATGAATACAACATCAGTCCAAACCGCTGGACAGAATTACACCTAATTTGGTAGAAAGGTAGCTTTTGGTCCAGAAAGCAGCCTTTTTGTAATTTGGTGTAAATTTGATCAGTAGTTTTTGAAATATGAAAAGAAAACCAAATTTGCATATCTAGAGGCATGAAGGCTTTGTAAATACTCCTGATAAGGTGCAGATACGTGATTGAGTGCCAACAGTTAAACCAGGAAGTGTTAGCAGTCATTTAGAGATTCTGCTTCAGCCGAGCAAAAAATAAATAAAAAAAATATATATGAAAAGGGGTTAGGGTACTGTTACCCTACCCCTCCAGCCTTGGTGCAAGGCTTCCCCAAGGGCCCCCATAAGAATTAAACATGTTTTTTGTTTAATCACAGCGAAAATTGCAGCAGATCCACAAATTTCATTATGGTTTTTAAAAAAAGCAAGCACAGTTTCCCAGACTCGCATATTTTTTGACCTAGGGACATTGCCATAAAATAGACGGGGACACACAGGACCCCCCTCCTAGGTCTTATCAAAGCCCTGGGGACTGCAAACTCTCTTGGGCTCTCATGGTTAAGGTGTTGAGGCAAATACTGATACACATGAGGACAGGACTAGAACTCCATAATTGTGCAGACTCTGCTCTTGGAGTAGCACTGGAAGAAATGTGGCCCTAGCTTCCACATGGAATGATTTAATCCAGAAAGCAGATGCCAACAGAGGTGGGAGAGAGGGTTCTTGACAGGAGAGAAGAGACAAGGTATGCAACAGGAGATCAGAGAAATTCGTTAGAGCAGAAGGGAGAGAGATAGGAGATATGAATGCAAGAGAGATCACTTTAAAAAAGAGAGATGAGACGGGCACTGAGGAAACAACAGGGATAAGAAAGAAGAAAAAAGAGCCAGAGCAGATAGGTGGAGAGAGGGGAGAGAGACATGCAGCAAAGAGAGTGACAGATAAGAGAGGAGGAAGAGCGAGTTGGAAGAGACCTAAGAGGCACAGGAAGACTACGAATGAAGCAGCAACAGGGGAACAGAGGGAATGACTGAGAACCTGAGAGACAAAGCAAGAAAAAAATGAGTGGGGGAATTGAACAGAGAAAGAGGCAGACACATAGTGGTAACCGCAGGGAAAAGACAGCCAGTAAAGGAATGAACTTGCGTGCATAGAGAGTAAGACTGAGAAAGAGACAGGCATAGACAGACTGTTGGCAGTGAAAAGGGAGAGTAGAGGAATCACCATGAGGCTTTGAATAGAATGCAGAGACAATGGGAAACAGGTATCCTACAGCCATAGATGCGAGGCAAGGAGGGAGATATGGGCAGGGGAGAGACTGGCAGGGAGATAGAGACCATGCAGAGGAAACTGTAAAATAAAACATGGAAGAGAAGGGGTGTAGCCACAGAGAACAGTACACAGTAGAACAGTTGAGAAGAGTGGGGTGAGATGGAAAGAGACACCACAAATGAGAGGGTAAGATAGTGGGCTAGTGAGAAAAACAGATAGAGACAGATCAGGTAAGAAGAGAAAGGCAGGGAAAGAAAGAATTTAAAAGAGGGAGAGAGTGTGTTCATATGGCCATTTAGAAGAGAGATGGAGAGCAAGAAGTGAGAGGGAAGACAATGAGAGAAATTAAACTTAGAGACACAGGAAGAAAAGAGAGAGGGTGTAAGAGAGTCAGGGTGACACAGGGATGGAGACCAACAGAGACACAGAGTGATCGAGAGCGCATTAAGGCAATCTGGAGGAATGAGTCAGTGTCTGATGTAGTAAGAGTGAGAGACAAGTACAAAGACAGCAAACAGGAGTGAGAGGCAAATCAGAATGAGACACTGTCGCTGGGGAAAGAGAGTCTCAAAATTGTAGTAAAAAATATTTTCATTCTTCAAACATAACCTTTCTCAAGCATATCCAACAGATGTTCACACTCGAGAAACTGGAATAATATTTAACCAACAACTATTCACTTTTTACGACAATAATAACTGTTGGCTGTTTTTTTTTATTACATTCCATCAGACCATGATATAACACTACTTTTCCCACTCCGTTTCTATTCATGAGGACTGCTATGGTGCTGTTGTTTCTTTTCCCTTTCACGCGTTCCGCTCCATGGTTTGGTTCAGTTGCCAGCGAGGAGTGTGGTTGATTTTTTGTGTTTTATTGTTTTCTTTCCTCGGGATGTCGGTGACACCTTGAACGGTACACATCAATGGGAGTACACATGTGTTCCTCTGTGGTTGGGTATGTGAGATGCTACCCCAGGACACAAGAGCCTGTTTCTGAATGCTCCAACTTTCCCTTTCAGTATCCTTGAGCACACAAAACAGCATTGCTTACAACCAGTTTTGTTGAACTTTTTTACAGCAATTTTACAAAATTGAGCAGATTACACAGAAACAGGCCTTGTCTGCGAATAAATATTGAATTACGATCTAACACCACTCCCAGGTTCATCACTACTTTCAATAGAAGCTCACAAAAAGTAAGAAAGTGTATTAATAAACATTGGCAACTTATTAAAGCTAACCCTGCCATAGGCCAGAAAATGAAAGAAATTTCAGCCATCACATATAGAAAGGCACATTCTTTAAAAGACACATTGGTGCACAGCTATATTTCCACAAAAAAAGAGGATATTAGAATCAAAGTGCATAATCATGTTAAATTCCATGTTTCCATTTGGAGTGAACAATGAGGAAGAATTGGCCTAACATATAGGCAATTAATCATTATTTGAACTCTGTGCATTATCGCATGTTTTGGATTCAATAGTTTTTCACTTGGTGGTGACTTTAGGTTCAGATGCTTGTCGGAAGGAGGATTGGGGAGGATTATGAATCCATCGAATTGGGGTCAGGCTAAAAGCAAATGCCCTAGGTGAGATATTGGCTAAAAATGTATGTGGCATTTTATGTAAGATGTACTTATGTTGGGTAAAATGGAGGTGAACATTAGTAAACAAGATAAAGAAGAATTGAGAGGAATGCTAAGTTGGGTTGAGTTTTCCCTCCCTCCCTCCTCCCCCTCCCCTTTTCCCCAACCCCTGTTCCTTTTTTTTGTTTCCCCCTTTTCTTCTCCCTTTCTCTTCCCTCTGCTTGTGTTTTGTTAACAAAAAAATAAGTGGGTTCATGTGGGGAGATAATTGCACTGTTGTACTTTGTTCAGAACAGGTTCCTGCAAGATGCAAATGTCATCTATATTTTTGGAGTGCCGGCTTCTTCATTCTTCAATTGAGGAATGGGGAAAATGATTAAATGTAAAGCATTTGCAAAGGTGCATTGAGCACCCACGTTGTGAGGCAGGAGTAGCTTTTTCGCTGTAATTATAGAGGATATATATACATGTATGTGTGTATATCTATCTATCTATCTATATATGTATATATATATATATATAAATATATATATATATATATATATATATATCAATCAACAAAATGTGCTCACAACCGGGGTCCAAGCGGCCCTAGAGGGGTGGTGCGTGGAAACCGGCAGAGCACTCCGGTTAATTTTTATGCATAAATCCAAAACTTCCACAGTAAAACGCACGCTCAGGAATTCAAAAGCTGATAGTGTTTATTTAACACACAACGCGTTTCGGCTGACAAGCAGCCTTGATCACGTGTATAGTTCAACCAATGCACACCACTTAAAATACCCTCCAGGCATAGGCATAGAAACAGGACTAAGTAAATTCTTCTTTTATACATATAAATATAAGTATAAATGTCGAACTAAAATTGGGATATATGTAAAACTAGTTCAATTAAATAAATACATCTATATATATATATACGACCATATGACATATTGGTGAATTATTATTTAACTAGATTACAAAAAAAATGGCAGATGATAATAACATTATAAATATATATAAATATGGTTGTAAATACACATATCAATATAAATATAAATATGGCTCATGTATCCATATAATAAAAGCTATTTTTTTAAGAAAGATATTATTTTTTAAGAAATGTAAACAGAGCCAATATTTAAATGTCATTCCCTTCTACTGAAAGCAGTAAAATTAACATAGTATATATATTTTATAAATCTATACCCCCAACTTACTAAGCAATGCCAATATTTTTCTTTTTCGTGGAAAATTGCAAAACCATTCTCCATACAAAGTCATAGCAAAGCTGTAAAGAGAAACTTATCACTGTTTCTATGTAACTAATACCCTTAATACCATGTGAAAGAACAAGCACTAGTGAAATCAGGAATCCGTCCGGACCCCTCCAATCTGAAAAGACATAATCAAAACAAATAAATTAAAATAGGACCTAATTTAGAAAATCACTACTACTCACAGTATAAATTATAAATTGCTACTAATTGTGCTGTAAAATATATAATACAAAATGTTACAACTGTAGTTCCTTATATCATACTAAATTCATCATATTAATCATCAAATAAGTGGGTGTTAAGCTCTTCACCAATATTCAATCCTCTCGGTGTCTTGGTTTCTAAATCCACAATATATTTGGATTCTTTTTTACGTAAAGTCAACGCTCTATTACCACCTCTGTGATGTAATGGCACATGTTCGATACCAAAATAGGATAACAAAGTAATATCAGAATTATGAAAATCCTGAAAGTGTCTCGCTACAGGATAATGTGGATCCTTTGATGTAATAGCACGCATATGTTCAAGAATACGTTTCTTTACTGCATGTTTTGTACTTCCCACATACCAAAGATGACAGGGACATTCTAATACATAGATAGTAAATGGAGTACTGCATGTCAAAAACTGCTTAATTTGTCTCTTCATCCCTGGTTTATTCGTGGGGTACTCTTTCCTAGTCACACTATTTTATTTATTTGAGTTCATTCGGTCTAGAAATCTAGACCATTTAAAATAACAGAGATAACAATCATACATGATAAATAGTGTTTGTTTGGGGAAAAAAAAAAAATAATAATAACAATATAAAAACAGTAGTAATCGGGACAGTATTAGAATAAGATCAACAAGACTAGATATTTGATTGTAGATAAAAAGTACAATAAATAAGACATGGGTTAAAATGTTAAGAGAGAAAGGATAAAAACTAGGATATAAAATTCTGTCTAACATACCAATGTGTGCAAGTGTTTCCCCATAGGACCTGGTCCTCATCAATCCTCATATAGGGGGCAACAGGTTCCTGCTAAGAAATTTCTACTGATACTACTAAAAGATAACAGCTGGGACTCCTTCTGTCGACTAATGTCAAGATGGCTCACATGCCCTTTAAAACAATGAGCCTAAGCCGGATGTACCAGGCCTCCGCTAAAAATGTGGTAACTGTAATAGCTACCACGGAGGATGTGTTGTGTGTACAGATTCTGGTGGCATTTGCTCTATCATGTAATGACATATTTTTGCAGAGGGGAATGATCCACCTCCCTCTGGGGCTCTTATACAAAGGGCAAAAAAATTGTATGTGCTCTATTGTTTCTTTACGATTTTGGCAAGAGATACATCTATCATTTGAAACGATGTTAGAGGACCAGTGAGCCGTAAAACCATTGATAGGCAGTGTACCATATCTTAGTTGGAGATATAAAGCACGGGCGTACGGAGGCATGGGAAGGTTCAAGAAGTTCTCAGGCCAGGGCTCGTGCTTAAGTTGGAGAAATTCCATTGTTAGCCTGCCCGCCCCTTTTTGATGCAAGGAGTCTTCATTAACTTTCTCCCAATATCTTTTAGTAACAAGTTTCCTTGCATTATCGGGGATTTGCTCTGGATATTTCCAGTAGGAAGGAAAACCTATTTTGACCAAGGCAGATTTCATTTCCTTCAGCCATGGAATTTTCTCCAGTGCCTGAGGGGTGGCTATGAGCTCTCTTATGGCCAGCCTGTATGGTTCGAGTTCAACAGATTTCCATAAACGAATCCAATAGGAAAGAGGCCTTAGGGCTGCAGTGGTTTTAATACTGTTTAAACCTAGGTCTAGCCTTAGAGGGGTCATTGGTGAGCCCATACCTAGGCGGGCGATCTGTCTAAGAAAATGGTTTTCCTTGGTTTGCAGGATATCAAGGTTTTTGTGGGACCCCCAAAGTTCCGCTCCATAAAGGGCCGCTGCTCTGATTTGGACATTGTAAATCTCTGCAAGTATGTTCAAGGGGGGGCTCGGAGCCTTTCTCGATCTACGGACAAGGGCCCCACCTCTCTGCCTTATAATGAGAGCCCCTTTGTCAAGGGCTGCCTTCCACTTGCCTGTGGTCGATAGTCTGAAACCCAAGTAGTCAAACTCTTCTACTTTCTCCAAAGGGATCGAGTTCATTTCTATGCTAGCACGTGATCGTTTCTTGGTCACACTATTACGGCAGGCTGTACAATGGCCACATGGTAAAAATCCCTGTAAATTATGTTCCTTTATTTGAGAAATAGAGGTAACATCATTTGATCTCAACATATCATGAAGATTACGCCCTCTTCTATAAGTAATCAAGGGCCATCTCTTAAGCTCTTTGCCGATAATAGGATGACACTTCAAGATATTCCAATGTTTAGAAATAATCTTTTTAATCTGAGTAGTATCCTCATTATAGGTTGAGATCAACCTGATGTCTTCATTATTCTAATTTTCCACTTTAGTAGTATTATCAAAGAGAGTCTGGGTTCTTTCTACTTTCTTGATTTTTTCTGCAGCCTTTTTGATTACCCAATCCGGGTAACCCCTTTGCTTAAACCTTATTACCATATCATTCTGTTCTTGTTCAAATGCCTCATCTGTATTGCTGATTCTTTTGGCCCTCAATAGATCACCATAAGGGATACTCCATTTCAGTTTGTCGGGATGTCCACTGGTGGCATGCAATAAACTATTTCCTGCTGTGGTTTTACGAAAAAGTTCAGTATGGATTATCTTATCTTTGATCTTAACTCTAGTATCCAAAAATTCAATCGAAGAGCGGCTGATGTTATATGTTAATCTGATATTACAATCATTTTTATTGAGTTTCTCAATAAATCGTATAGCCTCACTCTCAGATCCTTTCCAAATTATGAAAAGGTCATCAATATACCTAAGCCACAATGTGGCCTGAGTTATTTCTGGATATTTGTCTTCATCTTTAAAGATCTCTTCTTCCCACAAACCTAAAAACAAACAGGCAAAACTGGGAGCAAAGCAGGTTCCCATTGCAGTCCCGAGGACTTGTTTATAAAGCGTGCCATCAAATAGAAAAATATTGTTAGTCAGGCAGTATTTTATCATTTCAATGATCATATCGGTATGTGCCAAATATCTTAGAGACCTTATGTGCAAAAAATTTCTACATGCTTGTATGCCTTTCTCATGATCAATGATGGTATACAGAGAATTCACATCTAAGGATATAAGTAGGAAATCCTCTTCCCAAATAATACCTTCCAGTTTGCCTAAAAAATCTTTAGTGTCCTGAACATAAGAGGGTAAACTCATAACAAATTCCCTCAGGAAGAAGTCCACATATTTAGACACATTTTCCAATACATTACCACATAAGGAAACTATTGGTCTCCCCGGGGGGTTATCTCTATCCTTGTGAATTTTAGGGAGGATGTATAGTAAGGGTAACTTGGGAAAATCCTTTTTCAGGAAACAGTATTCTTCCCATAACAAAAGGCCCTTATCCTTCCATTCAGTTAGAAGGTTCCAAATTCCTGTGATACTATTCGTATATACATCTTTAGTCACAGCCCTATAGAATTGTGTGTTACTCAATTGTCGCATAACCTCATCAATATATCTTTGTCTCTTCCAAAGTACTATATTTCCTCCCTTATCAGCTGGACAGATAATAGTATCACCGTCTTCTGCTAATAGTCTAATAGTTTCACTCTGTTTATATGTCATGTTGTTATTACATCTAGGTTTAAACCATGTTCGATGTTGGAAATGTGTCTGCCCTTGAACTGCCCTGTCATAGAAGGTGTCAATATTGTCATGATTCATATTCGGAAAAAATGTCGACTTAGGTTTAAAACCTGAAGGAACTGTACGATCATATACAATACCCAAATCATCTAAAGTCTGATATATCTTCCCATCGATGTGAGCACATTGATCTTGTTCTAATTCATGAAGGGTTAACAAAGTATCAACATCACTAATACATAAAACATGTTCATCACTGTCATTAGTCATAGAAGATTCTAAGCAATTACCAGTATTTCCTTTCAATTTGAACCACTTTTTTAGTTTCAATTTTCTGATAAATTTGAACAAATCTATACGAGTTTCAGCATAATTAAATCGTGCTGTAGGGCAGAAAGAAAGACCTAAACTTAATGTTTTTTTATCTTCTTCAGTTAACTGATGATCTAATAAGTTGATAATAGTCTTATTCACCATCTCATTATCCATTATGTCGATACATTGGAGCCTCTTATTATTTTTCCCACTTGCTCCGGATTTAGATCTCTTCTTGTTGCAGATTCTAGATCTCTCTCTCCTCTTCTGACTCCGACTCGTCTTCCTCTTCGACCCATTGATCTGCCTCTGTAGCTCTGTCCCTCTCCTTTCTGTTTGTACGGAACTTGCCTGCCGCGTCGCAGCAGGCGATATTCGTCTAAAAAAGTAGCAGGCTTGTTGGTAATTTCAACATTAGAGATCTCACTATCTGTTGAACTTAAGGAGTCAATCTCTCTTGTACTTTCCAGTTCACTTTCAGAGGTTGAAGGCTGACCCACAGGTATAGAATAATTAGATCCTGGCTTATATAGATGATCATATTTTCCACTAAATGTCAGGATCCTGACGCTTTCATAATCTCCTTTATCTCTATGAAGTTTTTGTTGTTTTTTGAACTTTATATCATCTTCATATTTTTTCAATTTAATCTTTATTGTTTTAAGGAAACGAGAAATAGTTTCTTTTTCAGGCCTGGAAGCAAAATCCTTTTTTATTTTCTTGATATCTGCTAACAAAATTTCTCTGTCACGCCATGCATATTTTACCCAAATTTGAAGCTGCCCTCTGATGGTCGCCTTTGCCGCCGTCATCTATAATTGTGGTGAGGAGACAGAACCCCTATTATTCTGGAGATATGTGGCAAGATGAGACCTGAGTTGTTCTTTTCCCTTCAGGGATCGATATCTGGAGTTTGAGAGAGGCCAAGGCTTGCGACCTGGCAAAGCCATCCCCAGCTCCAAAGCTAGCAAAATCGGGGAGTGATCAGACAATGCGGCCGGAAGAATTTCAGATACACGAACCGATTGCAATAACCAGTGGTTAATTAAAAAGTAGTCTAGCCGGGATTGAGTCCCATGTACTGCAGAGACGAAAGTATATTCACAATCTGTTGGGTGGCAAAGGTGCCAATGGTCCAATAGACCATGGTCTAACAGAACGTCACGGAAAAGGGCCCGGTCCGCATCATTACCCGCATCCAGACCACTAGAGAGATCCAAGATGGCATCCTGCACTAAATTCCAGTCCCCACCCAACAAGTATTGGGGGGCCCCAATTTCTGTCAGAGCTCTGTTAAGAGAGAGGAAAAAAGAGCGTTTGGAACCGATAGGAGAGTAAATGGAACCAATACAAATCGTAGAAGATCCAAGGATAAGCTTGGCCAATACATAGCACCCTTCCGGATCGTTCCATGTTTTAAGAAGCCTAAACTGGAGGGATCGACTAATAAGTATTGCAACCCCGCATTTCCTCCCCAAACCCTATTACTCACCATGCACAGCTGGTGCTCCACTATAAAGCACCTTGCCTAACCAATCTCTGCCAAGTTTTTATGACTCAGATAGAGTAAGGCGAGTTTCCTGTAAAAGAGCAATGTCTGTACTTTTTGATCGAAGATAAGAGAGGACCTTCTGATGCTTGATATAATGAGTCATGCCATGTACGTTCCAAGAGAGAACTGTGAGCGGTGTCGCCAACCCCAATATGTAGCAGAGTAGGAGCGCAGTCTTACAAATAGTTGCGGAATTCGAGATCGGTGAGACAATAGATATATGTAAGAGCTAAATATAGCGGAGCTCCGCAAACTTGTGTTTTAAAATGGGATAATTAAGGAAGGCAAAATGGGAGAAGAAGAGGAAACCCCTCGGTCACAGAAAAGAAAGAGAAGAGAAAAGATAAAAGAGAAGAAAGGGGAAGGGAGTGAAAGATAAAACGGGAAACAGAAGGGAGAAGAAAATAAAAATAAAGAACCAGAGCTACAAGAGGGAAGAAGGGGTAGCTGCAGTGATCGAGGTCTTGTCACTAGAAGTCCTGTTAAACTGCGGGTCAAAACCTGGAAGACCCGCATGCCGGGTGGTCATCAGAGGGAACCGGGAGGGGGACAAGGAAATCAATCATGTTAACTAGTATGATTTCCAAGGGGCCTCCCCTGCAAACAAAGCCATGGGATGGCATAAATTTGAGAAAGAGGTCAGGGAAGAGGAGGGGGAGGGAGAGGTATAGCCTAATTGATCATTCTGATAAGGAGCAATAAAAAGAGAACCAACTGTAGTAATAAAGAAATATGCAGTCCATATCATGTACACTAAAGTCAGTAACACCAACGGGCTAAGTCCCCAGACTTCAAGAGAAGGGCAATATATAAGTCTCAGAGTTGAGAAAAAAGGATAATTGAAGCAAGGAGTACCCAGAAGGAAGAACACAATCCCAGAAAAGCCCAGCATGAGGACAAAAGGCCCGTACCCTGGGTGGAAGTGAGTGGGACGGGGGAAGGGGTGAGCCAACAGCGCCGGACTGCATGACCTCAATCAATAACCGAAGCCGCATCAAAGAACATATGCAAGATTCTAGTAGCAAGAGGGTATATCCATTGTCACTCCAAGACATGAGCCATAGCCAATCCTCAGTACAGATCTATGAGGGCCAAGTGACCTCAGTATGTGTTTGTGGGCGCTTGATTAGTGCATCTCAGGGCTTCCAGAGAGATATGTGAGGCTCCTGGGATTGCGCCCATGTGTGAGTGGCTGCTGTCTACACTTGGCACCCCTTCGTAGTCAGTTCTACCACTTTGATGTCAATTAAATTATATTAAATTGAATTAGTGTCCAGAAAGGGGTGGGGGCAGTTACCCCTTAACTAGTTCTTTTCAACCGCCTGCATCAATATGGGGGAAAACAGGTGCGCGCGGCCGCAGGAGGCAGTCCTTACCTCCCGCTCCACCATTGACGCACTCGCCCAACAGAAATTCAGGCCGTGGCGCAGTGTGTCTCACGAGGCCGCGCCTGGCCAAACACTGTCAGAGGGCACCGCGGCTGGCGATTGTCACAGGATGCCTCCTCTCCCTCTCCTTTGATCCCGTATGGCTCTGGGGATCTCTAAAATAGCAGGGGAGGCTCTTTTCCGACACCAAGCCCCCTCCGCGGGCCCCTGATCTGACCCAGCACCCGGAGCTTCACACTCAGGCGGCCATTCGGAACGGCAGCCAAACCACGTCCCCAAGATATGAATTTTTAAAGAATTAATGTTTTCTAGTGCATTGAAGCAACTAGCGCTCAAATGGTTAAAAAAGGTCACACTGGACAGGGACAAAGTCCAGAGTTCAGGCCATCCACAAGGTAACACTGTTACACTTTCTTTCAGAAGTGTTTCTTGATTCAGGAAAGTGGTCCACCCCACCAACCAAGGGTTCAGATGCTCTAATTTGCCTCTTGGAGTCTGGGGCTACAACTCCCACAATGCACTTCTTTAAGGTATGAAGTTGCTCCAAACGTCTCCAAACTTCTAGATCTTCATCCAGAGGTCCTTTTTGGGTCCCTGAAGTGTCTACAACTTGATCGAAGGTTCCAGAAACACTGAGTTGCTCCTTGGGAGATGGGACTACAATTCCAGGAATGCACCTGGTCAGAATCCTCAAATGGCCACTGGATGCTGATCAGCTGGGCTCTTCTTGCACAACTTGATGCAGGGGACTGTGGGCAGCTCCTTTATACCTGTAGCAAACATGGAGTCCCTTCTTGAAGCAGTAGAAGACAGGCAAAGTCCTTTTAGTGGTGAGCCCATGTGTGCAGCTGGTGCAGTCCTTCAGAGTGCAATGTACCGGTGCAGGTCAGGGGTCTAGCATGGCAGTCCTTCTTCTTCTTTGTCTTGTTCCTTGTAGGGACTGGAGGTGTGGGTGCAGCTCTGCCATATTTATCCTTGCTCCTGGGGTTGAAAGCGGGGGGCGACTGTCCTATCACAGGCAGGCTTCTTCCCCCTTTGATGAACGCTTCCTGGGAAATGTGTCAAAAATCAATCCCAGGGAGCAACATTCTTCAAAAATCCAACATGGCTGAAATTGATTTTTGGAGGTTAGATCTGGCTCAGCCAACCCACTGGTGTGGCTAATAATCCTAAACACACCCCTCTCCTGTCCTCTCCTATACTAATCAAGAGGGCACCTAATTGTCTGGTGTTGCAGGAAATGGGATGTTCTGAGCTGCTCCAAATGTCCTTCCCTGCCTTTAAAGACCAGTTTAGCTGCTCTCCCCCCATTTTGTTTCACCATCTACTTCACACTTCATTAAGGCAGCCTGGCCTGGCCGCCAGAGGCTGGCCAATCAGAGAAGGGCACTACAGAGCTGAAGTTGGCAACTTTCAGGTAGAGTTTTAAAACTCTTTACCTGAACTAGTTATATTAATTCCAACAATGGCAAGTTGTCAGATTTATTATAACACTTAATTTGATAACAAACTCAATGTATCTGTCTCTTATGGGAACTTTGTTAATTAAAATAAAGTCTCCCCATTTTAGCCTACAGATGCCATTCAGTGCAGGGAGGGAAAAACAAATTTGGCTATTTTACCTCACCAGGGCTTATAAAACAATTATTAGAAGGTCCCTGCTTAGAGGCACCTGCCACCCAACCCTAGGGACACTTGAGGCACACCTTAGGGGTGACTTATATGTAAAAATAAGGTAGTTTAAGACTTTGGAAGTGCTTTTAATTCCAAAGTCGAATTTGTATATAACTTTCATTTAAAAGCATCCAGCAAGGCAGGCATGCCTTTAAAATGACATTAGGCACGTCAGCAGTGCACCTTTGGGTGCACTACCTATGCTGCAGTCTATAAACCTACCTGCCCTTCCACATACTAGGGACTTATAGATTGGTTGACATAGCCAATTCTAATTAGCCTAATTTGCATACTCATTTTACACAGAGCACAGGCCTTGGGACTGATTAGCAGTTAGGAGGCCTCTGCAATCAGCCCTGTTTTCTCATATATATTTATATACTTAAAAAAATAAAGTTTACATGGGCGTTACAGTTAAGTTACAATTTTAAACATACCAAACCACAGAAATTCACCAGTTATAGTCAGAGTTATCTCAAGATACTATAAATTATGTCATAAGGTAACTATAACTCGCACCCCTGCCATGCACATATTTTTCGTCAATACTTTTGATGTAAATATTACATTCATATTATCAGTTGTCATGAGTGCCGTATCGCAAGTTATAGTTACCTTAGGGCACGAGTTATAGTAACATGAAATAAATCTGAATACGGTTTGGTACATTTAAAATGTGACCCTAACTATACTGTCCCTGTAGCGTTCATTTTTTTAAGTGAATTTCAATTTTTTTTAACATATAGTAATTTTTATTACTGCGGCCAGTCCACGCAGCCAATCCCTATAACCACCACACCCCGTGTTGTGCACTGCATTCGGCCATGTGAAGAGGAGGTTGGCCGCAGGGCCTGACCAATAGCCAGTCCCTGTGGACAACCCCTATGACAACCCACATCCACTCAGGTGACATATATTAGGAATACTATCACTCATAAGCACTACATAAGAATAGTAATTTAACTTATGCAGTAGCTTAGTATCTATCTTTAAGTCTCACAAACACTTACAAAACACTAACAATCACTGGATAAAGTCATCAATGATGTCATTTTAAGTTGTCATCAGTGATGTCACTAACCATGTCATGAATGATGAAATATGTGAGGTCATAAGCAGTTCATTGTGGGGGCGGAAGTTATAGTTAGCTCAGGTAAAGATAACTGCTGAATTTCTATGGTTTTGTCGAAGTGAAATCTGATGCTAACTATAATGTCCCAGTAAAATTTGTTTGTTTTAGTGAGTTATATATATATTCATATATTTTACCTAGTGGCGGTTGCCAGTTAGGTCTATTTTTTTCCATAGACAGAGCGTTCTTTTTATTTTGCAATTAGCTTAGGTGCCGCTTAACGGATCTACACAAAAGTTTCAAAATGTATACTTTGGTAGGCTCAGCTACCGTGTTGAAAGTTTTGGGGTAATCTGTCAAGTGGGGGCGAGTAAAATGGGGGTATACAAACACTTTTTCACCATTTTAAGTCAATTGGATTTTTCACATTTTTGAACATGACTACAGCCCCAGCTACTGAATGAAATTACAACAAATTTGGCAGAAAGCTAGATCTTGGACCAGAAAGTATGTTTTTTGTGATTTGGTGTAATTTTGTTCAGTAGTTTTAGAGAAATTATAGTTTAAAAAATAGATAAATAGGGACACGAATCTTCTGAGGATCCAACTGTCCCCATGCTGATATCTGATTGGCTGCCAACACTTCAAGCAGAAAGTGTTGGCAGTCATCTTGGGATTAGGCTTCAGCCGAGTGCCAGAAAAAAAGTTAAAAAAAGAAAAGGGGCCAGGGTAGGGACATCCTGACCCCTTAGCTCTGGGGCTAGGGCCCCAGAGGGACCCCACCATGGCTAAAAAGCATTTTTTAAGAAATCGGAAAAATCACCAGAACTGGATCCACCAATGTTTCTGATGTTTAAAAAATAAAAGCCTGGTTACCCGCACTTTTTTTTCACTGAAGCCCCTGGGTGGGCCAGGTCCCAGGGGCATGCCGAAAATAAGGAGGGGGCACATGGGCGCCCCACCTGGGCTTGCTGAACCACCACCTTCCTGGGACTCAAATCAAATGTAATGCAGGGAGTCTCCAGGCCCTCCACAGCCCTGGGGACTGCCACCTCCCCAGGGTTAAAATATAAAAAGGAGGGGGGCCCGTTTTGGGCTCCCGGCCCCAGGGACCACCACCTACGCAGGGCAATTCCAACATTGATGGGGTGCTGCCTGCCATCCTTGAGGAGTCAAAGATGGGCATGGTGACCGCCACCCCTGCTATGTCCCGGGGTGCCCACTCCTGGAACATAGCTGTTTGCTTTTGCTTGCTGGCAGCTGACAGCTCTCACCAAGCAAAAACAAAGACTGCTTACTGACAGCGGGATCTGTCAAACAGCTCCCACTGGCAGAAAGCAGAGTTTTCATCTGTTTCCCTGCAGGCAAATATGCTTGCTGCGAAACAGATAAAAACATTGCTCCCTCAAGCAGGAAGCTTAAATTTAAAGCAGCTCCCTGCTTCTGGGAGCTGTGCTGGCTCCTGCAGGATGTGGGGAGCCAGTTAGGACTGTGGGAGCCTTCATGGTCTGGTCAAGATCTTGTGCTGTCACTCAGTAGGCTGAAGCTTCAAATCCTAGTATCGCTTAGCAATGTGTTTGTTTATTTACTAGTCTTTTGACGAATAAACCTTCCTAGTGATGGAACATTCACATTTCTTTCCAATCACATGCATGGGTTGACTGTCATAGGTATGTCTAGAAGCATCACAGTAAGGAGTCACCTATGGCCTAAAGGTTAACGTCACAGACACTCACACTGAAAGTTGAGCATTCGGCACCAGGTGTGTCCATGGTCATTTTCCTTCTTTAATTTATTTTAAACATCAAATGTTTAAGAGTCATACTGAAAGGTGATTGCACTCTTTTTAATTGTTAAATACATTTTTCTTTTCAATTTGTCCATAAATATCTCATTCTAAGTCTATCATTCATCAAAGCCTAAAAAAACTCCTTATATCTCTCCGTCTCACTCTCTTTCTCTCTCTCTTTCAAATTCTCTCTTTCAATCTCTTTCTCCCACTCAGACACCCAATCAAACCCTTACAAACCTACTCAGAGACCCACTGAAACCCTCACGCATCCACTCACATACCCACACAGACATTGAAACACCCACTCACAGACCCACTAAGACACTGATGCAACCACTTTCACACCTAGGCAGACATTCTCACAGCCACTGAGATACACCTTTTCCCATCTATTCTCACACCCAGAGAGTCAGACCATGGCCAACTCCTGCTGCACATGACCAAAGACTGTGCGAAGTGTGGTTTCTTTATGGCTGCAGGGTCTGGCTACAGACTTTGCAACTGGGGAACCAGCTTCAGCTCGACATCCTGTGATCCTGGGCAATCAGTTAAGCTCCCTATGCCTAAAACCAAAAAGAATGTGTCCTTGTGTAATGTAGTCGACGCTTATGTAAAGTACGGCAGTACTGTCGGGTCAAGTCTACACTATATAAAAATGCAAAAAGACAGGGAAATGAAATAACCCGCACATGTATGTCATTAGGCAATACTTTGGCAACATTTGGTTATTATCTGTGCTACATTTGGGGTCTTTTTTTTCTACTGGCCATCTAGAAGTCTTATTTGTTATGAGGCTCCCTATCACCTCATTTACTGCAGTATCCTCAGTAGAAAATGCTTTCAGTTTTTTACTTCCATCAAGATGGCATTCAGGTGCCTCACACTGTTGGCATAAATTCAGAATGTTAGCACTCTAGTTGCTCAATAGAATACTGCAATCTGCTGATTACCAGGAAGTTAACTGGCAGACTGCTGCTGGTGTTCAAAGTGCATGTTTCAGTCAGTATGTCAGAATGTTTTAGTGAAATAGAAGAGGAAGATATACCCTATTTTTCTCCTTTCTAAATTAAATGTTTTAAATGTTACCAGTTTGATTCAATCAAACTGGCATCAGGTGTGTCACAATGTTGTCATAAGTAAAACTGTGTGCTAGTTGTTCTTTAGAACACTCTGAGAACACTGTGAGAGTCTGCAGTAGAACACAAGGGAATAAACTGATGGACTGCTGGAGGTTCATGTTTTACTGAGAATGTCAGACTTCATTCTCCTATGGTTGAGAAAGATAGTGTGAATTTACAGAAAATATGCTTTCATTTTAGCTTCTGGAGTACCTTCCATAACCTCTATCGGAAAATAATGAGAAAACAGTTTTCTCTCAAACATGAGTTATGAAATCCCAGCAGGGTAAAATCACTTTATAATACACCACAATTCCTAAAAAGAGTATGGTAACACCAACAAATGATTTATATTGGAACTAAAATATATCTCCCTTTAGATGTTCTCCTTTTTGTGATCCAAAAACCCGCCATTTACTACCATGCATTCCAAATGGGTACTATCATATATATTGGTCCGAAGAGGGCTCCCATCACTTTCTGGTTGAAGTGCTGACAACCTATCTGATCTCACCATGAGATCTGTGCTTAGGCTACACCCAGATATGCAAATTTGAATTTCCGTTAATATCTCAAAAAATACTGAACCGATTTACAGCAAATAACAAAAAGGACACATTCTAGATCAAGAGCTAACTTTCTGTCAAATTTGGTGTAATACCTTCTAGAGGTTTGGGTTGCAAGTGTGTCTAAAGACTCTATGGAAGTTAACATATGCCCCCCCTTTTTCCCTTCCCCTGCTTAACGGGTCATCTTAAATCTTTCCATGCACAACATAACCCTAGAGGGACCACCACCTACCTATGGTTAAGTTAAATATGGAACGGGGACCTTGTGCACCCCCTTCACCACAGGGACTACCACCTCCCTGGGGCAGAATGTGAAAATATAAGGAGGGGGGCCATGCAGCCCCCCTCCTGGAGCCATACATGGCCCTGTGGACCACCATCCGCCCCCCAGGGCCGACTCCTACTATGTCCTGGAGTGCACACCCCCAGGACATAGCTGTTTTCTTGGCAGGAGCTTTGACAGCCCCCACCAAGCAAAAGCAATCACTTTGGTTCCAGTGGGCGGTAACTGTCATAGGTTTCATCTCTTTCCCTTCCCACAGAGATGCAGGCATGGAACAAAGATGAAACTATTGCTCTTGCACACAGGGAGCTGCACGTTTAGCAACTCCCTGTATGCAATAGCAATGGTGGCTCTCACAGGAGACATGGAGCCAGCTGGGACAGCAGTGACTTTGAGGCTCCCCCCATTGTCCTATAACATACTGGGTGCCCTGGCTGGGCCTGGGGTACCCTGGAACACATGGCCTGGTCCTGGGGCATGGGGTCCCTGAGGCCAAAATTGGCCCAGAGTTTGGGGCATGCAGTCCCCCACCTCTTCTGATAATTGTGCAGGCTTCCCGCCACCTTAGTAGTAAGCATACATCTTACCACCTTTTGCCAGGATGATGTACAGCCTACCAAGAGGCCTCCCAGTGTGTTTCATGCGACTTTAGTGCCACTTTCATGATACTGAGAAAGATGAGGACATCTCCACAAAACAAGGAAGCACTTACATAATATAGATAAGAATAAGGACCCTAGTTCGCTGGAGATTTAGGGCCTGATTTAATAAAAGCGGCACTGCATCCAATGCAAATAGAACAGTTGATGGACGAAATGCAGAACAAATCAAACATTCACCCCCAGTCATAGATCTGAGTTTAATCCATCATTTGTTTTGCTACCCATGCCATTTCAGTTTGGACCCAGCAAACATGCAAATCAGTCTTGACCATGTTCCACCTGGAAACAGTCCAGCCTGAACTGCTAGACAGGTCTTCCCTGGACCAGAAACAATCATCCTGGGGCTGGTTTTGGGGCATCACCTCTCTTCAGCCAGGCTAGCTTGAATCTGGTGGTTCAAAGAGATAGTAGACACAACTACAGCCCAAACTGCTGGACGGAATTAAACCAAATTTGACATGAACGTAGCTCCTGGTCCAGAAAGAGTGTTTTTTGTTTTTTGGTGTAAATCCATTCAATAGTTTTTGAAATATGAAAAGAAACCTAAATTTGTACATCTGGAGAACCGAAGGCTTCGGGAATATTCCTGATCTTATGCAGAGATCTGATTGACTGGTCTGGCAACCCTTTAACCAGAAAGTTTTGGCAGCCATTTTGAGGCTCAGCTACATCCGAGTCTCAAAAAAGAAATGTAAAAGAAAAGAAAAGGGGGAAAGGTACATTTACCCAAACCCCCTAGCCTTGGTGCAGGGTTTCCCCTGGGACCCTCTCTAAGACTTAAAAGATTTTTTTTAAACCATGGTGAAAATTGCAGCAGATCTGTGAATTTTGCTGTGATTTAAAAAAAAAAACACAGTCTCCTGCATTTCTCTGTTTTGTGGACCCAGGTGAACCAGGTCTTGGGATATTTGGGGGTAAAAAAAAGAGAGGCCCCCCTTGGGGAGACATACTTGGCCCTGGGGACCGCCACCCCCCAGGGACAGCTACTGCTACCTCCCAAGGTACCTACCCTCAGAATGGAGCAGCTTGCTTTTGCTTAGTGGAAGCTGACAGCTCCCACCTAGCAAAAGCAAACATAACTCCACTTTCAGCAAGCAGGAACTGTCAAACAGCTTCTGCTTTCTGAAAGTAGTTTTCATCTCTTTCCATGCACACTAACATGCAGGCAGGAAAAGAGATTTAAACGTTGTTCCCACAAGCTGGCAGTTGCTAGGTACTTGAAATATCTAACTATAACTGTTGAATTTCTATGGCTTTGAACGTTTAAAATGTGACCCTAACCATAATGTCCCTGTAACCTCTGTTTTGTAAAGTGCATATATATTTATACATTTATCTCTATACATATATAAATATTTATATATATCGAGAGAGAGAGAGCAATGCATAGATGGACAGATAGATAGACCAATAGATTTCATAAAACTTTAACACTAATTTAATATTAAAACATTTAAGTATAAAAATATAATTATAAATAAATATTGTTTTACGGTAAAATATTTTCATAAACTTTTAGTTTAAAAATAGATGTAAATTAATTTATCAAATTAATTACATTTAACATAATTCTATACACACTTTTTGTAATTTTTAATACATAGCAAATGCATATAACATTTTGGTTCAGGTGGAATGTTTTTATTAATAAAAAAATACAAATATGATTAATATAAACGTACTGTATGTCAATAAATTAAACGTATAATCCAACATTGATTATATTTATATATTATATTTTTGTAGTATTTTTTATTTTGTTCTACATTTAAATTGAATCTATAAAATTAATTTACATTCATTAATAACAAAAAAACTGTTTTACAAATGCTTTTCAAGTTTGATAAACTTTTTACATTTTCCATATATTTTACCAGTGTCAGGACCCTTCCTCTGTGCAATAGTTCTCCACATAGTAAAAAATAGGAGCAACAGAGGGAAACCTCCACACATGAATATCAGATATTAGAACTTGAGTCTTTACCCCTCATGCCTTTACTCTGTGAGCATTACAGGTTGACTTTTACAATACATTGTAATACCAGACATACATCACATAGTAGGCAGAGGAGAGGCAATGAAATGCAGCCAGGGAGTGTGGAGAGTGGAAGGCACAAACTAAAGAATATGCTGCATCTGTGGCTGTGAAGGTTGCAGGAGAAGTAGAGAAGATGTGGTGCACAGAGTCACAGATTGCAGGGCCATCAAGGAAACCCATGCCGATGAGATGGGGGTGCTCTTGGAGTGAGGAGAATTGCAGGGAGCACTGCTGCAATGGCATTGGCCGGTTGACTTGAACTTAGCCTGGTTATAGCCAGAGCAAAGGTATTTTGGCCTCCATTTTCCCTGCAGCCCTATATTACAACCAGGGGCCTTTGCCAGTGTCTTTTCCACTGCCTTCACTGCCTCTGATCCCCACCTTTTGCCCCCCTGGTCCCTATTTATGCAGTTGGATGTTTATCTGTTGCTCCTTGGCTCCAAGGAAGGGGCCCGGTTGCTGATGCCAAAAACTGTCCTTTGTTGGCGTTCCCAGACCTTTGGGGTTACAGTTGGGGTTCCCACTCCTGAATTGCTCTGGCCTCCCAAGGGCCCCTTTTCATGCTGAGCAGCATGGTATTACATAAGTGGTTACTAGTGGTAATCCTGGGTAGGTGCAAAGGGGGTTGTGGTTGGTTTTGAACATTGCTGGAAGTAAGGGTGATTCCTGGAGTTGTGAAAGGGTGTGCATGATGAGCTAGAACAGTTTGGTGTCCTGGGTGCATCTTGTGGTTATGTTGGCAGTGGGCTTTGACAAAAACTGACTGTAAGTATTGGAGCTTTTGGTATTCCAGCCAAGATACTCTTTAGATGTAAATCTTTAATCCGGACATTTGAGTCTGTGTTATTTCTTCAGTGCTACAAGTAACTTTGAGGTGAGCTAATCAGTCAGTACATCAAACACGTCTTGGCTAAGGATCTACCTAGGAGATAAGCTCTCCATGTAAAAGGAAGATATGGCAACTAAGAAAATTTGGCCCTCATTATGACTCTGGCGGTGAGTGATAAAGTGGCAGTAATACCGCCAAAAGGCTGGCGGTAATTACTGTCAAATTATGACCATGGCAGAGATAACTCCCATAGAAAGACAATGTACCACACCAACCGCCAGGGAGTTAACATCACTGACCACGGCGGTAGCTAACAACAGCCAGGCAGAAGACAAAGTAGCACCCACCATATTTTGACCTTGCAATCCGCCAGGATTTCCGGGGAGGTACCAACGCCATGGCAGACACAGAACACAGAAGAGCAAAGACTCACCATCGGAGACACAGGGAAGAACAACGCCACCATGGAACCGGGACTGCATGTCTTCCCAATGCTCATCTACGTCATGCTCCACCTGGAACACCAACGCCAATGAAGACGATGGCGGTGAGTACCACCGCCTAGCACATAAGGGAGGGAGGAAAACGAGAATGATACACACACGCACGACACACACCCGACACACACCATACACAGAACTAGCTGCATACATAAACCAATGGCACATGATACACAGCAGAATAATGCAAGGACAACAAGAATGCAGTAATGAGAATGTATTGATTGTAAACAGCTACCAAAAAAAACAATTGTACAAAAAACAGATATGTACAAATGTACACAAAGGGACAATACCCAGTCTAAAGTACTAAAGGTCCACATGGCCACAGGGCACAGTCCAAGGCCCTAGTCAAATCCTGACTTCATCTGGATAGAACTCTGCAGGGGCATCAGTTTGCAAGTGGGCAGGCAACTCAGGGGGATGGGAGGTGAGGGGCACCTCAGCCGAATACGGGAACAAGCCCACTGATTCTGGAGGGGGCTCCATGCCATTTTCTCTGTGCTGGGGAGTGCAAGTCCACAGTCTCTCAGGTGGGTGACCTGCCCACTGGGTCTGGAGGGACTCAATGCCCATTTCTCTGTGCTGGGGAGTGCATGGCCACAGTATCTCTGGTGGGGAACGTGCCCACTGGTTCTGGAGGTGGCCCCGTTTATAGCAGTCCCTGGTGGGTGGCCTACATGGTTTCCACTGGTGGTGATGGTTTCACTGTGTCATCTGGAGGTGAGGGCTGCACTGTGTCAGCAGGTGAAGGTGCCTCCTCGGCAGCCTCTGCTGGAGGTGAGAACTGCAATTTCTCAGCAGCTGAAGGTGCTTCCTCAGGAGCCTCTGCAGGAGAAAAGGCAGCACTTTCCCAGGTGGCGGTGATGGCCCCGTGACCACTGGAGGAGGTGTATGTCTGCTGGACTGGGGTGCAGGTGCATGGGCAGTGTGCTGATCTGAGGTGGATGGCTGTTGGGTGTGTGAATGCTTGAGTTCGTGTCCTTTTGGAGGGGGGACAGACAGGGTGGGAGAGGACACAGGGGACGCGTGCATGGATGTTGTGGAGGTGACTGCTAGTGAGGTGTGTGTGCTGCTTGGTGTGGTGATGCTGGTGGTGTATGTTGATGCAGTGCATGCAGGTGTGAGTGTGGACGTGATTGTGAGGTAGGTAGTGGAGGAGGAGGAGGATGGGGAGACAGTGGAGGCAGTGGATGTGGTTGTGTCTGCAACTGTCTGGTGTTTGCGTGAGTGCTTGTGGGATGAAGTGTTGTGTCTGTGTTTGACTGTGCCACTCTTGTGTGTTATCTTGTGTGCATGCTTGTCTGTATGTGTGCATGGGATGGGTTGGGGTTAAGGCGAATGTGACTGGGAAGTGGTAGTTGGAGCGGGGATGGTAGGAACAGGGACAATGGCTGCCATCAGAGAGGAGGCCAGAGCCTGAATCGATCTCTGTTGGGCCACCAATCCACTGTGTATGCCCTCCAGGAACACATTGCAGTGCTGCATCTGAGATGCCAGTCCCTGGATGGCATTCACAATGGCTGACTGCCCTACAGAGATGGATCTCAAGAGATCAATAGCCTCCTCACTCAGGGCAGCAGGATTCACTGGGGCAGGGCCTGAGGGGCCTGGGGCGACAGAGATGCCCACCCTCCTGGGTGAACGGGTACGGGCAACTGGCTGGGGGGCTACTGGGACATTGATGCTGGTACTGGAGTTATAGCTTTACCTGCAGATGGAGTGGTCACAGAGGTGTCCGCCACGAGCATTCATCGTAGGGGTTATCTGAGTGTGTGTTGTCGCCTTCTGTCTCTGCCGTGGTGCTCCCCCCACCCTCTGTCCCACTGGTTCCCTCGGAATCAGTGGACTCTGCCTCCAGGGTTCTGTGGGATGCAGCTCCCTCTGTCGCCGGTGCCTCTGCTCCTCTGCCAGATGATGCTAATGCACACATGGACAGGATGACAGAAGAAAAAAAGGGGGGTCAAGAGAGAAAGGAAACACTGGGTCAATGACTGCACCAACACCACAGTTGGCATACACAGCACCGTCACACACATAGGGATCAGGCTTGAGCACTATGCATTTCACTGCCAGTGATTTGGCTAAATTCCATGGCAAGAGGAGGGCCACACACTGCCAACGGCACCCCTCCTGGTACCCACAAAGCCCTGACTGATGTGGAATGCTAACAAGCTAGGTTACCTATATTTGCCACACACCCATTACCCTTGGGCTGGACATGCTGCAATGTCTGGTCTGGCATTAAGGGGAACCCACTAACTCACACCCACCACCTGGATCCCATTCCACCTGCCAATTATTGTAGTAATGCCTACTGTACTCACCCCCTTGTGGCTGCTGTGATGCCCTCAAGTGCCCATCCAGCTCTGGGTAGGTCACCACTAGTATGCAGACCATCAGGGGGGTCAGGTTCCGATGGGCACCCCTTGCTCAGCGGGAGGCCATCCCCAACTGGGCCTCCACGGTCTTCCATGCCCAGCGTCTCAGGTCCTCCCACCGTTTCTGACAGTGGGTGCGCCGCCTGCCATAGACCCCCTGGTCTACACGTCCTTGACGATAGCACGGCAGAACCCCTTCTTTTGATGGGCGCTGACCTGCAGCGGTAATACAGACAGGAGGACACCATTACACATGCAATCCAAGCCAGCTTGTCACAGATATGGCCCACAAATCCTGTTTCTGTTACGATTGGCACACACATTGGCAGGCGCACACCATATACACCACCACAAGACATTCCTCCTCCGATGACACGATGCTTGCACACACTTTTCCAGGCATCCTTCCCACATGTATCGTGCCCAAGGTGTACTCACCTGTTGGTCTGGAGGCCCATACAGCAGTCCGTACTTGGGTAGGACCCCACCCACCAAACACTCCAACTCCTCCAAAGGGAAGGTAGGGACCCTTTCCCCAGTCACACAAGCCATAGTAGGTTCCAGACACAGGTCACAGCAATGCACGCAGTGTAGGTGTTCTCCTGGAAACAAGTGAGAAATCAGATAGAAAATGGTCATCAAGTCCGTGGCAGTGTACACCGGCACCACCGGCGCTGATCCCCATTGGCCACTGTACTCCATAGAGCCCCACATTATCCAATGAGGAATTGCATGGTGGTGCAAGACCGCCTTCTGCCATGCCGCCCAGCATCGGCGGAGTTACCTCACTTCCACCTGTCCATACATACAGGACAGGCAGTTGCCATTTCATGGTGGCGAACAATGGTCATATCAACCTTAACTGCTTTACAGCCTAGATTAGCACATACCTCGCCATTCCCACTGTCCCATCACATAACTGCACTATGTACACTGAGGTTGGGGTTCCATTGTTAAAATTGTGACAGCCTACTCACTCTTGTAAGCCATAGGTATCTACCACTGTGGAGAAATAGGAGGAGGAGGCAAAACCCTGTGTACAGACCCCTTGTGGACTTGGCTACACTGGAGGACAGGCACATAATACTCACCTATAGACTGGACAGGGCCACAATCACAGAGCTGTGTGCCCAATTGGAAACTGACCTGATATCTGCAATCTGTCACCCGACTGGGATGCCCCCTCTTGTACAAGTGCTATCAGTGCTCCATTTCCTGGCAAATGGTTCTTTCCAAGTGGCAGTGGGCTTGGCAGCATGACTGTTACAGCCAATGTTCTCAATCGCTCTGGCGAGAGTTCTGTCTGCCCTGATGAAACACATGTGCAGCTACATAGCTTTGCCCAAGGTGGAAGATCTGGCCACTGTGAAGGCTGGATTCTATGCAATGTGACATATACCCAATATTGTTGGGGCCAATGATGGGACACATACTGTGTTAGTCCCCCCCACCAGAATGAACTGGTGTTCAGGAATCGGAAGAGATTCCACTCACTGAATGTGCAAATAGTGTGCCTGGAGGACCAGTACATCTCCCACGTCAATGCTAAGATTTCTGGCTCGGTGCATGACGCCTTTGTTCTGAGGAATAGCAGCATTCCAAATGTGAGGGCTCAACTACAGAGGCAAAGGGTGTAGCTAATAGGTGCGCCATGGTCCCCACCCACTGTATGTTAGCATATGCCTTCAGGTCTCATCCCCATATCATTGTGTGAGGCTAAATCTTGTCCCTCAATACTTGTAGGTGACTCTGGCTACCCAAACCTATTGTGGCTGCTGACCCCTGTGAGGAATGCCAGGATAGGGGCAGAAGAACGTTATAATGAGGCACATGAGCGAACCAGAAGGATCATCAAGAGAACCTCAGGGCCCTTGAAGGCCAGGTTCAGGTGCCTCCATCTGACAGGTGCTTCTCTGTGCTAATCACCCGGGAAGGTCTACAAGATAGTAGTGGCATGCTGCATGTTGCACAACCTGGCCCTCAGACACCATGTACCATTTCTGCAGGAGGAGGAGACTGGAGATACCCCTGTGGCAGCAGTGGACCCTAAGGACAGTGAGGATGAGGAGGCAGAGGATGAGGATGAGGACAACCGAACATCAGTTATACTTCAATACTTCCAATGACACACAGTGGAGACAGTGTAACTGACCATTCCTCTGACTATCAATGTTTTCTGTGTGGCTGTAGCATCATGGCATTAACTTCCTTTGCATCTTAACTTACTGTCACCTATGGCTTGTCATTTTACAGATGTTGGTGAGATACCAAGTGTGTACTGTGATGAGTACAGACAGCTACAGGTCATTATTTCTATGCTCTTACAGTGTTCAGAACATTTACACTAGATGTGACTGTTTCCAAGAATGCACATTTTAAACACATAAAATACTAGTAGTCAAGTTGTGTTCAAGGGTGTTTATTCTAGTGCTATGAAATAGAGGGAAAAGTGCAATGGAATGGGGTGATGGTGGAGGAAAGTCCAGGGTATTGTTCCAGTCAGTCTGCAGCACAGGTGCAGTGTCCAAGGGGCCCTAGGAAGGGGAGCAAAGGCAGTTCAAAGTGGACAAGGTGACAGTGTGGGACACAAGGGGGACAATCAGGAGAGTCTCATTTCCTGGCGGTGGTCTTGGCAAGTGTCTCTGGCTTCTGTCTGGGTCACAGGGAACATTTGCTGGGTGGTTGACCTTTTGCAGGGGGAAGGGTGCTGGTGGCCTAATGGTCCTGTGGTGGGGCCTCCTGCCCACTAGCAGCAGCAGAAGAGGAGGACTAGTCAATTGGCTGGCTGGTGGCAGGGGCCTGTCGCTGTGCTGTTGCTTCCCTCATGATGTTGGGCATGTCTACCAGCACCATTGCTATGGAGATCAAGGTGGCGTTGATGGCCTGCAAGTCCTCCCTGATCCCCTGATACTGTCCCTCCTGCAGCTGCCTATTCTCCTGCAGGTTGTCAAGGATCTGGCCAATCGTGTCCTGAGAAAGTTGGTAGGCTCCCAAGATCTCGGTGAGTGCCTCCTGGAGAGTCGGTTCCCTTGGCCTATCCTCTACCTGGCACACAGCGGTCCTCCCATCGTCCCTGTTGGCCTGTACCTCTGTCCCCTGAACAGTGGTGGGCGTTGTTTTGTTGGCATAACGGTATGGGGGTTGGTACCGCCACTTTAGCACTGAATTTTGGGCTGTCGGATTTGTGGATGTGGCAGTATTCTGTCAGATTGGTGTATGTTTCATAATATGAGGAATGGATATTCTCCACCGCAGCGGTATGTTGGCGGCCTTCACTGTGGCTGTAGCAGGACTTACCACCAATGTCATAATGAGGGCCTAAGTTCTGGGAATTTGTTCAATGTACAGGCATGCAAAAAAAAAATTACTCCCATGAGAAATAAATCCTTACATTTCAATATTTTTAAATGCTTTAACACCATCTCAACATTTTTTTCTAAAAAGGAAGCTGTAATCAACAGATTGGTTTTAATAGACGCAACTTCAGAGGTTCAATTAGAATCTGCATCTATCCAATGTGCCTCTAAGCCATTGGTTTCTGATGGCTTGGGTGGATGAATTTGTTCCATGACTCCAAAGATGGTGGAAAAACCATTTCCCACTGAAATATTCACTCTCCCTGATCTGGACTTCGACTCTAGACAATAATAAAGATTATCATCTGTTCCCCTCTGCCTCCTTCCAGAAAAGGCATTCCCTCAAGCACTCCATTGGATTCCATCTCAAATCACAGGATGCAGCTTTTTAGGAGGACACCCAGTGAGAATGTTTCTACTACTTCCAGTTTGTCCACCACCCTAGAATTGCTTCTACATTTACATTCATTGTGGAATCTCCCTAGGAATTATGTACAGTATTCCAAATCACTACAGAATCTAGAGAGAATTGTGTCCTCTTTACAGCCTATGATAGAAAAATCAATAAAAAATTCTGACCATATCTGACCATATCTTAGACACACTTTGATCAGATTGAGTTTGTTGATTCTGGATAAAAGGTCATTATTGGATAGGTCTCCTCTACCCTTAAGAAGTGACTACCCTACCTTTAAGCAGTTAAGGTGGAAGTGGTTCTTGGCTGTGGCACATCAATTGGGTGTTCCTCAAGGTAATCGCAGTGGGGTTTTTCCATTTAATTGTCTCTTCAGGGACGTTTTAACACAAATTGACTCCCCACGCTTCACCGCACACCCAGGGGTTGGTGGTTTTTTGTCAGATCTCATAAGGGTCCATGATGTCAGGCAGATTTTTCATAAAAACCCCACAGAATGTTACTATGTTTAAAAAACTCTGGACTCCTGATACTGATGTGGGCGTTGCAGCCTCTTGAATTTATTTTACTTTGGTGGGGTCAGGGCAGAATCCTCTCTCAGAAAATTTGTAGCCATAAAAACAGACTGTCATTCTGCAGGAATTCACATTTCTATTGATAGAGGTTCAGGCCACATTCTCTCAGCCAGACAAAGACTGCTCAAAGAAGAGTTAGATGGCTCTCGAGCATGGGGGTATGTACCAGAATGTCATTGCTTACGTTTAGGACTCCGGGGGATGGTGTAGGACCTCTTTAATGATATGCTGAAACACCAGTGCAGCACTAAAAATGAAAAACATTTAACCAGGTGTACCTGCAAAGGCCAGTATGGGTGGAAAAGGTTCTGATTGTCCAGAGGTCAGGGTGTAACAGGATCTGTTGATAGCTAGACTGATGGACCATCTTCGAGAACCATTTCAAGCTTGAAAGCTCCCCAATGATTTCATCAATGGTCCGGGTCAGATGTCTCTTGCACTTGATGTCTAGATTTGAAAGCCTCAAGTCTACACAAGTGCTCACCACATCTGGCTTCTTCGGCTTTTTAGTGATCACTATAGGGGATACCCATTGCGTGGGCCCAGACACTTTTTCAATGATGCCTGATTGGTCCAGGAGTTGAAATTTACATCTACTTTCAGGCAGAGGTGAAAGCCTGAGGGCTACAGGAGAGACAGAGTCATCAATGTGCAGTTAGAGTGGAGGGCCCTGCAGGTACCCTATGCGATTGGACAGCACCTTGAACTCCTGTATTAAGCTATCCAATTTGACAGTGTGACACTAAATGCAAATTGGACCAGGTTCAAGTTTTGTGCAATTTAGCAGCAGAGTAAGAATCCGATCCTTCCTGTGACACATATACTCTGGAGGTAAGGCTGTGGTGTCATGGGTAATGTTCTTTGCAAAGACGCCAGCTATTTGCAGCGGCTGAGCATTCTCGAAGGAGTAGACCTGCAATGGGATGGTTCAAAGCGCAGAAGAATTTGGTAGGCTGTGGTACACATGTTGCTTGAGATCCCTGTGCAGATGAGAGCTACGGGGTGTCCATGTACCTCTACTTGTCATGGGGACAGTTTCTGTTGATTGATGCCACTGAGACAACAGTTCTCAGAACATGGACCACTGCTTGGTCATCATCCATGTCATTGTCTTAGGATGTGGTGGGGAGCTAGATGGTACCTCCTTGAGCATTGAGTGACACACCTTTGAAAAGTGATTCAGTTTACCACAGGTGCTACAAGCCTTTCCTCTAGCTAGGCAGACACTTGGGTGGGCAAGAGGGCCTCCACATACCTGCAGAATTTGCTCCTTGGTCCTGAATTGGGGCGTTTAGTCTTGGATTTTGTGGCTTCTTTAAAAACATCATTGACCAGGCTTGATCTTAACCGGAGCAGGTAGCACATGCTCCATGTGTGCTGCATGTGCTTTTGACAATTCTTTTGATCACTCTAGGGTGAGAATGTTCCATATATGCATGTTTGGTACCTGGAGGATCCACTCATGGAGCTTTGAGGATGCACAGCCTCAGATGACCGGAGCCCTTACTTCATCTTCTTCATTGAAGGCTGTGAGTGTGCTGGCCAGCATTTGTAAGCTGGTGTAAAAACATCTAGAGATTCATCAGGTTTCTGGTGTGCCTGTCAAAGTAGGTGTAGGAGGCTGGCCTGGTTTGTAGTGGGTACCTAAGGTACTTACAGCTTATACCAGGTCCAGTTTTCCCTTATTAGTGAAATGTAGACAGTGTCTACAATCCAGGCTCTCTAGGGGTAGGGTGGATGACCAGCCAAGTCCTACCTAGGAGACATGCAAAGCTCATGCAATACCACTGTAGTCACACAGTACTCACACACACATGATAGAAAATACTCAGTGTTACAAAAATAAAGGAATTTTATTTTGGTGACACAAATGCCAAAAATACCACAGAGACTACACTCCCTTAAGAGGTAAGTATTATACAATACATGCTTATGCATGGAGGGCCCCAAATGTGCTTTTCACAGCATACCAGTGGCTTGGGAAGGCTACCCCGCCCAAACCAGTTACACATATTACCCCTCTCTTCCAAAGGAAATCCTTTGTTCTGTTTTCCTGGGCTTCACTAGCTCAAGCAGCAGGAGGGCAGAAACCTGTCTGAGGGTGGCAGCAGCTTGGGCTGTCCAGAAAACCCTGTCAGACTGGTAGGAGCAATACTGAGGGTCCTCGAAGGAGCCCCCAGAGTTCATGGAATCATACTTCCAATACTTGCAACAGTATTGGGGAATGATTCCAATATGTTTCAAACCAAACACGCCCAGGGTTAGAGTTATCATTATGTAGTTGGACATAGGTAGTGAATTATGTCCAGCACACGCGTAAAATGTCATCCCCACACTCACAAAGTCCAGGAAAATAGGCCTGAAGTTAGTGAGGTCACATCTGCTAGTGCAGGGGTGTCCTCACAGACAGGTAGCTGCACCCTGTGTTCTGGGCTGAGAGGTCCTACCATAGGGGTGACTTACAGTGACCTTGTGCAGTGACCTGTAGTGAAAACAGGGGAGTGCCCCCATTTCACACAGACTGCAATGGCAGGCCTGCCAAACCCTTTGCATGGGCTCCCTATGGGTGGAAGAATAATTGATGCAGCCCATAAGGATCCCCTGCTACCCCAATGCCCTGGGTACCTAGGTACCATATACTAGGGACTTGCCAATTGTGGGAAGAAAAGGGTAGGTATCAAGTTAGAAGGGATAGAGCATAATCACTGGGGTCCTGGTTAACAAGATCATAGTGAACGCAGTCAAACACTCTGATAAAAGGCAGAAATTGGGGATAACCATGCCAAGAAAAGGGCACTTTCCTACATCGTGGAGCCCAGGTACTAGAGAAAGTGTATTTAATTAAAATGTGTGTGAACCACTCTAAGGAACCCATCCATCACACACTTGAACATTCTATACTCCTTGGCTGATGCTAGAGTCAGCCAAACCATTGGGGTCAAGTTAGTGAGGGGTGATCAACTATTTCTCCCTCCACTATGCTGTGTCATGGTGTCGCCAAATTAGGGGCAACACTACAGTCCCAATGATGAATTTAAACTATGTTCCTCCATTCTTGGAGAAGCTCATCACTCATGTCTTGATGACTTGGATTAAGTGAAATCCGCAATCCCCAGGGTATACTTTGACCCTCTGTTAGAAATTGGGTCTTTGGTTGGCAGTCAGGTTATCCCCAGTCCAACCAAGGACCCTCACTCTAGTCAGGGTAAAGGAGAATCACACTCAGTTAACCCCGCTAACACCCTTGGCAGCTTGGCACGAGCAGACAGGCTTAACTTCACAGACGTGTAAAGTATTTGTACCAACACACACAGTGATACAGTAAAAACACTACAAAATGACTCAACATCAAGTTAGAAAATTATCCAATATTTATCTGACCAAAAGAAGACCATAACGACAACAAAAATCCAACATAAACAAGTCAAGTTATGAATTTTTAAAGACTAAACACAGAAATAGTGTTTTAATTAGGTGATATTGAGACATCGTGAAGGAGTCGTTCCCAATGATCTGACACCAATGGCGCCAGTCATGGAGTCACACAGACCCCAGGTACAGTACCTTAGTGAAGTGTGAAAACAAGCTGGTGCACGGAGTCGGAGATCGTGGCGTCGCTGGATGTGAGGCAGCATGGGTCCAGTGATGTGGAGTGAAGGAGCGGAGGCGTCATGAAGAGGTGTCGGGTCTTTGGTGCGGAGCGGTGGAGGTGAGGCGGCTTCAGTGCGAAGGGTTGAATCCGCGCACTTCGGCTGGAGTCAATATCCAGCAGTTATGGCGTGGTGCGGAGACTTCTACGGAGTCACTGACCTCGATGGGGCTGCAGTGACGTCGGGCCTGAGGGGTCGTTGCACTCCAGCAAGGACCACAGCTTCTGATGCAGGCAGCGTCATGGGATTCGGCAGCAGCAACAGTCCAGAATCATTTGAAGTCGCTTTACTTGTATTCTCTTGGATTTTCCCACCATTTTCTCCTTTCTAGGGCTCAGGGACTGGATTAGGCATCACTTGGCAGGCCAGGAGTCTCAGCAAAGAGTCCAGGTGCTGGCAGAGGAAGTGTTTGAGGGCCCTGAGACTTCAGAACAGGGGGCAATCTCAGACCAAGCGATTGGAGATTCTTCTCAAGTAGGAACATATCACAAAGTTCAGTCTTTGTTCCCTTTCAAAGGCAACTGCAGGATTGCCCAACAAAGCACAGGCAGGGGCAGCACTTCTCAGCTATTGAGCTCTCTCCTTGGCAGAGGTTCCTCTTGAATCCAGAAGTGATCTAGTGTTCAGGGGGGGAGACCAATACTTAAATCCCTTTCTGCCTTTGAAGTAGGCCTACTTCAAAGGAAAGTCTCTGTTGTCCAAAAGATCCTGTCCCAGACACACACAAGGGGGTTGGAGACTGCATTGTGGGAGGGCAGGCACAGCCCATTCAGATGTAAGTGACTAATTCTCCCTCCACTCTAGCACAGATGACTCATCAGGATATGCAGGCTACACCCCAGCTCCCTTTGTCCCACTGTCTAGAGGGGATTCACAAGCAGCCTAACTGTCAAACTGACCCAGACAGGGAATCCACAAACAGGACGAGTCACAGAATGGTTTAAGCAAGAAAATGCCTAATTTCTAAAAGTGACATTGTCAAACTAACAACCTAAAAAACAACTTCACTAAAAGATGTATATTAAATTGTGAGTTCAGAGACCCCAAACTCCATATTTCTATCTGTTCTCAGAGGGAATCTACTTTAAAAATATTTAAAGGCAGATCCCATGTTAACCTATAAGAGAGATAGGCCTTGCAACCGTGAAGATTGAATTTAGCAGCATGTCACCTTTAGGACATGTAAAACACATCACTACAAGTCTGACCATTGACATACACTGCACCCTGTCCGTGGGCTACCTAGGGCCTACCTTAGGTGTGCCTTACATGCATAAAAGGGGAAGGTTTAGGCCTGACAAGTGGGTACACTTGCCAAGTCGAATTGGCAGTTTAAAAGTGCACACACAGACACTGCAGTGGCAGGTCTGAGCCATGTTTACAGGACTACTTGTGGGTGGCAGAACCAGTGCTGCAGGCCCACTAGTAGCAGTTGATTTCCAGTCCCTGGGCACCAATAGTGCATTTTACCAGGGACTTACTAGTAAATCTAATATGCCAATCATGGGCAAGCCAATTACAAATACATTTTACACATGAGCACTTGCACTTTAGCACTGGTTACCGGTGGTAAAGTGCCAAGAGTATCAAAACAGCAAAAACAGAGTTCAGCATGCATCAACAACCTTGGAAGCAGAGGCAAAAATGTAGTGGAGACCACGCCAAGGATGCCAATTCTATCACACTCCATGTAATTTTTCAATGTCAAAACATCACGTCTTAATTTCCCTGCATGAGAGTCTTTACCACAATCTAAATTTACATCGAATGTCCATCTTGTTGTTGCTTTTTGATGTGCCCTCTCCTTTCTCCTTTTGCATACCAATGTTTTATTCATCAAATAATGTAGCTAGAGTGGCATGATGTTTCACTTCTCTCTCGTCTCCTTTTTTAAACCACTCTACAACTTATTTGTTGTGTGAAATAAATAAATACATTCATTCCTGAATACTCCGTACTCCGTAAATAAATACTTATTTCCTCATGCTGTTCATTCTTTTGAAATGATGTATTGCTCTTCCGTTGACCTGCCACCCTTCCTCCTTAACTACTTGTGTTCTTGCGGTGTCTGCTGCCCTTCAGCGGCTATCTGAAATGTTGTAGGGGTATTTGAGCAGTGTACTCCACCACTGCTACTGACTTGGTCCCGGCAGTGACATCTGGGAAAAAGTAATAAAACAGCCCGAGAAAGGAGCTTGTGGCTCTTTAGTCTGGCAGCCATGCAAAGACTCACCTGATGCTGATGTATTTTTATTCTATAATCATGTGGCCTAACACACCCAGATGACCCAGCAGTGCAACAACCGTCGATGAGGAGGGCCTCATTCTCTCACCCTCGTGCCACCCCTTCTGTCTGTGGTGGTGTGAGGGTTCCTGCATTACCTGTTGCACAACTCCTTTGCTGCGGCCTGTTTCCTGACTGCAGAGCATCAACTGTTGCTCTGCAGCCTGTGCTAAAGTCTGTGCCTTCACCAAGCTCTCCACGTATCTGCACACGGCTGTGCAAGCACAAGTTTGTTGTTCTGTGGGGAGAGAGAAGAGGTGTCGCCCTAGCTTTTTCTGGCCTCCGGAAAGCAGCAGTGTCTGCAAGGCCACTCCTCAACCAGCCATTGCTGCCTCTGAGGGCTTCCAAGGAGGGGTGCCTGCACGCAGTCAATGGTGCTGTGTCCCTTGCCTCAGTGGCATTTACAGTTGTAACGCGCTTCCCTGCTTGCCCTTCAGCACACCTCTCGGCTACCTGGTGAGCCCTGGGCATCTCTGCTGCCATCTACCTGAACCAAGGGAAGTCAATTCATTTTCTCACCACAGGCATGCCTGCCCTGCTCACAGTTTAATGACTAAAGGACAATGGTCTTACTCTCCAATGAGAGAAATGTGCCTTCCTTCAGAAAGAGATAATATTTTTGGGTACTGTTTCTCAGAGGGGGGATCATGCCAGATTCTGGAAAAGCCCACGACATCCAATTAGCACCGGCGCTCACCGGTGTCACAGGGGTATGCGGTTTATTTAGGGAAGGTTACATACTGCAGAGGGTTCATCCAGGACCTGCCAGCCCTAACTGCCCTGCTTTGAGAACTTACTAAGGCCAATGCTGCATGGAACTGGGGACCTACCCAGGAAGAGGCTTTTTGGGCAACCAAACAAGCTCTGTCTGTGGACACCACATTGGCCTATTTGGACCCCAACCAGGAATTAGAGTTATCAGTAGATGCAGGCTCCACTGGCTTAGGTGCTGCATTATATCAAAGACAAACTAATGGTGAGTGGCCCCCAGTGGCATACACCATTTGTGCCATGACTGAGACAGAGCATCGCTACTCCCATATTGAAAAGGAAGCCATTGCTGTGCATTGGCGATGCCGCCATTTTCATATCTACTTGCATGGTCAACCATTCAGAATACAGATGGACCACAAGCCATTAGTCCCTCTGTTCACTGGGTCCTTATCCAAACCACACCAAGAATAGAGAAATGGATCCTTCAACTTCAGGAATACTATTTCTCAGTGGTATATCACTCCCAGATCACTAATTCCAGCTGATTATGTATCCAGGCATCCAGCCACCATGGAAGAGGAATCAGATGGGGAGGAAGTGGAGGAATATGTTCGACTGGTGGTTGAACGGGCTAGGCGGCTCCCCATCTCCCTTGCTGACATTGTTCAGGCCACCACCATGAATGAATGCCTTCAGCTTGCCATCCCTGCAGTAACCTCCGGACAATGGCACACCCTCACTCAAAAGGCCACACACCGTACTGAAGAGGCGAGGCTAACACTGTCCTCCTTCCGCAATGTTCGATCCAAACTAGCTGTCCCTCCAGAAGGATGTCTAATGAGAGGCCCCAGATTGGTAATCCTAAGAACAATGCAGCAATGAGTGGTTAACCTTGCTCACACAGCTCATCAAGGGATCATCAGAACCGATTCCAGACTGCAGTGCAAGGTATTGTTCCCAAATCTAGATGACCTACTGGAATGTGTTGTACGGCAATGCCCCCTGTGTCAAGCTGCTGGTCCTGCAAAGTCGGCATCACTCATCATTACAGAGACCATATCACCTATCCCATGGCACAGAGCCAGTGCAGATTTTGGAAGTCTACCTGATGGCAGACATCTGCTGGTCGTCATAGATGATTTTTCAAAATACCCTGAAGTTGAGATCATTAAGTCAACGACAGCCAGCCAAACAATTCTTTGACTGGAAAAGATCATGGCCACCCATGATTTGTTGACTGAGATCCGAAATGACAATGGTCCCCCAATCTCCAGTTAGGAGTTCACTGAGTACTTACAAACCTGTGGTATTCACCACAGGAGAATCACACCACATTGGCCTCAAGCCAATGGAGAGGCTAAAAGATGTATGCAGACTTTAAACACAATCCTTAGAATTTTCCGGGCTATTGGACAGGACATGGAGAGTGCTCTCTAGGCATTTCGGAGGGAATACCGTCTCACACCACATGCCATGACCAAAGTGAGCCCCAGTACTCTCTGCATGAATCGAGCTGTAAATGACACCATTTCTCAGGTGGATGAGTGCTCAGAGTTAAGGAGCCAAGTGGATGAAGCGCTGCATCAGCGCCAGCCCCAGAATGACCACATATCTCGAACAAGACACACAAAGAAGCAAATCATTCGCATTTGCGATATGGTGTACTTTAAAAAAACATCATCCTCGGGCAAGTTCCTATCACCTTTGAGGTTGACCCTTGGAAAGTGTTCTCTATAAAAGGAACTATGATCACTGCTTAGAGGCAGGGTGAGACTGTTACAAGATATGTGGCATTTTTCAAGCTCTACTGACAACCTGCTGCCAGGTTGGCTGATCATTAACCTGTCTGCGAGTATGATTACTCATCTGCCAGGTGTTCCCAGTGCCATACCTCATCTCCCGTGCTGAGAACCTCCCAAGAGGCTGGTGGACATCAGTTCCCAGTACCAGTGCCAGTACCATTCGAATCTGCAATTTCTTCCTGATATCTGCCACCCAGAAGGATAACCTGGAGGTGGGGCAGAAACTCACAGGCAGCAAGGGACTGAGAGGTACCACCTCAGGCTGTGTCCAACAAAGTCCTCCCTTTGAAAGACTGTATGGTAATCCGATTTGATGTTGGATAGTGGGACTCCAGTAAGAATTGTATTTTCTCTTTTTGCTCTCTCTCTCTATTCTTTTGTTCTCTCTTTTGTTTTTCTTTCCTTTTTGTCACTCCGCTACTATTTTTCTTCTAATCTTCATTCCACTCACCTCACTGAACTGCTATGTTATAATGCCATTTCCCTATGCATCAGCGCGTGTTTTCTCAAGTGGTTTCTTCAAGTACTGATGCAGTTTTGCGTTTGATGTCTGGGTAAAGGAAGAATTCTCTGTTCGGAGACAGAATGTCCCGTGCAAGGAAATATTTTAGGGGTGTTTGAGCAGTGGACCCCACCACTGCTGCTGACTTGGTCCCGGTAGCGATATTCGGGAAAAGGTAATAAAACGCGGCTCTTTGGTCCGGCTTATTCTATAGCCGTGCGGCCTAGCACACCTGGCTGATAATGCAACGCAACTCCGTGTGGCTGCTGTTCGGTTTCGAGAGGACAGTGGAATTCCATCCATGTCCCTTTTTGACAGGGGCTCGGAAGTTGTCCCTTTCTTTTTGGTGGCGACTGCCTGCACCCGAATGGAAACTGAGTCGAGGTGGTTCCTTTATCCGGTTACCCCAGCGCTCCTTGTGCTGGTGGTGTAAACACAAGCATCAGGGCCGCGCTGCTTTTTATCTCGCACGCATTACTGCCAAGGCATTCACACAAAAAGAAAGGCACTCATGAAATCAGGAACATTCTTTGTATAATCGGCACAAGGAGGAATGGCGGTTTAAAACGCCTGATGTATTTTAGTCCCTCCTGGAACTTCCTCACAGCATTACAAGCATAGTATTTTGTCCCTGTTTATATTCAGTACCTGTGTTCCGTTTTTTTACCTATTTCCGTCTGTACCATTACGTATTAGTGAGACTATTCAAATGAATGAATAATCCTAGTGAATTAAGTTAATCAAGTGAAATAAACGTGACAAAAAAGGTAACGTGAAAGTGTTCATTCTGTGCAGATCAGACAACCACAGACTGGGAGAAAGCATATAATCATATATAGTCTATTATCTATATGTTTGGGGACAGATGTATCAAACAGTTTTGCGATGGCACATGGCCCAAATGGCCGTTTGCGATCGCAGAAAGTGCATTTTTGTATGTATCAAATCCAATTTGCAATTCGGTAACTTGCTACTGAATCGAAAATTGGATTTGCAACTACATACCAATTCGGGATTAGGAAGGAGCGTGTCAAGGGAACCCCTTCCTAATACTGAATCGCAGAGGTATGATTGTTTTTGTGACCATGAATGCGATCGCAAAGCAATCGCAGTTCCCACCAATTTAAAATTGGTAGTAACCTATTTGCAAAGGTCCCACGGACCACTGCCTACTCTTAAAAAATGAAAAGAAAACTTTTCATATTTTCTTTTTTAAACGCATCCCATTCTCCTTTAAGGAAAACGGAAAAAAAATAATGCTTTATTGAAAAACAATCACAGACATGGAGGTCTGCTGAGCCCAGCAGGCCACCATCCATGTGATTGTAACCATTTGCAATGGGTTGCAAATTGCGACCTACCTCATGAATTTTAATGAGGTGGGTCCATTTGCGAGCCATTGCGAATTGCAATATGAAACTCGTTTAGTTTAATTCAATAGCAATTACTTAATTGCGACTCGCAGAAAATCACAATTTGGTAGTTGCTATTGGCAAACTTGATACATCTGGCCCTTAGTTTGCTATCCGCATGTGTAGTTCATATAATACAAGGCACAGAACACTTCATTGACCTGAGGAAAAAACTATATCGCCCTCTCATATCGGAATGGCAGTTCACATCCTTCGATGACGTGCAAGTTAAGAACTTAAAAATCAAATAACTGCCGCTGATATCAGCCACACCTCTTTTAGAGTGAACTATGGACGAACACTGTTTGATCAGACAACCACCAAAGGGCTAGCTAGTAGTGAAACTGGAAGCGCAAGTTTAGAATGTCAAATGGCAGATTGTTCACAAATAATATGTTTATAATCAATTGGCAAAATGATTACACTAAAAATCGCGGCAACATGAACCATAGCATTACGCCACAAATTAAGTATCATGGAGGAAGATTGACCAGAGTGGGAACAATTAAAATTGTGTGCAAATGTTAAATCATTGAAGAAAACCACAAGTACCAACATGCAGTGCATCAGTCGATTGCGACTTTTCATGTAATTCATGATGATCCTTTCAGAATGTAGTTTAAAAAGAAGTGATAAATGGTGCTAACTGAGCAAGATGCAATAATGAACTAAGATGAGGAAACTGACTAACACACATCAGTCATCTGTATTCCACCAAGGCATAATGCACGTGCTGTATTGTTAGACATTTCATAAGAATAATTGCACAGACTCACAACTCTGGCCACTGTGGGATGAAGACCAATACATCGCACCTTACTCATTGAACAACCAAGAAGTGGTGATCTTGATTTGATGACATGCCTCAATATGCCAGTCTGGTCCATGATTGACCTGGATCAGCAATCATACTGCTGATGCATATACACACAAAGCCTGCCAAGCTGATTTGCACACATAGGCTCAACATAGACACTATGGTTACACATACAGAATGTCATCCCTGTAGTTGTCAAATGGGAAAGGAACTTCAATGTGATCTTGGACAGCCAGTGTTAGAAATGGGGTCTCTAGTTGGCAGTCGGTTTGCACACTGTCCAAGTAGGGACCCTCACTCTAGTCAGGATAGGGGAGATACCCAGCTCATATAACCCCTGCTCACCTCCTTGGTAGCTTGGAACGAGTAGTTAGGCTTATCTCAGAAGTAATGTGTAAAGCATTTGCACATAACACACAGTAATACAGAGAAAACACTACAAAAGGACACCACACCAGTTTTAGAAAAATAGCCAATATTTATCTCTGTAAAACAAGACAAAAACAGAAAAAATCCAACATACAATAATACAGATATGAATTTTGCAAGAACTACCTTAAAAATACAGTTACTTGTAGTCAATAGCTCAGTTTGGGACTATCACGGCATCGTGAACAACAAATCCAAAAGTTCAGGCCGGCCCCTGTGTCGCTGGCCAGATACGGTATCGGGAAGATCCCGCAAACAGTACCTTGTAAATTCAGAGTGTCATGATCCTCACAATGAGATCCAGAGTGCGGTGTCGCTGGTGTTCCAGGAGTTTGTTCAGGAGGTCGGGCTCTTGAAGTCACATACATTACAGATCGAATTCCAGGCTTATGACGAAGTGAGGAGCATTGGCGTTGAGGGTGTTGGGATTGCGGTGCGAAGTGGGACGGTGCGACTTGCGGTGGCCACAGGTCACCGTGCAGGCAGTGGCTCGGTGACGGCCTCCTGCAGCATCAGATAGACCAGGGCTGCAATGTTAAGCAGAGTGGTGTGATGTGTGCTGTCTCCAGGTGATGGTGCAGGCAGCAGCATCGTTGTTGCTGAAATGCTGTCGTCAGTAGGCCCAAGGTGGCGGTGCGGCGTCAACTCAGTCTTCAGGTAAGAAATTCCAATGGAGAGGGCACAATTCTTCTAGCTAAATGAGAACTTGGTAGCCAACATAGCCACATTGTGTAAAATATAGAAGGTGGTCAGAAGGGGTGCTTGTATAGCAAAATAACGCAGGAGTACTAAACATCAGCATAGATTAAGTAAATTGGAGGCTTTCCTGAAAGAGCTGGAGGGAAATGATGGTACTGAGGTGTCCAAAGACAATATTGTGGCAATTTAACTAGAGCTACAATAACCGACTACCAAAAAATGGCCTAGTCAGAACTCAACTTCTTAGTAAAGAGATAAGACCACAAATGTGTGGTGAAAGTGACAGTCCCAGACAAACTCTGGGGGCCCTTCTTCTGCAGAACAGAGGCAGTGAGGTCCTCTCACAGCTTCGTAAATAAAGATAATACACTGTTCCATTAGAAGAAGGAAAGGATACTAGGCAGGGTGTCCTAATCTTTAGGAGCAAAAACCTCACACACCCAAAAAGGTGTCATGCTTCATCATCGGAGTTGCTCCTCGTCAGACTGGCACTGCAATGTCTGACGGGCACCACCCCAAATGGGGGCGCTCTTTGCCGGAGATCTTAATAGATGATGCCACGACCCTACATAAGAGCGTGAAGGGAGGAGATCAAAAAGGGTAAAGGTATAAGATTGACTCTCTGAATCCAGAACAAATGATCTATTTAATAGTCTGCACGAGGATTAGGGGCCAAGATTAAAAATAGTGAGAGTGAAACAGAGGTAATGGTCAATCACTCTATGATAAAAAAGAGAGCAGCTTCCCCTACCTGTGAGGCATGACAGAGTGTATACTGGCAGCCTTTCCTGAGATGGTAAAATAAGGGCTCGTTCCTCTAGCGTGAAATTGGCGCAAAAAAAAAGATCCCCGGTGCCTAGTGGTTTCTGCCCCCCTTGGGGGAAGATAAGCCTAACAAAAATCGACCGATCTGCTCCCAAGGGGGGCAGAAATGGCCTAAATATAAATTTGCCCCCTAGGGAGCAAACCTTGCCTAAGGGGTCGCTACCCAACTCTAAAAAAACAAAAAAAACACACAACAAAACACAAAAAAATTATCCCTGGTGCCTAGTGGTTTCTGCCCCCCTGGGGGCAGGTCGGCCTAATAACAATAGGCCGATGGGGGCAGAAATGACCTAAAATAAACTTGCCCCCTCCGGGGAGCGACCGTTGCCTTAGGCGTCGCTCCCCTTGCGTGAAATTGCCACAAAAAAAGGACCCCCAGGGGGGGCAGAAAGGGCCTAAAATAACCCCCCCCCACGTGGAGCGACCCTTAACTAAGGGGTCGCTCCCCTGGCGTGAAAATGGCACAAAAAAAGATCCCTGGTGCCTAGTGGTTTCTGCCCCCTTTGGGGGCAGATTGGCCCAACAAAAATCAGCCGGTCTACCCCCAAGGGGGACAGAAATGGCCTAAATATAATATGCCCCCTAGGGAGCGACCCTTCCCTAAGGTGTCACTCCCTAACTCTAAAAAGACAAAAAAAAAAGACAAAAAAAACAAAAAAAAAAAGATCCCTGGTGCCTAGTGGTTTCTACCCCCCCCCCCCGGGGCAGATCGGCCTAATAACAATAGGCCGATGGGGGCAGAAATGGCCTAAAATAAACTTGCCCCCTCCGGGGAGCGACCGTTGCCTAAGGCGTCGCTCCCCTTGCGTGAAATTGCCACAAAAAAAGGATCCCCGGTGCCTAGCGGATTCTGCCCCGCTTGGGGGCATATTGGCCTAACAAAAATTGGCCGATCTGCACCCAAGAGGGGCAGAAATGGCCAAAATATAATTAGCCACTATGGAGCAACCCTTGCCTAAGGGGTCACTCCCAAACTCTAAAAAAAAACAAAAAAAAACACCCAAAAAAATAAACAAAAAAATTATCCCTGGCGCCTAGTGGTTTCTGCCCCCCCCCCGGGGGCAGATCAGCCTAACAACAATAGGCCAATCTGCCCCCGGGGGCAAAAAAAGGCCTTGAAAAAAATTGCCCCCCTGGGGAGAGACCCTTCCCCAAGGGGTCGCTCCCCTCATGCCAGTTTCTTTAAAAAAAAAAAATCCCTGGTGTCTAGTGGGCATTTCAAAAAGCCGGATCGCTTTACGATCCGGCTTTTGAAATGCTCTGAGAGAATTCAAAAGGAAGGACATTTCTTTCCTTCCCTTTGAAGCCTCTCAGGGCCCCATAACATGATCGGAAGAGAAATGCAAAGCTGAGCTTCCAGCACAATGGGGAAGTGGCCTCTGATGAGGTCAGCAAGCAAATGCTCGCTGACGTCATCAGACGTCACTGGGGGCGGGGGCACAGGGGGGTCGGGGTAGGGTCGTAACCATTACGTCCACGGCACAGAAGGGGTTAAAAAAAGAAAGAAGTGTGGGCTCTCGCGTTTCATTACTATAAAGCCCCTGGGTGGGCCAAGTCCTAGAGTTATTTGGTTAACACATGTGAGGGCTAAACGCAGAGGATTCCTGGCATTCGCATCCCAAGAACTGCTCTTTGGCAGCCTAACGAAACGTAAATATGCAGAGTGGGTGGTGTCCTGGAGTAGGCCTCATGAGATGGGTGTACACATGTGAGGGATAGTCAGTGTGCTTACTGCCTTTTCACAGTTGAGACAGTTTATTAATTGTCAATGGGAACGAGTGGCCTCATGCATAGCTCAGGTCCCCTAGGGCCCACAGAGACCAGAGTCACACCAATGTACACTGTAACCTGTATCAAAAGAATGATGCAGTAGTTTACAAAAGCATAGTGTACAACTTATGGGTCATCCAGGACTGTCATCTTTCTCTGACTCAGCTCAGGATTAGGGTCAATTACTGTTCTATCCAGCTGCCTGAGCAGGGCCTTGCATCAATCAACCAGCTATCAGCTCTGCCAGGAAAAGGGCGGAGAGAACCTAGAAGGAATGTCAGGGAGGAGGGGCTGAGTTTCAGAGCACATGTAGCCATAGTTCTTGGATGATTCCATTTTGAGCTATCCCAATAGAACGTGCAAGAGGGAGGGAACAGGGGCAAGGAAGTGATGTGGCACATCTGGATAGGCCAGAGGTGCATGCCTGCTGGACACTTCTGGCACCACTTAAAAGGTCCTGCACAGGGGAGAGCTCTCTCTCTTGGCTGTGCTTCACTGCTGGACACTGGGACTGCAGATGGGCTTCATGGGCAACTGGAAGGAAGAACCCCCTGACTGCCCCCTGGGGCAGGGAGTCTGCCTCTGAAGGATTTCAGACCCAGCAAGACACATGCCAGGGCCAGGAAAGCTGGCCCCCTTACTCACCTGAGGACCAGTTGGAGGAAAGACTGGGCTGGCGCAAAGAGAGTGCACATCCCTGAAGAAAAGGAAGGCACCCAGAGGAAAGACTGGTGCAATGAGTCAGTTGGACTGGCTCCCTACTATTTGGGGATGTCCCATTTGGGCAAGGGCTCACCACCAGGAGTGAAACAACACCAGGAGTGTAAAAAATGGGCCTTGGGGGCCTGAGATATCACTAGCAGAAGGTCTTTGACCTTTGACCTTTCCGAGCAAATGGCGAAGCACATGGGGATCTGCCGCCAGTCCAGACTGTGCCCCTGGGGTGGGCCAGGGCCCACCGGCTGCACCCACAATGAAGAAGAACTGGAGGAGGGTTGTCACACTCCCCCTGTGGCACAAGAGGGGGCCCTGGAACCCATCCCAGGGCCCCATGTGGCCAGAGTAAAATCGGGGAGCGTGGTTGCACTCCCTTAGATCCTGAAGATGGGGGCATGGTCCCAAAGCAAAGTTGAGGAGCATTGTCGCGCTCCCTGTAAATTTGACAGTGGAGGCCGCATACTCCATCCCGGGGCCCCGCAAGGAAGGGAAGCCAGGGGCTGCTGCCACTTTCACCATGAAGATGGCGTCTGACTGTGGGGGGGGCTGGTGGCCGAAGATAAAGTCAGGGGGCCATACTAAGGTCCTATGCCAAAGGTAATGTCAGGGGCACCATCATGCCCAGTGAAGATTGTCCTGGGCCCCGACCCCATCCCGGGGCCCCACACTGAACAAAAGCCTGGGACCGCCATCGCACTCTCTGGGAACATCCCTGAGCAGCATGAAGGCTGGGGGAGTGCCACCATACTAGCTCAGGAGGCCTTTGTCCCCACTGTGCTAGGCACTGGTGGGAGCAGGGGTGACAGGGCCACCATTGAGCATCTGCCAGCAAAGCGGGGAGACCGAAGAGTGGCTGCCAGCTCCTGTGGCATGCGTGAGACCCAGTAAGGCAGCTGGGGGTGGGCTCCCCTAGCTTCCCTCCAATAGGACCGCAATACATGGGGGTGTGCGGTATGACCGGATGGGACCGGTCACCCCTGAACACTAGGGCACCCTGGGGTGGGCTCACTGCGCTGCCCTCCAATGAGGCTGCCTTGCAGGGGGGGTCTGGGTGGGACCAGACACCCCCCAAACAGAGAAGATTGTGGTGCAAGGCCTCAGAAACAAAAGCAAAGCTGCTCTCCCCGGCACAGTGGGAGAGCTGCTCATCACATATGAGAAACGGCTCACAAAGCCTTGCAAGGCTCCATGATTTGTTTTGGCTACGCACTAGCTTGGGGTGGCCCCAGGAAAATGCGCCCTCCACCAACCAAGTGTCCATTGACAGTGGGAACTGCAGGAGCAGTGCAGCATCCCCCCAACGCAGCATGTTTGTCCCCAACCTAGGTTGGATGGGACAAAAAAATCATACCCCCTGAAGGGTTCAAACACAATGTTGAGTGCAAGCTTTTTAAAACTTTTTCTCCTTGTTTATGGAGCTGTGCCCTCTAGGGATGTAGGATATTATTGCACGAGGGTAATCAAGGGTAACTAGGAAGTAATCTGAGAGTAATTTAACAGTAATCCTAATCTCCAAATTATTCCAACATGCCTCTACATGTTCCTTGTTGATGATGATGTGAGTAATGAGACTGACAGCCATCTCTTATCAAAGTAGGTGTACTTTATTGCCAGATTTAGTTGTTCTCACTCCATCTTACAGTCAAATATTGCATTGCAATACCAGGAAATGTTTTGCCAGGTGGGTTGTTGGCTTATATTTACCCTCAGGGGAGACAAGAATGATTACACAATGTCATCCAAGAGTAATTCCATCAATTTGTGTATATTTGTAAAGTATTGAGTAGTGTAATAAACATACTTTTACTTTATCATAAGAAAAAGCACAGACTGGACAATCATTTATTGAGTCTCATGCTTGTGTGCCTGTGAATGGGGATTACTAGCCCCCAACACCTCCATTGAGTAAGCCTTGGACTGCCCTGCAAAGCTACCCTATGAGAGTCAAGTGCTACAATTGGTTATTTAGTTCCCAGTGTTGGTCGTGTGCAGGCCACACAACTAATGACCCACCTTCCAACACTGTGGCTTGGCTGCACCTCTAAAGCTGAAGCCAAGCCATAGCAAACACTTCAGTTTTTGACAGTGGGACTTGTCAAACAGGTCCCGCTGTCAAAAACGGAAGCTTTCATCTCTGTCCCCTGCACGCAAGCGGACAGAGATGAAATGGTTCAGCAAGCAGGAAGCTACTGTTAAAATAGCTCCTTGCTTGCTGAAACAATGCCAGATATCACTAAAGGGCAATTTTGTAACATATAAAAAAGTAATAAAATAAATACATTTCGAGGGACCACAGGGGAGCACCTGAAGGCTCCCTTGCGGTCCCAAATAGCCCATAAAGGGCTAAAAAAACAGAAAAAACAGTAGTTAATTGTGCAGGTTGCTAGACCTTCATCCTGAGCAGTCACGGTTTGAGTCCAGCTGGAGTCGCTACCCACTTTTTTTCTAAAAGTACAAATTAGTTTTATTTTAAATTGTAGAGAAATATCTCAGTCTAAGTATATCCTACATCAAAGCCTAAAAAATTCTCTCTCGTTCCCTCTCACTTTCTTTCTCTCTCTCTCTGACTCGCTTTCAATCAATATATCCCTCTCAAACATCAACTCAGACACATATGCCCCCACTCACAGACATACTCAGCCACTTACACACCCACTCAGACTGTCACACACCCACTCACAGATCCACTGGCAACCTCATGCACCCACTCACAGACCTGTGTACACACTGTCACCCCAACTAAAACACTGATTTATGCACTCTTACACCAAGACAGACAGTCTGACAGCCACTCCCCCAGATACACCCTTTCACACCTATTCTCACACCCAGAGAGGATGGGCGCAACTCCCGTCACACACGGATAAAGGGCTGTGCACAGCATGGGATTGGGTAGTTAGGAGGGGTTGGCCGCAAGTCTGGCTGAAACTTTTCCTGCACATGGGTGAAAACCATGCATGTTGCAATGTTGGGTGCTTACAGGGGGTTGGCCTCAGTGGTGGCCAGCCGCTGCTGTGCGTGGCCAAAGGCAGTGCACGGCGGTGGTTGGATTTATGTACAGCAATGAAAATTACTATAAATAATATAGTTAGGTTCTGAATTTACTCATACAAAACCATAGAAATTCTGCAGTTATAGTTAGAGTTCTCTCAAGTAATTAAAGCTCGCACCCTAATGTAACTATAACTTGCACCTTTGCCATGCACAGCTAATTACTCCACATATTATATCATTGATGGCATATACTATGCCATCTTTCATATTGTTACTGCAACATTTGCAATAATATATAATATATATAACAAGAGAGAGAGGGAGTTTTATGGGGTCATTATGACCCCGGCGGACGGCGGTAAAATGGAGAAAAGTACTGCCAACAGGCTGGTGGTACTTTCCCCATATTACAACAAACCGCCAATGTACCACACCGTCTGCCACTGTGGTAATGACCGCCGGGCTGGAGACTTCAGTCTCCAGCTAGGCGGCCATCACTAGCCCGCCCTTGGGATTATGACCCCGCCTACCGCCATGGTTTTTGTGGCAACCTTACCACCACGAAAACCATGGCACTGTTGTGTAGCCATTTTAGTTATAGCTCCATGCACGCTATTTTAACACAGTAGGCCGCTGTGCACTTTAACCTAGATATATATTTTATTCAGCTTCACATTATTATTATTACAATAACCATTTTTACGGTCTTGTTTTATTTTCATCTATCTAACTGTTTTGCCCAGGCCAGCACTCTGTTCTCAAACAAGACATTCTTGATCACTCTGTGCTTCATTCAAGGCTGCAGTTTGGTACATTGCCGGTGAACGTGGTAGAAGTTTAGTCTCCAACATTCATAGAAAATACACATCCTTACGCAGGGACATGTTCTCAGAACATCAGCTGTGTTATTATATAAACACTTCCTTGTCCCTTACACGTTAGAGGGAGATTCCAGCCAGGGAACCATGACTGTATGCTGATTGCTTCACTACGGATGCTAACACAGACCACAGGCCTTTGCTCAGGTATGGGGGTTGATGTCTTCCCAGGGGAACTTGAAAGGCAGAACTAGAGCTTAACATGCTGTGCTCAAATTATAACTGAGATAGGAAACAGTCCATTGATCATAGTGACAATATGATAGCATTGTTTTTGTGCTTCACTCTTCTCGTCACAGTTTTAATACTGTCATGTTGTGTCGTCCTGGGTATTGCAGCTCACGCCTTGCCATCTCAGATGCAGTTGTTTTATTAAACTCATTATTGAAATATACACTGCCTCTGTTTGTCATTTATATATGAGACTGAATTGTAAATGAGGGAACCGGATGTGACCTGAGTGACCACGACTTCCCTGAGAAGCCTAGTATGTCATGCGCTCGACTGGCCAATCATCACTATCCTGTGGTAGAGATGAGGCACTGTTAGTTAGCTGGAGCAAAAACCAGATTAGAGCGACAGGTGTCACCCGCAGTGGGTTAGACTCAGTCTCCCACACCGCGGACGATTCTGCTGCTCAAAATCCAGTAGTCTGATTAGAATAATGGGAGCCTACGCGACAGCGGTAGCCACTATCGGTGACAGGGAATTCCTTCCCTGTCACTGATAGGGGTCTTTCCCATCTCCCTCCTCCTCCCCAGGTTTCCCACCCAACCATCCACTCCCCCTCCAGAACCCCCCCACGATGTACACGCACCTTCACTCACCAACGTAGACACGCATACACACACTCGTACCCACATTTATCCACACATGCATACATCCATTCACACACACATCCACACACTGATATACATACCTGCACACATGCATGCACACAACACAACATATAGGCACTCACACATCCATACATGCACACACAGACAACACGCATCACACACCTGCATAAATGCATGCACAGACATACACACACACCCCCAAACACACACACAACACCCCCACCCCATCCCCTGTTTGAGACCCGACATACCTGTGTGCAGGGGGTCCTCTGGCAGATGACAGGATGGGGCGCTGCTGCCAGCAGCAGCGTCCACCAGCAGAACACTGCAAGGCCGTATCATGTGTCATGATACAGTCTGCGGCGGTCTGCTGGCATGCCTCTGCTGTGGCAGCAGCGCCGCCTTACTGCTGTCCGCCGACATGACAGCAGATGAATTTCCACCATCCTTCTGGTGGAAATCCGGATATGGTCATAATCCGGCTGACGGCTAGTACCCACAGCGACGGTCTTTTGGCGGCCGTCGCCTCGGCGGTAGGCGGTATATACCACCGATGTTATAATGAGGACCTTAGTCCAAAAAATGGGTTGGCAGATTCCTTATCTGAAGCAGAGCAGAAAACACTCATTCTTTAGCATTGGCAAATGTGCATGTCTTCTTACCGGAGTTCTATACAGAATTTGTACCCACATTTCAAAGTTCATCCACAGAGCCTATAGGGCTTTGAAGGCTATTGTTTGTTACAGCTGAGCCTTGAAATACAATATCTGTAGACTTTATTGTGGAATTAAGAATGAGTCAAAATTATATTGTGATTCAAGTTGTTGTTGATAATTTAACAATGATGAGGCATTTCATTGCATTAAGTGGGTTGTCTTATTCTAATTAATTTCCATATATCTTTTTTCCAAATCATGTTATTTATCTCAGGTAATTTCACAGGTTTCACTAAGTAACAGAGGTTCTCAGTAGACCTTAAATTTCTTGTCTGCCCTGTGAAAGTTTTTGGATACATATGTTTGTTTGTCTAACCTACTAGAGGTCATCCACAGGCAGACGAACAGATAGAATAGTCAAATCAATGTTTTAAACATTATTTGAAATATTAGGGGCAGTGCATTATGAAGATTGAAGTAAGACATTGTGGTTACCAGATTTAATATGTAAAAACAGTGAGCATTTTGGTAGAGGAATGCCACCCTTCCTTTGTATGCCTGGTCGTCAAGCTAGAATTTTACCAATGGATTTACCTTCTTGCAAAACAGTGTCTTCAGCACAGGAACATTTAACTACCTTTCAAGTAATTTAGAAGACAACACAAGAATCATTAGTGAAGGCCAAATCTAGTTATCAGTTCCATGCTGACAAGAAAGGAAACGTAACACCTTAATATATATTGGGTGAAAAAAGTTTAGTTGCTCACTGAGAATGTGCATTTAAAGAAAGCTCTTAATTTCCAACCTAAGCTTTTGGGTCCATTTACAACTCAGGTTTAGTGAATCCCCCCAATATCTGTATGACTTGCCTCAGTCTAGAAAGATACATTTGTGTGTTTCATCTCTCCTTGTTAAAGCACTGTTTGTCAAAAAACAAATCTTGCTCCAGGTCGTGAACCCATCTAGATTACTGCTGAAAAAGAGTGTGAAGTACCTACGATTTTAGAAACATGCTTTTTTAGGAGACAGTTGCACTTTTTAGTATTTTACATGCTTCACCTGTACCATCACAATCCCAGTCACTGAGAGGTTGGCCTTTAGTGGGGCACTGTATGGATGCAGTAAGGGATACTATACATTTTATACTGGTCCCGTGTAATGCTCTGCTAAGAGGCTGAGGAGTGTGCATGTCTTCAGTAATGGAAAAGGCTGGAGGGGTGCACAGGATGTGGGCACTGCTTGTTGTGTGTTTCAGAGGAGCTCAATGTGTGAAACACCTGAGCAAATATGAGAAGTACTTCAGATACCATGAGCCCACAGTACTCTTAAGATACTTGGAGCCTGATTTGGATCTTGATGGCATTACTACTAATCTACTGCAGTGGTGGTCCTAAGTACTCCTTCAATTGACCGTGTTCTGACCGCCATATATAAATCTATGGCTTTTAACCACCGCCCACATCAACAGAGTGTACTCAGTCACAGTAGCTGCATCCCACAGCCTATGTGGTAGACTCAAATGGTGATAAGCAGCACTCCTTTGCTGTCTGGACAGCAGCATTGCACCAGCCATATTTAGATAAGACAGTCGAGATGATAGTGTACCAGCAGCAGTCTTATGACAACGGAGTCTATTGTAGGACCCATTCAGCATTGGACTATGGCTGTAGCTATTGGATGAATGTTAGCAGCCCACAACTGATGTATATTGGACAATTTTGAAGACTTGCAAAATGCACTATAAAACACACTCCATTTCGGACCATAATCCTTTGCCATTCCACTGCCTACATCCATACTGAGGACAACCTTGCTACTGAACAGCCAAGTAATTTTTTGTCCTATTCTACCTCTGTGTATTTTCAAATTTTTCATTTTTTACATTATTTTTTCAAATCACTGTATGGACACCAGTATTTATTTTTCTGATCACTTTGGCAGGGAGTAGTAACCCATGTTTTACAGTGGACGAATTGACAATCATGATGGAGCCACAATTGTTTGGAGCACAAGTACAAAAAACTACCATATCTCAGAAAAGGCAAATGTGAAACAAAACAGTCAACATAGTGAATGTTGTAGCTAACAATCTGCACATGCAGAAGGAAATTAGGAAGAGGTAGAGTGACCTGCAAGGGAGAGCCTGTTCCTTGGCCCAGAGGACTGGTGCTGTCTCTCCCAGCCCCCCATTACAGCTTTTTCTTGGGGAGGAGGAGGTCTTGCAGATCCTCATCCTGAAGGCTTGACGGGAATCCCTGGGGGAGTGGAGACTGGTAAATTACACCTATGTATGTCTCACTAATCTGAAATGGAGTCCATACTCTTACCTTAGCTGTTCAGATTGTTTCTAGACACCCATCAAAACACATACATTTATACATCAGTTTCCAAAATACCTTATGTTATCCAAATGAGTAGCAATCTATTTAACTATGACCAATATGTAGATTGTGTGTTGTTCTCCATGGATCACCCCCTGCATTTGCCTAGTCCTTTGCTGTATCTCAATGTAGGTTGTTGTATATCAAAACATGAGTTCCAAACTCCATCCATATACAAATAAAGGTATAGTGCCTGTGAGTGGTACCTTAACCTATTCACATTATAAACATATGTGTGTACTTAATTTTTACTTGATTAATTTATATACATATGTGTTACTTGCTTTTTCACAAGTACTGAGAGTGATGTTTATAAATAACTACAACTACCATGCTGCCCTGCTTTTATCTCTGCAAAACAATAGTGCCATGTGATGTTGATCCAGTATGTTGTCACCTTCTTGTGACACTTAATTGACTTGATCTACCTTCTTGGATAAATCCTATTTTGTATATTCAAAGGTTTCCAATCATGTTCTGTGGCATGCTGATTATAAGTAGTATTGATACACAATTTGTACCATGGTTCATTTTTGAGGCTGCTAGGACCTGAAATGGCTCAGTTATCAAATTTCGCTACTATGTTAAGTTGCATGTTTGGTACACCTTTCAAATAAAATTTTACATTGAAGGACATTTCTCCATCATTGTTACTAAAGTGTGCCAATATAAAGTACTCTGTGAAGTGCCAGAAAAACTGCCTGTGCTGCGTCGAGTTGTGTGAGCAGTGAATTTTGAGTAAGCTGCACTGTTGAACTGATTTTCAGCATTAGGAGTTTCTCGTCCACTGTAAAATCAGCACAAATGGAATCATGTGGAACCTCAGAGGGCAGTACCTTCTTTCTGCTGCTTGTGTAGATTTTATACTCGAGCAGCAGCTTCCTCAATGAGAGAGGCAGTTTTTTCAACTTGAGTGATAGTAATCTGCCACGACCACCTGCGTTCAGGAATTTCGCTCACGAACTTAGCAATTTCTATGACTAATGCTCATTAGTTAGCCTCCTGAGAGAGAAAACTCTGCTCTGCATCACTTTACAGAGTTTTCCACAATTCTGCGTGGAGTGGGACCAAACTTCATGAACTCCACCAGTGAAGAAGAATTTTTGGGCCACCTCTAATCAGGACAAAATACACCTTCCACAGTCACAGAGTGGGAGGCCCTGCCACAACAGGAAACTGATCCACCCACCCCAGTCCCTGCACCTGTACCAGGTCCCCCCAGTTGGGAACGTTCATCCAGACCACTAGAAGAGGATGACAAGACCTCCACCACCACCTCCAAGAGACACAGAACCTACTTTCGTCCAGTGCTTGTCTACAAGTCACTCTGTGGATTATTTCTTGGACACATATACCTTTTTAGAGAAGTGATGTATTTTGTACATTGGACTCCAAACAATTTATACTTAACAAATACAGTTTCATCTACCATGATGGACTTTTGTTTTTTATTCTTGATCGTTTTCATTCTGGTTTCAAAGCTATTGCACTCATCTTTTTGTACAAAATAAAAGTACATAAAAAAAGTTGATGACTAATGTTTTATCTATTGTGGTAATTCCTTTTCTATTTCTTCTGAACGCCATCATTTTTTAAATCTGTCAAACAATTTGATGCTAAAACAAATACGAGATACCAACTTGGTAATGTGGTTCCAAAGTAAAAAAAATGGCTAAACAAGCAATGAAATATGAATGTATTGGTGTCAAACATATGTAGGTAACAAGTCTGTGACACCATCAGATATGGTTTTTACAAACAATGCAGTAGCCAAATAGTCTGTGCCATTTGGAAGTTGACAATCCAGAACCTTATAAGGAAGAGAATATTTCAAGAAATCAAATTAAATAGGCAAATTACTATTGATTTATAACCTCAGCTGGAGTCAGACATCCTGCCCTCTCAATAGGAATCCTATATCAATAACACCATTAATCTACATTATGGCAGTAACAAAATCTGAGGCCATATGACCAGTTCAGGCCACTGTGGCAGTATCTGCTACTATGTCACAACCACCATTGAACGGTATGCTAAAAAGTTCTTTCAACTATGAGGAGACGCATAAATAGCTTCATACACTGATCACAAATTAAAGATTTAGCCGATGTTAAGGGAGACTAGTATGCTATGACTTTACATATACATGTGGTTAGAGCAAGTTAAGTACCACATACTGCCTTGGTGGCAAAATCCAACAGAAAACAGGTACAAACTCAATAACTTCTGTTCATTCACAGTGCAAATTGTCTCCGTAAAAGATCTATCTATTCCAAGTGGGTGTCTGTCCGAGGATCAACCAATGTTTACTTTTGACTTTACAACAGCAACATATCACTGCAAATGTTACAACTTTGAAATGTCCAAATGAAGATGACATGGTAAGGGACCCTTGAAAAGAATAACAAAGAAAATTAACAATTTCACACATACAATCTGACTCAAATGATAAGTTAGGAGGACACATATACTTAGCACAAGCAAAGGTAATCTCTGTCAATTAACACAGTAATCAGTAAAAGGGAAACTCTGAACCACAAACATCTTTGCCTTGGACTTTCCTGAACTGACCATTCCTACCAAACTAGCACCTCAAACTGATATGTTCAGTATGTTACAAGTTTTTCCCAACATTGGATATCACAATATGTAAGGATACACTTATATCAGGTGAGTAGGGGAGGGCTCCACCTACATTTGACCTTTAAGAGCCCAAAAGCCTGCTTCAATGGCCTCCATGTTCATTCATGGGCCTCATTGAAGCAGACTTCCCCTGACAGAGTTGGATTGCACAGCGATGCCAACAACCATGGTTGGTTAGGACACTCTGAGTCTCCTACATGGAAGCATTCAATTGATAGATTAAAATAATATCAAACCATTGTACATTTCTAAACAAGGATTAAAGCAAATGATCCTCAAGTCATATTGTATTTACCAACAAGACAGGCAATTTTAGGTCCAAGTTATGAAATTTACAGGAGTATTGTGCTGTTCCATAGTACAAAGGAATCATGGGTTGTCCCTGGAATGCGGGCATACAAACTTGAGATGTATACATTTTTAAGCACACAACTTGCACAATGATGGAATGGAAGCTCTTCTGATTGTGGTAGACCTGTTCCCTGGCATGTGGTAGCACCAAGGCAATATGTGTGCCATCAATTGCTTCAACCACATGCTGTTGGTCACCCAAATAAAAAAAATCCCCCTTCACATTGGCCAAATCCTGAAGTCTTGGAAACTGGATCATGCTGTTGGTGTGTCTCATCATTGAAGAAAGGATGTCTTGTAGCACACCACTGACATTTGGCCGTGACATGCCTCCAGACACTACCAGAGTGTATTGAAAAGGGCCAGTGGCCACAAAATGATGTACTGTTCTGTTGTTTCCCTATTTGAGGCATGAGGTCGAGCTCCCGCAGCGAACACAAATCCAGGATAGCATGCCATTTAATCTGAACGTTTAAATCATGCCCCTTTCCTCCATGGTGGAAAGGTCTGGAAATGGTCTGAAGACTTGATAATGTCTTACCCTACCCATCCCTGAGTTCATATGTCTGCATGTAAAGAAAACTATCAATTAAAACTGTCACACATCTTTCACAACAAACATCCCCTGTCTTGGTCAGATTATTTTCTTATTGTGTCATATATGTACCATAATAATCAAACTTCCCAGCTGCTTCAATTCAAATTTTTACAGGTCTGACACTTTTAACAAATAATGGGCCAGATGTAGGAAAGGATTTGTGAGTCGCAAACGGCAAAAACTGCCGTTTGCGAGTCGCAAATCGCATTTTCCTATGCAGAAATGCATTCTGCGAGTCGGGACAGACTCGCAAAATGCATTTCAGAATCGCAAATAGGAAGGGGTGTTCCCTTCCTATTTGCGATTCCTAGTGGTATGCAATACCATTTGCGACCGCATATGCGGTCGCAAATGGTGTCGCAGTTACCATTCACTTCAAGTGGATGGTAACCCACTCGCAAATTGGAAGGGGTCCCCATGGGACCCCTTCCTCTTTGTGAATGGACCCCAAATTATTTTTTCAGGGCAGGTAGTGGTCCAAAGGACCACTACCTGACCTGAAAAAATACCGAAACGAAAGGTTTCGGATTTTTTTTAAGTGCAGCTCGTTTTCCTTTAAGGAAAACGGGCTACACTTAAAAAAAAAAAAAAACTGCTTTATTTAAAAGCAGTCACGAACATGGAGGTCTGCTGACTACAGCAGGCCTCCATGTTTGCGAGTGTCCATAGTCGGTATGGGGCCGCAATTTGCGACCCACCTCATTAATATTAATGAGGTGGGTCATTGCGACCCCATACCGACTCGCAGACGGTGTCTGAGACACCGTTCTGCATAACATTTTGCGAGTTGCAAATAGCGCGTCACTATGACTCGCTATTTGCAAGTTGCAAAATGTTTCTTTGCTACATCTGGCCCAATGTGTGAATAATTCATTTGAAATGCATTATTTGTTTTTATGCTTTTTTGTGTTTTTTTTTTTTTTTACAATTACTATCACCAAACGTATAACAGACACCACTGCACTATCAATGTCAGACCCATAATGGTTCATTTTTTAATGTGTTACATCTTCCCAAAAACAGTGTCACACATATTTGAAATTTATATACAAAGTAGCCAACATTTTGAGTGCTGGTGACTCACAAACAATTTACAAATACATAGCTAAATGTCCTAAAATGGTGGGTGACTGAACCTGCCGTCAGGATACTAGCTATCGGGCGGCCGTCCGTCAGGGGAAGTTCACCACGTAGTAGGTGGATCACTCCACGATGGAAGCTGCCATGGGCTGAAGTGTATGACAGCAGTGCATGAAAGCTAATGGATGTGTCCATCACCACTGAAGTGCATGTATGCCATATACTTGCATACGTCATCCGGAAAAGAGCTTACTTGTCTTCTAACACTGCAGCCAACCACATCTCCTCTACTTTTGCTGCTGTTTCTGACCTCTGGGAGCCAGTGGGAGCAGCCAAAACAGGTGACAGGGCTGTTTCCCTTTCCCCTGAGGAGTTGGAGATCCTCACCAGGATAGTCCTGTCCCTGTACTGCCAGCTGCATAAGAAACCAGAGGAAGAGGTACAAATTTGAGTTGGAAATGTTTCACAGATTAACTTGTTCCTCTTTTTCACAGAGGCTAATTTGTCCCATTTTGTTCATGAGTGAAGTGCTGTTGTTAAGGATAGTGAACTGAATGATTAAGCTGGGTATAGACTGTTGTTTGTCAATGTTAGAAATGTATATACATTGAAATGAAGTCACCTGAAAGAATAAGCTAATTTTTAGTTCATGTTACTCAGAATTCCAGATTTCATCAGATAAATTGCACCCTCCTTACTTCCAGTGGCCAATAGACACTGTACCACTAGTATAAGTGAAAAGATACAGCCCATGCTAAACTGAGTGAAAAGTAAAGTGCAAGAAGAATCTTCAAAGTTGTGGAGTTGTCTGATGCTGTCCTACCAAGTGAAATTACACCCCATAATTAGAACTAAGAGTATATGTCTGTTTCAAACATGTAAGGTACCACATGTGGAGAAAGGTATTTTCTGTGCTGCAAGTCTAAATGAATCAGGCTCTCAATCATCCACACAATTATGTCTCATTACTATACACACGTGTACATACATCACCCACTGACACATGGCAGCCCTTCCACACTACCCTTAGTCAATGTGGTGCGAACCATAGTATATGGCTCTTTAAAGATTAGGCGTGAAGCCAATCTAGCTGTGCATGGGGTTATGTGCAAATAATGTACAGGTTGTTTTGACTATAGAGTCTCATAATGATTAGGACTAATCAGGATTGACTCTCACTACAGGAAAGGATTACTAGCCCTGGCCTAGATGATGTTTGTGACCTGGATGGACAACATTAGTATATGGAAAGTGCTGAGGGTTCTCAGCAGATCACTGCTAATTAGTATTTCCTAGGAAATTTTAAATGTTTTAAAACAATTTGTACTGACTATTTTGGGAATGCATGTGAGAGATGAAACAATTCTGTGCCACATTGTTACTTCCAAACAAAATCACTCAAAACCTCTTTTGTTGTTTTATTTTTCTCATCCATACAGGTCAATGTCCAACAAAAGTGGGACATAGGAAAGGCCATCGCAAAGAAGTAGTGGACCCTACTGGTCCATAAGCAGCACGGCCTATATTGTAGGAGTAGGTGGTAGGACCTCTCATGCTGGACCACAAGGTTAGCCCAAGTCCAGCTAAGCCAGGTCTTCCAAAGAGGTAAGTGCATGTGCCACCTGGAGCCCCCAAATGGCCTGTATACTTGCGGTGGCCTCACCAGAGCTTAATGGGCAGTTGAGGGACCAATACAAGCATCAGTGGGGTCAATTATTTAATGTAGCTATTTTTGTTATTTAACCTTTTTAATGACATCAATGTTGTTTGACAGCAACATGATGGTTGACACACACCCAACGCAGAAGAGGATTTCTAGAGGTGTAAGTTATTCAGATGGTGTCTGATGCTGTGTTTGGTGTATTGTTCTGTTCCAAAGGTTTTCATTAGTTTCCTCGTCACAAGCCAAACACTGTTTTGAGCAGACACATGTCAGCTTATGAAAAAGTTGTATCTGTATTTTCTCCATGTAATGAGGGTCATTTGTGCCAAACATGCCACAATTGAGGTTTGAGTCAGGTGTAATGCTCCATCACAAATGTGAGTAGGTAATGTAGGCCTGATTACTGCTGACATGGTATATATTTAATTTTATTTTATTTAATGCGTTTTTATATAGCGCGGACTTTACCCGAAGGTGTCAGAGCGCTTCACAATAGGCAAAGTAAAGATACAAGAGGAGAAGAATTACAAGTGAGCCTGTTACAAAAACAAACGCACTATATGTGTCATATGCACTTATGACACATTTAGGGCCAGATGTAGCAAAATTTTGCGAGTCGCAAATGGCCCGAATCGCAATTTGCGACCCCGCAAAATCGGAAATGGGATGCAAAAATCCCATTTCCGAATCGCAAATAGCGACGCAAGCCATTACCGACTCGCTAAATTTGCGACCCCATAGTGCGACCCGCAAATAGGAAGTCGCAATTTGAGAGTCGCAAACCATATGAAAAAGCCAGTCGCAAATTGCGACTAGTCGCAAAAAGCCCATTTTGCACACCCAATTTACCACTAACTCAAATCAGGTGGTAACCAGAACCAAAGTATAAAAGGAGACCCAGAAGGCACCTGGGTTACTCAAGATGGTGGAGATATATGTGATAGCAAGGAGGAGGAGAGTCCACGCCGCACAGCAGAGGAGGAGGAGGAGCCAGAGACAGGAGAGGATATACAGAACCAGGCAGACACTTTTCCAACAAACAGAGGAGGAGATATATGATAAATAAAGACTCAGCAGTGCAGCAATATTAGAATTAACAGATCTACTCAATCCGCAGCTGCAATGCCAGACTGTGCGCGTCAGCGCCATCCCCAAACATGTGCAAGTGCTATGCTCACTGAACCTCTTGGCCTCGGGTAGCTATCAGGGGGTCATTGCTGTGGCAGGTGGGGTATCCCAAAGTGCACTCTCACGGTTCTTCAGATGTTTCTTAGATGCCATACTCACACACATGTCCAGATACATATACCTACCCAGGAATGAGGCAGAAATCAACAGCACCAAGTTGGAATTCTACAGGATTGCTAACTTCCCTCCTGTAATGGGGTGTGTAGACGGGACACATATACAAATATGCCCTCCTGCAAATCTGGAATATCTGTTCCGCAACCGGAAGTGTACCCACTCACTGAACATCCAGGTGGTATGTGACGCCCATTATGTCATCACTGACATGGTAGCCAAATTTCCAGGGAGTACACCCTGAATACACCCTGAAGCCATACAACTGGTCACTGTAGAAACCATCCATGCCCTGCTAACATTGTCCATTTATGCCAAACAGGTGACAGTGCATATGCGCTACGACCATGTATACTTACCCCGTACTTAACACCCAGCAATGAGAATGAGAGGCGATACAACAGTGCACATAGGAGGACCCCAAATGTCATAGAGAGGACCTTTGGACGGTTGAAGGCAAGATTCCCATGCCTCCACAGAAGTGGAGGTGCACTCCAGTATGCCCCAATAACAACATTCAAGATAGTTGGCGCATGCGCTATACTGCACAACATTGCCACCAGACGTGGGCTACATCTCACCCCTGAAGACCCAGATTCGGAGGATGACGCGCAAGAGCTACCACATTGCCATCATGGGGATAGAAGCATTGCAAATCAAGGCAGACAGAGACGGGACCACATTACAAACCAATACTTTGGAAGGTATGTGCTAACTGTCACCACACACACTAATGTCACACACAAAGAGCCCAGTTGTGAAGTGGAACAAACAAGAACTTTTATTAAGTGAACCTAAGTAATTATGAACTGAACTTTTGGGAAGGGGCTGTAAATGTCCACCTGCAATGAGGACACATTCACCTCATGTGCCTCAAGTGTCCTGCAGTGTATAGGCTCAACTCTTCCACCTGGGACGCCCAGCATGGCTAGTGCTTGGAGTGTCAGCAGATCCCTGACGTGCACTGCCACTCCTCAATACCCTTGTGTCCGTGGCAGATGCACTACTGACGGTGGAGCCCTCCTCATTATCTTGAGGTGTGTCTGCCGTGCCCCTAGCCACCTGTCTTGCTTCCATCATGTCCACAGCGTGGCTAATCCGACCCAGTCCCCGAGCCACATCCCCTGCAAAGTGGCCCAAGTCAACCTGCAAACTAACTGTACGGTGTGACAGCCCTGTGGTGTTGACTGCCAGGCGGACGATTGGTGCAGCCATGCGGTCCAACCGGTGTATGAGTTGCCGCTCATGGCGCCTCGCACTCTCTCTCTCTGACACTAGTTCAGTTACGAGTTGACGAATGGAGAGTACAAGGTCACCAACATTATTGTTCAGGCGTTGGAACTCTGTGTGCACCTGTACCAGCCCTGTGGTGAAATTCCGCTCCATACGTTGCATTGCCCCAGATATTACCCTCATCTGTCTTGTTTGCAGGCACTGACCACTTATGAGGGCTGCCTCCGCAGCGGACATGGAAGAGTCACCTACATCCTCCTGGGACACTGCAGGGACATGGACTCAGCGTCTGCGACGCGGTGGAGCATCAGGGTCCTGCTGTATGGCACTGTGGCTGGGACCGGGTGCTGTGTCGGTCTCCCGAATGTCCATTGGTGCAGCTGGAGGGGACTGTGGTTGGGTGGTGCTGGGCCCTGTAGTGGCTGCTTCTGACTCCTGTGCTGCCTGTTCGCTGCTCTCTGCACCCTGGACGCACTGGCTGGAGGGGATGTCTTGTGGGAGACCTGTGGGACATAGGGAACACACTGTCAGTATCTAACATCTGTTGTATGCCTCCTAATAAACTGTTGCCTATCAGCTGACTACTGAACTACATTGCCCATAATGCACCATTCTGGTGGTTGTAAGTCTGGAATGGAGCTAATTTGGTTGTGCATGCTGCTGTGTACTGGGTGGGTGGGGGTATGGTAGATATGGGTGTACATGCATGTTTCATGGTACTCACTTGTTGATGTTCCAGGCGCTGACGTGTCCAGCTCTCCCATTCCAGCCACTGCCTCAGGCTCAAGGGTCTGTACCACAAGTTCCTCCATGGGTGTGGGTGGTGGGACGGTGGATGGGCCTCCTTCTGTGCCCCTCATCTCCCGGAGGCGCTCTGCCCCCCTCTCCTTGGTCCTGGAGCGCAGGTCATACCATCTCTTTTTTATCTCCTCTATACTCCTGTGGCTCACCCCTATGGCGTTGACCTTCTCCTGGATGTCATTCCAGATCTGCCTTTTTTCAGTCTCTGGCACACTCAGGGCAGCCCTTCTGAATAGCTGGTCATGGTGCTGGCAGCATTCATCTGTCAGCACCTGCAGTTCCTTTTCTGAAAACTTCAGTTTTCTCTTCCTGCCAGAGTCTTCCATTCTTGCTGCTGTTCCTCAAGGTGGTTGCTCAGCAGTTTGAACAGGGTGTGGTCCTCCCTCCTCCCAGGTGTATTTGTAAACATCCTGGCTGTGATGTCATCAGCAAGAGCCAGAAAGTCTTTTCCAGACAGTTCTGCTGCACCTGCATGCAATTTGCGGCACAGTCGCAATTTGCGACACCCACTCGCAATTTGCGTGTCCGTTTTTAGCGAGGTCGCAAAAAGCGACCTCGCAAATCAATCAATCAATCAATCAATCAAGAAATTTGTATAGCGCGCTACTCACCTAGAGGGTCTCAAGGCGCTGGGGGGGGGGAGGACCGCTACTGCTCAAACAGCCAGGTCTTGAGTTGCTTCCTGAAGGAGAGGTGGTCTTGGGTCAGACGGAGGTGGATGGGGAGGGAGTTCCAAGTCTTGGCTGCCAGGTAGGAGAAGGATCTTCCTCCCATGGTGGCTTTTCTAATGCGAGGCACGGCAGCGAGGGCGTGGCTGGTCGATTGTAGCTGGCAAGTGTAGAAGGTCAGGCGGTTGTTGAGGTACCTGGGGCCCAGGTCGTGGAGGGCCTTGTGTGCGTGGGTGAGGAGGCGGCCCAGGTTGCGTGCGTGGTCCGTTGGTTTGGGTGCGCTGCCCAGGGCCGGGGGCCACCAGGAGACGTCCCAGGCAGAGGGTGATGATCCAAGGATGAGGACTTCCGTCTTGTCTGAGTTCAGTTTCAGGCGGCTGTTCATCATCCACTCGGCTACGTCTTTCATCCCTTCGTGCAGGTTGGTTCTGGCGGTGGCTGGGTCGTTGGTGAGGGAGAGGATCAGCTGGGTGTCGTCGGCATAGGAGATGATGTTGAGGTTGTGATGGCGTGCGATGGCTGCAAGGGGGCTCATGTAGACGTTGAAGAGGGTGGGGCTGAGTGATGATCCTTGTGGTACACCGCAGATGACTTCGGTGGCCTCGGATCTGAACGGGGGGAGGCGGACTCTCTGGGTTCTTCCGGTGAGGAACGAGATGATCCACTCTAGTGCCTTCTCTTGAATTCCGATGTTGCTGAGGCGCTGCACTAGGGTGCGGTGGCAGACAGTGTCGAACGCTGCGGAAAGGTCCAGGAGGATGAGGGCCGCTGTTTCCCCGTTGTCGAGCAGGGCTCGGATGTCGTCAGTGGCTGCGATGAGGGCGGTCTCGGTGCTGTGGTTGGCTCAGAAGCCGGACTGTGAGTGGTCGAGGGATCCATTAGTCTCGAGGAAGGCGGCCAGCTGTCTGTTGATGGTCTTCTCAATGACTTTGGCAGGAAACGGGAGGAGCGAGATGGGGCGGTAGTTCTTGAGGTCGGTGGGGTCTGCTGATGGTTTCTTCAGGAGGGCGCTGAGTTCGGCATACTTCCAGCTCTCCGGGTAGGTGGCGGTGTTGAAGGAGCAATTGATGATGTCCCGGAGATGGGGTGCGATGACGGAGTCGGCCTTGTTGAAGACGTGGTGGGGGCATGGGTCGGTTGGTGATGCGGAATGGATGGTGTTCATCGTGTGGATGGTGTCTTCGGTGCTGACCGGGGTCCAGGCGCGGAGGGTGGTGTTGGGGGGCGTCGGTTTGGTGGTTGGGTGCGTGGTCTGTGCGCCGAAGCTGTTGTGTATGTCGGCGATCTTGCGGTGAAAGAACGAGGCGAGTGAGTCGCAGAGGTCTTGTGAGGGGGTGATGTCGTTGTTTCCGGCGCTGAGGTTGGAGAGCTCTTTGACGATGCTGAAGAGTTCCTTGCTGTTGTGTGCGTTGTTGTCTAGTCGTACTTTGAATGCTGTCTTCTTGGTGGTGTGGATCAGCTGGTGGTGTTTACGGGACGCGTGCTTGAGGGCGGTCATGTTGTCTGTAGTCGGGTTTTTTCGCCAGGCTTTTTTGAGGGTGCAGCAGTTCTTCTTGGAGATCTTGAGGTCGTTGTTGAACCAGGAGGCTTTCTTGCTGTTGGGTCTGATGGGATGGGTTTTCAGGGGTGCGAGGTTGTCAGCGCAGTTGGTGATCCACTGTGTAAGGTTGTTGGCTGCTTGGTTGGGGTCCGCTGAGCTGGCGGGAGGGTTCTGGCTCAGTGATGTGGAGAGCTGGTCGGTGGTGATCTTGTTCCAGCTCCTGCAGGGAGCCTGATGTGGGTGGTGGTGAGTCTCGCCACCGGACTCGCAATCTGTGGTGCGACTTCATTTGCGAGTCGCAAAATGAAGTTGTTTTTTCTTGTTGGATACCAGTTTGCGAGTCGGAAATTGCGAGTCGCAGCGAATCGCAATTTCCGACTCGCTATTTTTTAGCTACCTACATCTGGCCCTAAATATTTACATTGGTAAGTTGGTACAATGACAATATTATCATAAGCACCTACCCCAAAGGACTGGAAACGTGTACAATGGCATCAATCCTTAACTGAAATATGGCGGAGATATGTTTTCATGGTGAGATTCAAGTCCGTTCACGTAGACAGTAGCAGATTTTCATGAAGCCTTAGTCCATCGCAAATGTGCATGTAAGCCAGTCTGTGTCAACCAGCATGAATTCTTATGCCAAACAGATGGGAATGTGTCCACATTGGTGACAGACTTACATGTACCCCAAAGGACATGTAAGTGTCCTTACTCATTTCCAGATGAAAAATCAATGATGGTGAGAAAAGTGATACTTAAAAGGACATTTGCAGATGGAACGTTACATCACATAGATGTTGGAGTATCCCATCTTGATAAGTCAATATCAGTCCCAAAACATGACTCTTTCGGAAATGTGGATATGTTTTGCTCTGTATTGAAGTCATTTGTCATGCAGAGAAAAAAAAGTGGATGGAAAACAAAGGGCATACATAATATGGGAGCTGGGGGGAATTTTTAGACTGTGAGGAAATAGTGTGTGAAACTCTTCCCTACTGGCATGAGGTACTGATGATAAAGAAGCCAAGTTTGAGGGCCTTGAAGCTCGTTTAATATGTAGACTTGCCAAATGTTTTGTGCGCAAAGTTCGTGTTCCATTCTATATACAAAGACACGTTTGAAAAGTTGTATCTGTGTTTTCAGCATCATCTGGGAAAGGCAAAGGTGACAGTGACCACGTCCGTGGGGAAGAAGCTGGGCACTGTGAGACCAGTGCAGACACCACCAACACAGAGGGACCCAGTGCACAGAGGGTAAGGGGACTGCCACCAAGCATCTTAAAAGTATCTTCTGAGGTCTCTACAGAAGACCAGTCCCTAGTTGTAGAGGATCATAGTGTGTCAATTCCACCTGCATTGTAGTCCACCACCCATGTTTCCATCTCAACCCTCCATCTTACTCTCCCCAGTTGACTGTACCCACCCCTCTGAAAGGGGTGGCATCACTTTTGCAGCAGGCACCTCCCCCAAACCTTGACTCCCAGGCTGCACTCAATGAGGAGGCTAGTGACCTGTTGCAGACTATCTCTGTAGGCCAGACTGCACTACTAAATGCCATCCAGGGGATTAGTGGGCAGATGACAGAGATGCCAGCTTACCCGGATGCCATTCACAGTGCCATGTCTAGCCTACATTTCAGGGTCTGACCTCCTCATTGCCTGTAGCCTTTTACCCATCCGAAGCTCCTGCCCAAACGCCCACCCCTTCCCTATCCCAAAGCCCTCTTCCCAACTCATCCAAAGCACATACACACATATTTGCACACAACCACTCAAACACACACAAGCAGCACCTCCACAAACAAACACAGCAAGAAACAGACAAATACACACTCAAATGCATTAAGTATGTGTTTCTTAGTATCCATAATGTTCTTGATAGGCAATCTCTTTTTCTGTGAAGTTGACAAAATGTATCTTGGAATCAAAGAGGTATCTCACAATGGTACAGACTTGAAATGTGTTTACAGTAGGGATCATCCATTTATATATTCATATATCTATATAGAACATTTTTTGTTTTCGCGTCAATCAGGGTTAGGACCTCTGTAGCACTTGTTTGTTTTCACAAAGTGTCCCCTCCTAAGATTCTGAACTATACCACATTAGTTATTTTTTTATGAGTTTCCTATGTGGGTTATTACATTTTTTCATAAACTCCAGTGTAAATATAATAGCGCAGAATGAATACTGTATGGGATGCTGACATTAACTTTAGTAGGTATATGATGAACAGGCTTAGACACTAACCATGCAATACTAATGACTCTTTTTATTATGTGCAGGAGGGCCTTTCCGTATAATATTATTGTGTTACATAAAATCCAGACGTGATTTATCCAAACAGGTAAGCACTAAGGCCCATATTTATGGGTTTTGTGATGTAGGGCAGTGCAGCAGGCCAACTTGCTGTGCTGCCCCGAGCCACATGGAAAGGACAGGATTGCACTGTTTTATTCAATATGGTGAATTCCTGTCCATTCCCCCTGCACTGGCACACCTTTGATAGCCTAGCACCAAAGTAGGCACTCTTGAACCATGCAGGATTATTTTTGTGCAGGAAAGAGCACCTTTCAAAACAATCCTGAGAGCCTTTTTCCGATTTGTATTCAGCACACAAAATATATTTCTCCTTGTTACGCCTCTACTGGGTATTGGTGAGATTTTGGCACATTCTCAGGTTTACAAGTTCTTGTAAACCTCACAATGGTGCAAATTCCATGTATGTTGTGTTAGAAGACCCATGCAACACCCATGGAAATGTCTCTCTGGTGCAGAGTAACGTAGCGCATCAATTTTCTCTGCGTTATATTACTCACAATATATGAAGCCACGTAGGGCCACGCAATGTGGCCTCACATGGCTTCATAAATCTCACTTAAAGTTTGGTCGCTCTTGTGCCATGTTTCATGGTGCAAAAGTCTTGCAAACCAGGCTATAAATGTGGCCCTAACTATTTTTGGAATACGTGTGTGACAGGCACAGGGCCTAGAATGCTACCATTCTTAAAGAATTGCTATTGGGTGTACAAGATTACCATATTTTTGACCTGTTTATGCTAACAAAACAGAAAGGTTTCTTTTTTCTTTTGTGCATGTGAGACGACTGTATTTCAGAGATAATTATTTTAATTACATGGACATCTTCCTATGCACAAATCGCTTTGTGAAAGCAAATAAGAAAAACAACATTTGCTTAGCTTTCTCTGTGCCCCTGAAACAGTTGCCTGCTGTCCATAGCCCTAGTAAGAGAGTCAAAACTACTAACTGCTCAGAAAACAGAACAATTATGATGCTAACAATATATGAGTATGTATTCAAAGCTGTTAGGTAGGAAGTGAGACTAGACCAATCTATTAGCGCAAGTAGAGATGTGTAATGTAAAATATTTTGGGTATTTTCAATGTTCATTTGTTTTTATATTGTGATTGCTAAGATTAGAATGATAATTGCCATAATTCTAATACAGAAGATTTATGAGCTGGTTTTATTGCTCAGAACAAATAAGTTTGTGTTGCAAAATGTTAACTACAGTGTGAATGTAATGTTTCCAGGGACTGGAGAATGGGACCACTTACAGATATGTATATGTATACATACAACCTTCCTGCAGATAAGGGTTCCTCTGAAAGGAACCTAGGAGTCCTATTCACAAAGGTAAACCTACCCATGTAGATCTACTACTTATACACTTTCTCTACAGTTTTGAGTAACTTTACGACTTTGAGTCAGTGAAAAAATCTGATATGAAAGTTACTCAAAAGTGTATATTTACTCGTCTCCATCTCTGAAACTGCAGGTGGGGCCACATTCTTAAGTGTAAAGTTGCTCATGCCCAAACAGACCAGTAGTAAGTCTAACCCCTGACATGGCCAACCAATGATATTGCAGCACCTTCTCATAGAAACTAATGGAGGTATGGACTTAAAATACTACCCCATTAGAAATAATGTCAAATTAAAAACAATCATTCCGTTCAGTTAAAAATAGAACTAATTTGAATTTCATATAAAAAAAGTATTACTACATAATACAAAAGTATTTTTTATTTTAGTGTGAATTTGTTTAAATTTAAATCTCAGAATAATAATATTACATTAGTTTATTGTATTTAGAATAATTAAATATTGTATTTAAAAATAAGTTACTAGTACAATAACTATTTTATTGTGGTCTAAATTTAAAATTAATATCTACATTTAATTTACAATAATAATCAACATACAATATGTTTACAATCTATTAAGTTTAATAAACATTTTCAATTTTCCATATATTAACCACATGGAAATCTCCGCCCCGTTGATGGGCATCTCCCTTTAGTAAAATATAGGTTAAACTGACATAGAATGCTTGACAGACAGGAGAAGGTATTCTAAAGGATGTAGCAAAAGTGAACTGATTTACTTTAGTCAGATCAAGACAGCAATAAACATACACAAAGAAACACACAAACACACTCACACATATATATTTATGGTTACAGACTTGGTAATATAATTACAATTGAAAGCTCCAGCAGTTTTAAAGGAAGTCTGTAATGTTATGCAGTAGAAGCGTGTTTGTATCATGCTTCATGGGGGTCACAAGGTGAATGACAGGCTTCAATTTCAACATTTGCATCCAAAAGATCATAATCATGACAGTTAGAGAATAAATACTGATCATTCTGTTAGTACGACCATTCTCTCTACTTTTGTAACAGTACAGGTGGAATGTATGTCGGAACAACGCATGCTGGAACAATGCATGCCTGAACAAGGAGGTCGGAACAACGACTGCTTTGTTACAACTAATGCCTTTACCACAAATGCCTTAAACAATTTTTCGTGGTAAAGGCATTCCTGGTAAAGGCATAAGAGATAGGCAGGCATGGTTCTGGCATGTGTTCCCTTTGGCCCCCCACCCCCACCCCTAAAAATTACCGCAACCCCCCCACCCCCTCCCCTAAAACCACCCCAACCCCCCACCCTTGCCCCTACAACTACCCCAACCCCCCACCTCATCCCTAAAATTACCACGACCCCCACCCTGCCCCTAAAACAACCCCAACCCACCCCATCCCTGAAACCTAAAGTACCCCAACCCCCACCCCTTAAACTTAAAAACACCCACCCCTAAAACTACCTTGAGCCCCCCACCCGCCCCTAAAACCTAAACCCCCCAACCCCTCACCCCACCCGTAAAATTACCCGACCTCCAACCCACCCCTAAAACCACCCCAACTCCCACCCCTAAAACAACCCCATCATTAAAATCAAAACTACCCCAACCCCACCCCTGAAACCTAAAACCACCCCCCACCCCGCCCCTAAAACCTAAACCCCCCAACCCCTCACCCCACCCGTAAAATTACCCGACCCCCAACCCACCCCTAAAACCACCCCAACTCCCACCCCTAAAACAACCCCAACCCCATCATTAAAATCAAAACTACCCCAACCCCACCCCTGAAACCTCAAACCACCCCAACACCCGCGCCCCTAAAACTACCCCGAGCCCCCCACCCCTAAAACCCCCCAACTACCCCACCCCGTCCCTAAAATTACCCGACCCCCCAACCCACCCCTAAAACCACCCCAACCCGCACCCTTAAAATTACCGCAACCCCTCACCCCTAAAACCTAAACCACTCCAAACCCCCACCCCACCCCGAAAAACCTAAACCACACCAACCCCCCACCCCAAATACTAAAAATACCCGCCCCCCACCATGCCCCTAAAACTAAAAATTCCCCTCCCCCAAACCTAAACCGCCTGACCCCCACCCCTAAAACTAAAAATACCCCAACCCCCCACCCTCGACCCTAAAACTAAAAATACCCCTCCCCTCCCTCTCCCACCCCTAAACCTAAACCGCCGGACACTCCCTCCCCTAAAGCTAAAACCCCAACCCCCTCCCCTAAAACTAAAAATACCCCGACCCCCCGCCCCTAAAACTAAAACCCCAACCCCCACCCCTAAAACTAAAACCCCTGCCGCTAAAACTAAAAATAGCCAGACTCTCCACCCCCACCCCTAAAACTAAAACCCCAACCCCCGCCGCTAAAACTATAAATACCCCTTCCTTCCCTCCCCGCCCATAAACCTAAACTGCCCTGATGCCCTCTCCCCTAAAACTAAAACCCCAACCCCCCACCCCGCCCCTAAAACTAAAACCCCAACCTCCCACCCGCCCCTAAAACTAAAAATACCCCAGCCCCTAAACACAGCCCCACTTACCTGACTCATCGCTTTGTCCTACTCATCCGACTTCCTTGTTCTGTGCCTTAACCACGCATGTGCGTGGTTCAGCACATGCGTGGTTAAGGCACAAAACAACGAAGTTGTGGTTAACAAAAGCATTGTTGCGCTTTCGTTGTCCACAACTTCGTTGTTACAGAGTCGTCATTCAGGGCGTTTCCCGTACAGGTGAGCAGTTTTGGATTTTACATCATACCATGGTAGAGCTTTTTGGGGCATGCTTATCCTCCATGATAGGAGACATTTTAACATGTAACACATTAAGAAAGAATATGACATATCCAATGGTGAAATACTTCAACAACAATTATTAGAGTAATTGGGAGAACTTGCAGTTTTTTGGGATTGATTTGGTGTTATTCCCATTGTAGAACTCGAGTACAGCTTATCTACACCCACACACTCCCTGGAAGTTAAAATGAGGGTGCAACAGAAGTTTACACTCTGGGAGGAGTGCTGGACAAATGCAGATTATGTAAAGCATTGATTCTTGTGCTTGGTGACACCATTTGCATGTTGTGTCTATAGTCTTTGCCAGGGAATAGAGACAATAGCTCCATGTTGGCAGGCCACCAAAGCGCTGGTTCATAAACTGAGTTTTAGTAATGGATAGCAGCTGTCTGGCTAGGGTTGCCTTCTAAACTGACAATAACGTTTCTCCTCATCTAGTCAACTACTGCCAAATATGTGTTTTTGTATCAAGGAAAGATAATTGGCTTATGCGGTTATTGATTTGTTTTTTGAAAACTGTAAAAGAAAGAGTCAGGTCCAATAGCTTCTAGGCTTGGAGGAATGTTAAGCTTTTTACAAAGTAACCTCTGAAAGTCGATATTCTGCCTGAGTTCAATATTTCTTGCCAGGTCGGAGATCCAACAAAGTCAGACTCATTTAAAAAAAAAATTAAAACAGAATTTCATAACTGCTCCTTGTCTCACATGTCATTAATTTAAAAGGCCAATCTCAATTCTGATTTGGGCAGGTTGTTAGACCTGTCAGCCTTAGAGTGGTCTTAACCCAAACATTTTGCTTTCTCACATCCAAATTTGCTGAATTCTTTACTTTTTGGCCCTAGGACTCTGTGCACATTACCACTGCTGACAAGTGTTAAGGTGCTTGTGATCTCTCCCTAAAACATGGTTTGATTGGCATATACCCACTTGTCATATTTAATTTACTTATAAGTCCCTAGTAAAGTGCACTTCCTGTGTCCAGGACCTGTAAATTAAATACTACTAGTAGGCCTGCAGCACTGATTATGTGTGCAGTTTAAACTGCCATGGCATCCTGGCAAGACAACTCTTTTGCAAGGCCCAAGCTTTCCTTTTTAAAACAGATGTTATTCCTAAGGTAGACCCCGGATAGTCCTACAAGTAATGTGCTGTATACATGTATTTTTTAAATGTTACCTGACCAGGTAGTAAAAAACTCTTAAAGTTATTCTTCACTACTGCAAGGCCTATCTCTCCCATAAGTTAACATTGGGATTGTCTTATTATTTGTTATAAGTCTAATTTCCAATTGAGAAGAGCTAGGACCCCCCAGTTTGGTGTCTCTGAAATCATATTTTAAAATCACAACTTGTGATGAAGTTGAATTTTGAACTGTAACTCAGAAAATTGCACTTTTTGAAAGTTGGCATTTCCTTACTTTAGCCATTTGGTGTTTGCTGCCTGTCTCTGATCACTTTTCTGGGGTGGGTGCAAGCTGGGCCTTGTGTATTCCTTCTAGCCAGCCACTCACAATGGGAACTTAGGAGTGACTTTATGGGCCCTGATGGGTCATCCTGAGAGAACAGGAAGTAGTACTGGCCAAAGCCTTACACTAACACCTCAAAAGGCAGTGTTCTGTCCCCACACAAAGTGCTGCATAACCCCTGTAGTGGGTCTGGAAGCAGGCAGGAAGTGAACACCTCAGTGCACTTCAAATACTTCTTTGAAGTCCCCCACTTCAAAGGCACCAATGGGTATAAGAACTGGATTTCAGACTCTAAGAATAATTCTGGATCTGTGGGTACTCTGCAAGGAACAATGAATACTGTGCTGCTGGACTGCTTCTTTGAAGAATTTCTGCGTAGCTGTGCTGACCTGCTGCCTGCCGCTTTCCTTTCCTGAGTGAGAAGGACTGGACCTGGAAATCTCCAACTGAGAACCCAGAATGACTCCAAGGTCTAGCTGTCTGGCCTCATGAACTGTTGGAAATAAAATACCTCAAACCAACCCAGCACTGAAACTGGAAGCTGTGTGGTGCCACCCCAGTCTTGGGCCCTTGGAAGTAGGTCTTAAGGTGCTGCTCCAGAAGAACCACCACATCTCCGCTGTTGCGTGGACAGAACTGGTGCATATCTTTCATTACGTGAATTAAAACAGTACAATACTTTCATAGGCAGCACTTCCTTCAGTGCAAGGTCCCTGTGGACAACAGCCCCGATGATGACACCGAACTTTGCATTGCAGGGACTGTGCTCATCGTAATCTGTGCATCACCTCAACACAGAGGGCACATGCACCCGAACTCCATTGCATCTTGGTTCCAACGCATCACCTCAGTTGTGTGGACCACTTCTACGCATTTCTTCAAGTGCATGGGGAAAACTGGGGCCTCTCCTCAATGGCATGGTTTGGAACCAACACAACACTCCCACATGGGATTTTAAGGTACTTTGGTTCAGCGGGACATAACAGGGCCCATGTAGCCAGCACACGCTTCATTGAGGTCAGCTTTAATTTTTGACTTTGTCCCAATCCGGTGTGACCAGATATCCCTGGTTGGTGCTTTTTGCTTCTCAGAGCAATTTTACAGTTTAATTCTAAAAAAATCATAGTTCAAGTTCTACTTGTGGAATCTTCATCACTTTGGTCTTGTTTTATTTGTTAAATTAAGTTTTATTTTTCTAACCAAGTGAGATATCTTTCTCTGCAGTGTTTTCACTGTTCTATTGTTTGACATGTTCCACAGATACTTTATACATTGTGTCTGCTCAGAGGGTGACTACAGGTTAATTTAGGATGTGTTTGGGATTTCCCTGACTATGATTGATCAGGGTGAATATGTCTGTCAACCAAAAATCCAATTTCTACAATAGGTGAAGTGTTGTGAGGAAAGAGAAAAAGTTGTCCATAAATCCTGAAATTAAGTGTCTCTAGCACATTCAACTTTCAGCCACCCAGGGGTTTGCACCCAGAAGAGGCAGGTGGCAAAATTTAGAAATTCAGTACTGCCAGCAACGAAAGCATTGCCCAGTCCCACAAACACTTATGTAACATAAATGTGGCTGCCAGTAGTGAGACCACCTTGGTTTTTATTGCAATGTTTTTAGACAGAGAAGGAGCATCTGGAGTCAATAATTGTACCATAGTATGCTGTACTCCTGATCCTGAGAGAGCTTTGCAGTAAGTGTCGGGGGCTGGATTTTGTCTTTTGTTCTTTGTGAATGTTTCCACCTTTGTTCTCTTTCAATTCATTTGAAGGTTATATTTCACTGTATATTGGAGAAGGGATTTCAGCATTCTTTGCAGGCCAAATTTGGTCCTTCATAACAGTATTGTCTGTGCAGAGAATATTGGCAAGAGGCTTCCCTACTAATTTTGGACTAATTGAGAAGTGACAGGTGATGATAGGGAGCTGTGCGTGAAGAGAGTTTAACCAAAATATATAATCAAATTGCAAACAGAATCACCCTCTGGATTAAATATGGATGAGGAATGGCCATATATCTATGATTAGCTAGGATATATAGAAATATAGGGACATAGGGCCTGATTTATATCTTGGTGGATGACATACACCATTACTACTTTCTTGTCTTCCATAATACAAGTGTGTTATATCCTATGGCACATGTATTATGGAACATGGGATATCTGTCAAGTTTGAGACACACATTCCCATCTGCCAAGTTATAAATTATGCTGTAAATCACAAAGATAAGTCTGCATGTGTGGATCTCCTCGTGTATAGCTCTTCATCTAGCTGTAAATAACCTCATGGTTGGAATTCTAAATTTAAATTTTTAGATTTAAACCGAGATGTATCTCCTTCTGTGCAGCTCTGATATTTGTGCAGTACTAATCCAGGACTTAAAATTCACAACACCCTCTTTAAGCTATGTAGGAAAATGCCTTTTTGTGTGGTCACCCCCATTTTTCTAGGCTGAAGCTGTTGTTTTTTTACTTTCCACAATGAGATACTCCTAACCAGTCTCTACATACTAGAACACTTCTAACCAATGCCCAATACATGTGCTCTGATCCCTAAAGCATGTCAAAATTGGCTGCACTCCTGATTAGCATATGTAATGTACCTATAAGCCCGTTCTTAAAAAGAAGGACATATATTTTATGTTTTACATGTCCTCTCATTGAAAACCCTCAAAAGACTTTTATCACTGTAGAAAAGCTGACTCTACTATAGGGAGGCAGTGGCCTACATTATTACGCCTTTTAATGTTTAACTTCTGTTTGGGAGTAGTAAAAAAAATTATTCAAGGATTCATTTTATTAGTAATTTAAAATCCCTCATAATTGTCAAGTCAGCATTTATATTCCTATTTTGAAAATGACAGTTCTAGACAGTTTCCTGGCTGACCCAATTGTGCATTTCTGTCAGTATTCTCTGTCACCCAAGAGCTAAATGGCTTCTTGATTAGGTGTGAACTGGTTCCCAGAACTGGGTCAAAGGTAGACAAGTTGACCTTGCCCTGACAGAATGGCCATCTGGACTCTGCCCAGGAACTTAATTAACCTCAAATGATGCCTACCCTGTCACAGGCAGCTGTAGCTCACATTAGATACTGGCCCCTCCTTTGTCCTGCTAGTCAGCCAGGTACCAATTCTAGTGGGAAAAGTGCTTCCACCAGAACTGATTTCAGTGAGCACAAGTGAGCCTATTATCATAGTCACACATCACATCTACTTGGACCTTCTACGTGGGCATAAGGAGCTCTGCACAGAGGAGGAAAGCTTGAGTCTTCTTGATTTTATGTAGAGAATTGTATCATGGGGTAGTTTACTGTAAAACACACTGGAAGTGCTGCCAAAGTTAGTAGGGTCATCCATCGGAACCTTAACTCCGTTGGTTAGGTTGTGACCAGCAGTTTCTCCCAGCTGCAGGTTGGCATTCGGCATAAATGGGGCACCCAGTACCCTTTATGTAACACCTCTGAACCTGTGGAAGACAGAAGAAGGACTACACCTGTTGTTGTGACCTGTAAGGAGGACCCTAAGAGCTGTACCTGCTCGCACTGTACCCAGGCTCGAGAAGTGGACTCCAGGTGTCAGTTGGCTGAACTGTTAAGCTGCAGGAAGATAAAAGCAGCAAGGAACCCACTTTCCTGAAGAGCCCTGCTGACCAGTTTCAACTGGATCTGCCCTGGACCCTATTGGTAGAGCATGCAGATCCACTGAGGGCCTGGCATTGCCACGGCTCCCATTATGTTCTTCACAGCGGCAAAACCAATTCTGTGGGTCTGATGCTGAGTGGCACCTAACAACATCCAGCCCTCTGGCCACAGTCTGCAGCCTTCCCAACTGAAGTAGTCTGATTTCCAGAAAAGAGTGTAAGTTCGAAGGTAGAAATCTTCACTGGATCTGATGGAAAGCTGTATCCGATAGATGTTGATGGCTTCCTGGGTGACAAGCAGACTTTTCCCTTTTAGACCTTTTCCTGTCTTCAACAGTTGATCTTGTCGCCGATGCTGACCTCATCTTTGAAACTAGCCTGGAACCTTGTCCCTTTGAGGACTTACCCTTCTGAGCAAATTCTTGAGTCTGAAGATAACCCTTTGATGTGGATGTGCCTGGACCTTGTATCCAGCCCGAGTTTCATTGGAGGGGGCCTTATAATTGACATTTGTACTGGCCTACTGCAACCAGTTGCCCATGGTTGGCGCTTTGTGCTTTTTGTTGCAAATATTTAATTCTCAATTTAAAAAATCATATTGGTTGTTATCTGTATTGGATGTTTGCATTTTTAGGTCATTTCATTCAATATAATATTCTCTTTTTTCATAAATTGGAGTGGGATTTTTACTGACCACAAATTCTGAATTATCTTCCAGGGTCACAAGTGACTACAGAGGAATGGGCAGAGGTTGAACTTGAGATGGTTAGAGAAGGGAAATATGAAATACCGGGTGAGCAGGCATTTTACTTGGTAGTTGGAGTTGAACCGTTACAGAATTAATCACTTTTTCAATCTGAAAGTTCTCCAAAAATGAAGTTGTATTTTACAAGGGCCATGTTAGTTTTGGAATCTTGTGACAACCCAAACCTGGTCTCCAATTTTATAGCCTGGAGGTTGCCAAAGGCTTTTTGTAATTTTATTATCAAGGTTCCCTCTAACCTACTGTAAATGTGGTGATATCTCGTGCGGAGAGTCAGAGAGATGCTAAACAAAATCTTGCATTGCAGGTGCATTGTCAAGATTTTTTACAATATTTTCAGGGATTTTACATGGATGTATTCCAGTAACACAACTGAAAGGGGAAATTCCCATAACTGACTGTGGAGGATTATTATAAGCAAACTCAGCAACTGTCAACAAGGACTCCCCACAATTGGGAGCATTGGTCACAAGGCATTGTAATGCGTGCTTTAAAATCTGATTCACCCATTCTGTCTCTCCGTCAACATATGGGCAACAGGCACCTGAGAATCTGACCTCAATGTTCAACAATGTGCAAAGTCTGAGCCAGCATCTTGAAACAAACTGCGGGTCCCTTTTAGACACAATGACCAAAGCTAGACTGTGCATTCCTATGATAACTTGAACAAATAACATTGCAAGGGTTCTTGCAGTACTTGTTTATTTAAGAGCCAAAAAAGTGCCATCTTGGAGGACAGGTCAACTATAACCAAATTATAGTTTTACCTTTGGAGCTCGGAAGGTGCGTAATAAGCTCCATACTAATTGCCTGCCAAGGGTAAAGAGTTGTAGACAAGACACTTAAATCACTTAGAAGGGCGAAGTGTGAAATTCTGTCTTAAGAACATATTGGGTTTATCTGAGCACAAGCATGCACATCCCTGGATAACATGAACCACTCAAATTGCAATTGACAATCTACTAAGGTGTCTTGGAGTTTTTGAAGCTAAATCCTTGAGATGCCACGGCATTTGTTCCTGGCATCTGGTTTAAATATTCTGTAGGAACAGATAAGGCAGTTTCATAATAAGGGCACTGTGGGCAGGGCAGGCCTTAGCGATGGTGGCGCCCTGTGGGACAATGTTTGTCGCGCCCCCACCCCCATGACCAGCTCTGCCACAGATTGCCTTACTAACAGCCTTTAACAATGCTCCTCAAAACTGTAATCTCTCTCCAGGCAGAACATTAATCACCAAGGAACGCTGCAGCAGGTGCTTTTAAAATCATAATATACTTGCAAACACAGCACTCCCAGCAGGTCAGCACCAGGTGTGGTGACACCGGTCGCACCACCCTAGAGCCTGACTGCGGATGTACAGACTTAGGCCCTCATTACAACCCCGGCGGTGGGTGGTAAAGTGGCCATAACACGACAAACAGGCTGGCGGTAAAAAAAATGGAATCATGAACACAGCAGAAACCGCTAACACATACAGCCACTTTCACACTCCGACCGGCACGGCCGTAGCAACATACACCGCGGTGGTAACCGCCAACAGTCAGGCGGAAGACAAGGTTCCACCCACTGTATTACAAAAGGCCTATCCGCCAACTTTTCCGAGGCGGTACCAATGCCATCAAAAGCACAGAGGAAACAGAACACTGAAGGGAAACTACTCACCTCTCGACACTCAAGGAAGAACCAGGACGTCATGGAGCCAGAGCTGCAGGTCTTCCCCATGCTGGTATATCTGCTCATATACCAGGAGTACCAACGCCGGCGACTACAACCACGGTGAGTAATGCACCTGGCACACAGGGGAGGGGGGAGGAAAAAGAGAGTGACACACACAGGCAACACTCAACACCCCCACCCTCAACACCATAGACACAAACACATACAACAACATTACATATACACCCCGTAAACCTCAGGAATAACGCAAGGACAAAAGGAATGGAGTCAAATTAGTGTTATATTAGAAATAGTTAGAAATACGTTTAGAATTCAAAAACAGTATTTACAAAATGTACAATATTTCCAAAAGGCGGGACAATGTCCACTCAAAATGTCTGTAGCCCACTGGGCCAAAACACATAGGCCAAGCCCACACTTGACTCCTGCCTCAATATGGAGAGAACACTGCAGGGGCATCAGGTCGAAAACACACAGGCACCTCAGGGGGACGGGGCAGGGAGGGCACCTCAGACAGCAGATGGTACAATGCCACTGCTCCTGTAGGGGGCTGCATGCCCACTGCTTGGTCCTGGGGAGTGCACAGCCACAGTCTCTCAAGTGGGTGGTTTGCCCACTGATTGGTCCTGGGGAGTGCAAGGCCACAGTCTCTCATGTGTGTGGTTTGCCCAGGACTGCTTGGTCCTGGGGAGTGCAAGGTCACAGTCTCTCAGGTGGGTGGTTTTTCCATTGCTTGGTCCTGGGGAGTGCAAAGCCACAGTCACTCTAGTGGATGCCTCCGACACTGCTTCTGGAGGGGGCCTTGTGCCCAGTGTCCTTCATCCTGCCAAGGATAGGGCGAGTGGATGCCTTCTTCCACTGGTTATGGATGGGGCTTTGTGCCCAGTGTGCTTCATCCTGCCAAGGATAGGGTGAGTGGATGCCTTCTTCCACTGGTTCTGGAGGGGGCTTTGTGCCCAGTGTGCTTCACCCTGCCAATGATAGGGTGAGTGGATGCCTTCTTCCACTGGTTCTGGAGGGGGCTTTGTGCCCAGTGGTCTTCATCCTTCCAAGGAGAGGGTGCGTGGATGCCTTCTTCCACTGGTTCTGGAGGGGGCTTTGTGCCCAGTGTGCTTCATCCTGCCAAGGATAGGGTGAGTGGATGCCTTCTTCCACTGGTTCTGGAGGCGGCCTTGTGTTCAGTGATGCAGCACTTTGGGGGTGCCAGGTCACAGTCCCTCACCTGGGTGTCAGAGCCACGAGATTTGCAGTGGCCAGGATGCATGATGCTACTTGGAGGCAGGACTACAATCCATCCAATGACGGCTACGGCTGCACAGTGTTTATAGTGCCAGGGCTGGTGGGGGTGCTGTCAGTGGTGGGGGGAGGCTCCAGCCCTTCCCCTGCAGCCTCGGACAGCTGCCCACCGGGGCTGCTGCTGCTGACAGTAGTGGTGCTTGAGGCGGTGTAGGTGGCAATGCTTGTGGCGATGCTTGTGGTGATGCTTGCAGCGGTGCAGGTGGGGGTGCTTGCCGCGGTGCAGTGCTGCCGGTTATGCTGGTAGCCACCAGGCCTTCACCTGCAGGCTCGGAGGGCTGAAGTGCCTTGGCTGGTGTTCTGTGCCCCTTCCTGCCCTTGGCAGATGGTGGTATCACCTTGGGTCTGCCAGCTGGAGTTTTTGGGGTGGCCTTGCTGGGTGGTTGTGGCTCCTTCTCCTTGCTGGATCCTGTCCCCTTCTTGACCTTGCCAGGTGGTGGGATCTTCTTGGCCTTGGCAGAGGTTGGTGGCACACTGGCTGGCATGATGGGTACCTCCTTAGAGCCTCTGACAGCTGCAGAAACCACAGTGGACGTGGACTTGGTGGCTGAGGTGCTGGGCTGGGTTCTGGCCACCCTGGCCCGAGGTGAAGGGCTGTGGTGGGAGGGGTAGGGAACAGGTCAATGTTGGCTAGGAAAAGCTTCTTAGGGACATTGGGGTGGGAAGAGGGTGAAGGTTTGGGAGTGGAGGAAGAGGGAGTACTTGTAGGAGTTGTCAGTCTGCTGTGTTTGGGTGCAGGTGCATGAGCTGGATGCTGTTGTGAGGTGGATGGCTGTTGGGTGGGTGTGTGCTTGCATTTGTGTACTTTGGGAGGAGGGGTCACAGACATAGTGGGAGAAGACACAGGGGACGTGTGCATGGATGTGGGGGTGGTGACTGCCAGTGAGGGGTGTGTAGTGATAGGCGTGCTGGTGATGGAGGTAGTGGATGAGGATGTAGTGCATGCAGGTGTGAGTGGAGATGCTACTGGGAGGGAGGTGGACAAGGAGGAGGAGGGGGACACAGTGGAGGCAGTGGATGTTGGTGTGTCTGCATGGCAATGGTGCTTGTGTGAGTGCCTGTGAGATGAAGTGTGGTGCTTGTGTTTGCCTGAGCCACTTCTGTGTATTGATTTGGGAGAATGCTGATCTGCCTGTGTGCTTGGGATTGGCTGGGGTCGAGAGGATTGGCACTGGGTAGAGGAAGTTGGAGGGGGGAGGCTGGAGACAGGGACAATGGCTGCCATCAGTGCGGAGGCCAGAGCCTGAAATGCTCCCTGTTGGGCTTCCATGCCAGGGTGAATGCCCTCCAGGTATGCATTTGTTTGTTGCAAATGCCTCTCGACACCCTGGATGGCATTCAGTATGGTTGACTGCACAACAGAGAAGGATCTTAGGAGGTCAATAGCCTCCTCATTGAGGGCAGCAGGGCTGACTGGGGCAGGGCCTGAGGTGCCTGGTGCGAAGGAGATGCCCACCCTCCTGGGTGAGCGGGCACGGGAAATACACTGAGGGGCTGCTGGGAGGGTGGTGCTGGTATGGGGCGTGGCGGCTGTACCTGTTGTTGGAGTGGGCACAGAGGTGCTTGCCACTGCCAGGGAGCTTCTATCGGAGGAGGAGTCGCTGTCTGTAGTGTCCCCTCCTGTCTCTGTCGTGCTGCTCCCCTCGCCCTCCATCCCACTGGTGCCCTCACCGTCGGTGGATTCGGCCTCCAGGCCCATGTGGGATGCAGCTCCCTCTGTCACCGGTGCCTCTGCTCCTCCGCTAGATGATGCTAATGCACACAGGGACAGGGTGACAAAACAAAAAGGGGGGGAGAGACAAAGGATACACTTGGTCAATGCCAGCAACACCACTACCGTTGGCGTATACAACACACAGGGAGCAGCCCTATGCACTAGGCCATGCACTACCAGTTGCACAGCTAGTCACCAGCCCATGAGGTACAATGTCTAACACCAAAAGCTGCACACCTGAAACCCACAGGACCCTGCCCAGTAGTAGATGCCCACTAACACTATTGGGGTTGGAGTGCTTCTGAGCCTGCCCAACAAGGGACCTACTCTGCCATGTTCGCACCTAGCCTAGGGCCACCCACAGCCCACATCCCCCACCCAGGTAAAACCTTAACGTGCGCGAAGTCAGGAATATGAATCTGTACTCACCCCCTTGTGGCTGCTGTGGTACCTCCAAGCGCCCATCGAACTCTGGATAGGCCACCGCAGGATGTGGAACATCAGGGGGTCAGGATACGACGGGCACCCCTTCCTTGTTGGGAGGACAGCCCCAGCTGGGCCTCCGCCATCTTCCTTGCCCAGTGGCGCAGGTCCTCCCACCGTTTGCGGCAGTGGGTGCCCTGCCTTTCAAAGACCCCCAGGTTCTGCACCTCCTTGGCGATGGCACGCCAAATACCCTTTTTCTGATGGGTGCTGACATGCAGGGAAAAGACAGCAGAAAAAGGATTAGTCAAACCCTCCAGACTGTCACACTCATGGCCCACCATGTCTCTCCCATCCCCTTACACAAATACATTGACTACCATACATGCAGCACTCTGCCCAGGACCCCTCAGTCCCCTCTCTGCATGAGGCTGACACACACAGCACTCCATACACTCATGGCCCACGCATCATGCTCACAGTGTACTCACCTGTTTGTCTGGAGGACCGTAGAGTAAAGTGTACTGGGGAAGGACCCCATCCACCAGACTCTCCAACTCCTCCGAAGTGAAGCCCTTTCCCCAGACACTTGAGCCATTGTTGCTTTCAGACACAGGTCACAGCAGCACTTGCATTGTAGGTCCTCTCCTGTTGAAGGTCAGGTAGCAAGTGAGCGAACAGATAGAAAATGGCGGTCACGTACACAGCAGTGCGTATTGTCTCCGCCGGCGTACATCGCCATTGGCTCCTGGAACTCATAGGGCCCAATGTTAACCATTGTGAAGTTGCGTGGCGGTAGTTGACCTCCGACCACTACGGCACACAACGCCAGCGGAATAACCACATTTCCACTTGTCTCTCCACAGAGGTCAGTAAGCCGCCATTACAGGGGGGCACAGGGCATGGCACCTATTTGCGTCACAACAGACATTGGCACATCAACTGACTCTCAAATTCACATACTGTTTCTTTAAAGGAAGAGATGCATCATTATTTCAATATATGTGTGAATATGACCCTCTGCTCACTGTTTTTCTCCCTAGACTTCATCTGCTGAGGATGAATATGAGATGGAGACATCCTCCTGTGTACAGACACCTGGTGGACCTGGCGACAATGGAGAACAGAAACATTATCCTAACCCCCTTTGGGGGGTGGCAGGGGTGGTGGGTGGTGTAGGGGAGGGAGTCGGGGTGGAGGGGGTGGGGGAGACCCCTATCAGTGCCAGGGAAGGATTCCCTGGCACTGATAGGGCTTACCGCCATGGATTTCATGGCGGTTCCTACAGCTGGAAATCCACGGCGGTAAGCCGGGTTGAAATACCGGCGGTGGTATTGTGACAGCTGCCGGGCTGGAGACCCAGGTCTCCAGCCCAGCAGTCGTCTCCGCCCTGGCGGGCAGAACGGTGAAGCGGCGGATGACCATGGCGGTAACCGCCATGGTCATAATACTGAAAAAAAGACCGCCAGCCTGTTGGCGGTCTTACCGCCACTTTAACACCATCTGCCAGGGTTGTAATGACCCCCATAGTAATGTGTGTTATATGTCCTGGCAGTGAAATATTGCTAAATTCATTTTTCACTGTTGCACGGCCTGTCCTTCTCATAGGTTACCATGGGGGCTACTTTTAAATCTGATTAAAGTGTAGATTACCTTTGGGAGCGGATGGACATGAGGAGTTTGGGGTCTCTGAGCTCACAATTTAAAAATAAATCTTTTAGTAAAGTTGATTTTACGACTGTGTGTTTGAAAATGCCACTTTTAGAAAGTGAGCATTTTCTTACTTATACCATTTCTGTGACTCTGCCTGTTTGTGGATTCCCTGTCTGGGTCAGTTTGACAGTTGGGCTGGTTGCACCTCACACTAGACAGTGACACAAAAGGAGTTGGGGTGTAATCTGCATTTCCTGATGAGACATCTGTGCTAGGAGGGAGGGGAGGAGTTGTCACTTACACCTGAAAGGGCTGTGCCTGTTCTCACACAATGCCGTCTCCGACCCCCTGGTGAGTGTCTGGGGCCTGGCCTGGGCAAGGCAGGATTTCACATTCAAAAGAGCCTTTACTTTTAAGTAGGCTTACTTTAAAGGAGAAATTGGGTATAAGAAGGGCACCCAAAACCACAGACTTTAGATCACTTCTGGACATCAAGAGGAACCTCTGCCTTAGTTTAATCTTTAAAAATTCATAACTTGACTTGTTTATGTCAGATGTTTGTCATTTTGGTCTTGTTTTGTTTAGGTAAATATTTCCTATTGTTCTAAACCTGTGTTGTGTCATTTTGTAGTGTTTTCATTAAGTTACTGTGTGTGTTGGTAGAAATACCTTACACCTAGCACTCTGAAGTTAAGCCTACTACTCTGCCAAGCTACCAAGGGGGTAAGCAAAGGTTAGCTGAGGGTGATTCTCTTTTACCCTGACTAGAGTGAGGGTCCTTGCTTGAACAGGGGGTAACCTGACTGTCAACCAAAGACCCCATTTCTAACAATCCCCAACATCATTGGTGCCATTGATGGTACACATGTAGCATTTGTCCCCCCCGGAAGAGCGAACAAGTGTTCAGGAATAGAAAAAGCTATCACTCTCTGAATGTGCAGATGGTATGTTTGGCGGACCACTACATCTCCCATGTGAATTCCAAGTATCCTGGCTCTGTGCATGATGCCTTTATCTTGATGAATAGCAGCATTCCATATGTGATGTCTCAACTCCAGAGGCACCGGGTGTGGATAATAGATGAGCTCATCGTCCCCACCCAGTTGATGTACGTATATGGGAGTGGGGTTGTCCCTAAGGGTCAGTGTATGTCTAACAGGTATGCCTTGAATATTTGAAGGTGACTCTGGTTACCCCAACCTCTCATGGCTACTGACCCCAGTGAGGAATGCCAGGACAAGGGCAGAGGAACGTTACAATGAGGCACATGGGCGAACAAGGAGTATAATTAAAAGAACCTTTGGCCTCCTAAAGGCCAGGTTCCAGTGCCTCCATCTGACAGGCGGATCCCTGTACTACTCACCAAGGAAGGTGTGCCAGATCATCGTTGCATGTTGCACAACCTGGCCTTGAGACGCCAGGTGCCTTTTCTGCAGGAAGATGAGCCTGGAGATGGTGGCAGCGGTGTAGCCTGTGGACAGTGAGGAAGAGGAGGCAGAGGAAGAAGATATGGACAACAGAAGCTCACTCATGCAACAGTACTTCCAGTGACACACAGGTAAGACACTGTAACGTCACTTTCCATTGCAGTTTTGTGTTAAACATTGGACATGGCAGCCTGATTTCCCTATGTCTATGGCCACTTACTGTACCCTTTGGCATCTCTATTTTCAGATCTCTGTGGCCCACTCTGGATCCTGGTGTGTTTAGTGCTGCCCACTGCAGGTCATACCAATGTATATATAACTGTACATATGATTTGAAATGTTTACAGCTTGTTGAACTAATACATATTTCAATCAATTGACAGACTCTGTAGTTGTATTTGTTCTAAGGGTGTTTATCTAAGTGCTAAGCGGTGGAGGGGGATGTGCAAAGGGCTGGGGTGATGGTGGAGGAATGTCCAGATAGAGTCCAGTGTCTTTGTATCAAGGGTGCATTGTCCAAGGGGGCATAGGAAGTGGAGCAATGGCAGTTCAAGGTGGACAGGGTGACAGAGTGGGACAGAAGGGTGACAATCAGGAGAGTCTTATTTCCTGGCAGGGGTCTTGGCAATGTTCTCTGGCTTCTGCCTGGATCACAGGGACCGTTTGCGGGGTGGTTCTCCTTCTGCAGGGGGTGGGATGCTGGTGGCCTGTTGGTCCTGTGGTAGGGCCTCTTGTCCACTAGTGCTGGCAGAGGTGGAGGGCTGTTCTTCGGTGTGGCTAGTGTCAGGGCTCCCAGGATCCCTGCAGGTGCCTTGTGGAGAGTAGGTTCTCTGGACCTGTCCTCCCCCTGTCGCACAGCAGTCCTCCCAGCTACCCTGTTTTCCTGTGCCTCTGTCCCCTGAACCGTGTGCCCACTGCCACTGACCCCAGGTCCCTGATTGTCTTGGGTTTGTGGGGTTGCCTGGGGTCCCTGTAGTGGTGGAAACACTGCTGATTGACGTGTCCTGGGGACAAAGAGATGGGCCCGCTGGGTGGGTGCTGTGGTGCTGTTTCCTGAGGGGGGAGGCTCTGTGGTGGTTTGGGACTGTGGCAGGGTAACCGACTGTCCAGAGGTCCCTGATGGGCCAGGTTGGTCATCGTGATCCAGGCGTGCAGAGCTGATTTTCTCCACCATGACCCTTAGCTCCTCCTCTGAAAACCTGGGGTGTCTTTGGGGTGCCATGGATGTGGTGTGCGTGGTATGTGTGAGGGTGTGTGGGGTGATGTGTTGGGGTGTGTGCTGTGAGGTGCGTGGATGGTGTATGGGTGATGGTGTGTGTATGTGTGTCAGGGGTGTGTAGTTTGAAGTGTCCAATGTGGTGTAGTTTTGTTAGTGTGTTTATTTTGAGCGCGGCGGTGTGTACCGCCAATGGTTTACCACAGTTGACAGACCGCCATGGTGATTCGTGGTTCCAGATACTGTGGGCATATTTCTGTTGGCGTAATGGTGTGGGTTTTGGTACTGCCAGTTTATCACTGACCTTTGGTCTGGCGGATTTGTGTGTCTGTATAGTGGCGGATTTCTCTGTGTGGGTCAAAATACCCGTAACAGTATACCACTGCGGTCACAATATGTTTGCGGCTGTCAGCACGGCGGTAGGAGTAATTTACCACCAGGGTTGTAATGAGGGCCTTATTGTCTCATGCTACCCAAGGATCAATTTCATACATACCCTCTTTTTACCTCATACTACGCTCACAGGATTTTTGACTCCTACAACTTTTGGCGTGTTCAGAAATGCGTATAAGCAAGGAATTCAATTTCAGAATATCCTGACTAAAAGAGCTTTGCTCTGCCGGCAAAACTTTTTTTAATACCTGGGGGCAGGTGTCCTATTGCATAACTGTGTGATGTAGGAACTCTGTCAAAAGATAAGTGTGATGCACTATTCTTTACATGATAGGACAGAACAAGGCCTACATTTATGAAAAATAGAATTTCTTTTTGTTCATGTTCTCACTCTCAACTGGTAAAACGGGGTCCATCTCTGATTCTAAAGGGGCAGAAATCTAATGGATGGATTAGTGTCTGATGTAGTATCTATTTGTCTGAGTGATTCATTATGGAGAGGCACTAGTGTACTCAGTTGTTCATCATCGTGGTCCAGCATATTTGTGTTACATCCTGAGCTAATATTAAGAGCCACTTGGGCCAATAAGGACACTCCCCTCAGCCTGGTATCAAGACAGTGGTTTTGAAAATATTATGATTCAAATGTTTGAAGGTGTAGGGCCAAGTCAATAGCAGTATTGTGCAATTGGAGCCAAGTGATTCCTAATAAAGCACTAAAGGTGGGTATGGTTATGAGATCAAAGGTCAAAGTCTCTGTGTGCCCTTTCTCGCAAATCAATAACGCTGGAGTAGTTTGAGATACAATTAACCCAAGGAAAAATTCAGAACAAACTACTGTTCTATACTGCTCTGGCTCACTTTAAATGACCAGGGGGATGGGCACTAAACTGGCTAAGGTCAAATCTTGGAAATTCACCATGGCTCCATAATCTACAAGCATAGATAGCGTCAGTATCTGTTGGGGTGAAACAATCAAGGTTACTCGTGGCATTATAGGTTGTGGACTCTTATGTGCGGTATCAGTGATGTGAGGGTCAAAATTAGGGTCTGACGGACTAGTCTTTGCATCAACTTGGCACTTAAGTCTTCTACGGACCATATCCATGGTAAAGGCACCAACCCTCTGAATTGTCATAGTTTTGACAGGAAGCTCAGAAATAGATTGCTCAACATCAAAAATAAAGACTCAGTTTACTTTTTGTTCTTCATTCTACTATCTCATGATTTAACTTGACAACTGAGCCTCTGAAATAGGAACATTCTGAAGGTGGATTTGTAAGGAGCATCATGAAAGTTTTTTATTCATTGCTCAATAATCTAACTACAGGAAGGCTTCTTGCTTCCACATGGCACTGAAATTCTGTAACACGTTTATCAATAACAATAATGTGCATAAAAGAGTTCTTCCTATTCTAATGTTGAACTTGTAACTCATTATGAGTGGTTTTAACTGGAGTTTTAAAATCATGTAAGTTCAGGTCTCTGCAATTAGGAGGTCGTTTTACCTATAAAACTGGCAACAGGAGCCGTCTAAACATGTCTGTAAGTGAGCGCATTTATCTGTTTCCTTTATTTGCCAAAATAGACTGCATGTCCACTAAGGCCCTGACAAGATCTAAAACTTTCAAGATACTCATGGACTTGATCAGGTCCAGATTCAGAACATACATCTGGACAGCCATGTTGCCCAAGTGGTCGAGTGTGCAAGGCATGACTTCTGACATGCACTCACCTGGTTCAAACTGAGGGGAAGACACTGGAGCCAATGCTACGCCCCCACTCCTTCATCTAGATGCAGGCGAGCCAAGGGATAGCCCAGGGATATTTACAGACTTCTAGAAGGGGGAAGGGACAAAATAATAAATAGGAAATTGTGTGGTACTGTTTCTGCTCCACGACAGTGCTACCGTGCTTAACCTTCTGATTTAATCAAAGATGGATATTCGTGAGTCAGCACTTCTGGTTATTGTGAAAGTGCAATGCACTGAAAATGACAAGAAAATGCAATTATTATCAGTGCATTGATTATCTGAACAATTTGCAACACCATACTTTTGGTATTTTACTCTTACATGTTTCTTAAATAATCAGAAAACGGGAGCAGATGAATCAGATACTCTAGTGGAATCTTCTAGAACTCTTGATGAAGAACTGGAAGTAGTAGGTATGGTTAAGTCACTCCATGGAAGACTCGGAACATAGATTTGAGTTAATGGCACTCCAAATCGGCATTCGGTACATATTTTAGAATCAGAGACATTCACAAAGAAATAGAAAGCTAGTTTTCTCTGGCAACACAGGTTGGAAGTTGAACAACACTCAAGGTATGTGTGCAACCAGGTTACTTTTGAAAATGGCTTCCATTCAGAATTACATGAACTTGAAATAAGACAAGATGTGACACAAGGTTGAGATAACGGACTGTCCCAAAGTTGTGAGCTATATATAGGTCAAAACTCAATAATGTAAATTCATATGACAGAGAATTGTTCTTGTCACAAAGTTTGACTTTTTGACATTCCTAGGATTATACTCTGTACATTGACTTACACCTAAAAACACAATACATGAAACAATATTACTTCAAGTCACAACTGGGAATCATTGATATGTCCAAGGTTGTGCTAGAAACATGGATTGGAGTTTAGAGGCACTCCCAAGGCAATCACGAAACAAGATGACTTTTGGTACACAGGCAGGAGTTGTAAACACTCCCAAGGTAGATTAGAAAACACGGTCACGCTCAGTAAGTAAATTGGAGATATAGGCCCTCATTACGACCCTGGCGGTTTGTAACCGCCAGGGCCGCGGCACGCGGGAGCACCGCCGACAGGCCGGCGGTGCCCCGCGGGGCATTCTGACCGTGGCGGCTTAGCCGCGGTCAGAGAAGGGAAACCGGCGGTCTCCCGCCGGTTTCCCGCTGCCCCCAAGGAATCCTCCAAGCCGGCGCAGCTTGCTGCGCCGGCTTGGGGATTCCGACTCCCCCTCCCGCCATCCAGTTCCTGGCGGTTCTCCCGCCGGGAAACGGATGGCGGGAGGGGGAGTCGCGGGGCCCCTGGGGGCCCCTGCTGTGCCCATGCCAACGGCATGGGCACTGCAGGGGCCCCCGTAAGAGGGCCCCAAAATGTATTTCACTGTCTGCCTTGCAGACAGTGAAATACGCGACGGGTGCAGTAGCACCCGTCGCACCTTCCCACTCCGCCGGCTCGATTACGAGCCGGCATCCTCGTGGGAAGGGAGTTTTTCCCTGGGCTGGCGGGCGGTCTTTTGGAGACCGCCCGCCAGCCCAGGGAAAAACTCATAATACCCTCCGCGGTCTTCTGACCGCGGAGCGGTATTATGGAGGGCGGAATCCTGGCGGGCGGCCTCCGCCGCCCGCCAGGGTCGCAATGAGGGCCATAGTTTGGTTCAGGAAACAGTTTCTAGTCCTTGAGTAACACAGTTCAGAAAACGAAGACTTGGAGAAAGAGTCCAGAGGCAGAAGCAAGGAGACAGCAGACAGGTCAGCAATAACTACTAAAGATTAGTGCGCACTAACCTGGGGCATTTACTTAGCCTGGAAAGTGTTTTCAAGGAGGTCAGAGGTAGCAGCCGGGTCACGGCTAGAAGTCAGAGAAGTGGAATCGTAGCTCATGGAGGGAGACACTGCAGGGCACTCGGGAGTCAGGATCTCAGAGTCACTGAAAAGGACCTGGAAGTCTGGGGCATTGGGTGGTTTCTAGAAAACCTGGCATATTGTGAGGAAAGAAGGTTGCACAAGAATAAAACAAGGTAGGTCTATGTGACAAGGGAGATGAGTGCAGGGTAGAAGCCAGTGCTGAATAGGAAGACAGAAGATCCATGTGACTCAGGAGGTGAGTGTAGGGAAGCTGCTTGTGCAGGACTTGATGGAAGCTTGTGCAGGTACGGATACAGGTATGAGGCCAAGCTTCAATGCCAGTTCAGAGGGTCTATTTATATGGGAAGTCAAGAGTATTCCAGAAGGACTCGTTTCTCACGTAGAGGCTTCCAAAGGAACCTGGGATAAGTTATATATTACATACAAATGGGCACAGCAGAACAGGCAGCAGATGCAGATGGTAATTGATAACAACAAGTACAATGGAACTCAAGTGCATGATGGTACAACCTAATAGTTCACAAAGGAAATGTGACTATTACTAAAAGGGCACATGATATCTGCAGGTGCAAACTAGATAAGACTTGCATAGCAACAAACACAGGAGGGTCAATGGTTCAGGCCTAACAGGAGGGGAAAGTAATGGAGCATTTGAGAAGGAAAGTAAGGAAAAATGCCACAGTGGAAGGAGTGAGATGAAGCCTAAGAGTAATACCCACTGCACAAAGGGCATAGGATTGAGTCGTGACATTTACGTTGTTTTGTTTTCAACTTTTTAACTGTTTTGTTACTTCCAATTGCTTACACAAAAGTTAAGCCTGTCTCCTTTTCCCATAGCTATCAAGGGTCAAGTTTAGGTTTAAATTATTTAAATCTTTACTGGCTCTAACAAGAATAGTAACACTGGGCCTGATTATCAAAGGTAAACATACACTTTCATGTAAGTTTAATATATTTTTTCAAACTACGAGTTTCATTTTACTAATAGTAGTTGTAGGATTTTGGAGACTTCCACCCATACATATACAAGAAGCCTAAGTTTACTTTTGTGAACAAAGCCAATCATTACTTGTGGTGGACTACCATACACACCAAGTAATAAACCACTTTCTCACAAGTTAGTACTTGACTACTAAACCAAGGTGAACAGAGTATCAAAGAAGTTTGAGAGGCCACCTTTTCCTTGTAGCTAGAGTAACCAGTTTCAGGGTTAGAAGGGATCATGTTCAATCTCACTTTTCATATTGCTCCTGTGTCCCTGGCACCTGAAGAATCACGGTGAAAACGAAATACTTCCCTAAACAGTTGCGATATCATTTTGAAGAAAGAGCATATTTTGATTTCAGAGACGATTGATAACAATCTTATAAAGAAGGTTCCAAATATACTGGTGTTTAAGATTCCTTTTAGAAGCTGCAAATGCAAGCTTATAAGTGATGAAAGAACCAGATGGGAAATGTAGATATGTGCAGAAATCTTAACCACTTGCATCTGAGCAGAGAAACATGTTTTGAGAACTGACATATTGCTTTTGAATATGTCCTTTTCGCTGCACATTTAAGAAGAAGAATTATGTGCATTATGGAAATGTTATTCTGCTGGAGACAGTAGGAAAATTAGTCCCGGTTTTCTCATATAAATCTTAAAGAATGTATTTTTTTTTATGAGAAAGCACTACCACTATATGGAAAGGTTTAGGTGATATAAATATCATAGAGATATGCATGTCCACACTCTTGACAGGGCCACTTGATATTTCTAAATACCATCTTTGTAAACATAATGGGCCAGATTTATTGAAAAGTGGTGCAGCACAGTGCTAAGCCAAAATTGGCAGTGCCGCTCTGCGTCACTTTAGAAATGCAGGGATGCGCCGCATTTAACTGAATACAGTGCACCCCTCCGATTCCTCCTGCACTTTGACATGTCTGTGTGTGCTGCACAATGCAGCACACACAGAAGTGCCAAAGCGTCATGTTCAAATGATTGTTTATGTGCAGGAAGAGATGCTTCCCGCACATAAACAATCACTTCTGGCATTTTTTATTTTTCTATGCGTGCTTCAGAATGCAGCACGCATTGAAAAAGCAAATAACAAGAAGGAATAAAATTATTCCTCCTCATTGCACCCTGCTAAAGCCACCCCTGGGGGTGTCATTAGATTTTGGCACTGCCTCAGGTTTACGAAATTTCATAAATCTGAGGCACTGGGGGGGCACCGGAGATGAGGAGAGCCAGAGGGAGCCAAGAGAACAGAGATACAGGAGAAGGGAGTGGACTGACACCAGTGTAAGCCACCGAACATCTATATCCTTATCGGAATCTACGGAGGGAATCTCGGGCCCCACATGGTCAGACTCTGTAGACAATTGAGGCGATGCCCGGCAACAAACCGAACCATAAACCTGTCAGCAAGCCTGCACGACAACTATTATTCTCAGAAGCGCTACAACACAAACGCCTAACCCCCACGAAGATAAACCCTCAAACATCGCCACCTTTAAACGAGTCCACCACGATGCCTGATAAAGATCAATCCACGACTATGGACAGGATACTACAAGAGATCACCACCGTCAGCCGCCGCATAGAGGGGATGGACGCCTCTATAACTTCATTGACACTAGAAACCAAATCCATGCGATCTGACATTGCCGGCTTTCAATCTAGAGTGACAGGGCTAGAACAACGCATGGGATCACTAGAGACGCAGATCAACACGTCTCAGGTGCGAGAACAAGACTTCATCTACCTCAGGAGCAAACTAACGGACATGGAGGACAGGAGCCGGAGAGACAATATCCGCATACTTGGGATCCCGGAAAACGAAGAAGGCTCGGATATGCAGACTTTTCTGACCTCCACTCTTCCAAAAATGATTTCATTGGACTTTGACCCGCTGCTAGAATTCCAACGGGCACACAGGATAGGCCCAAAACGCTCTGACAACTCCTCAAGGCCCCGCCCAATCATCGCATGCTTGCTGCGGCATAATCAAACCCGACAAATACTCCAAGTAGCACGCAACCACGGCCCTTTCCGAACAGACCAGCACGAGATCCGAATAACCGCCGATTACTCCAAGGAAACCAACGAACGTAGAAAGGCTTTCCTAGCCCTATGACCCCGGCTTCGCAAACTAGAGATGAAATACGGTCTCTTTGACCCTGCAAGAATGTGGGTTACAAAAAATGGAGTATCCAAGGACTTTTATAACCCCGACGAATTGAGACTCTTCCTTGACTCTTTCCAATCCCAGCCTATGGACTCTTACAACACAGACAGTGAGCATGACAATGTAGGAGGCAGTGATGGGGCCGAAACCCCCCACTCGGGAATAGAAAAGGTGAAGACGGCTCTACACGACACCGGAGCCAGTCATAGAGGTAGAGACATGGAGAGACTAACTAGATCATATGATGACAGGGGTCAGATTTTACACGCAGTAGTAACCCACACCCAATTATCGGAAAGAGACAAATCCCGCTCCCCTTTAAAGCCTACAACTGGGTCTTCTTGAGAAGGTAACGCGACAAGACGACTTATGGGACTATCGCCAGAGAGTCGAAAATAACAACTATAGACTCCGCGGAAGGATGAGTACCTTTCTAGATCATATGTGTATTACTATTGTAATTGTCTAAGACTGCTAGTATCAATGTTAAAACCAGATACATGAAAAATCTATGCTCTTTATGACTAGAGCCGAGGCCCTATAATGGAAACTACCAGTAAATCGTTATTTGCCCTCAGTACACAACAGATGATGATTACTAGAACAGGGATCAGACCCCACCAACTCACTGTATGTTGAATAAGGGCCCGGTCCTGACCCTATAACCCTATAACAAGGTAACAAGGTAACAGGGGCATTAAACAGATAACAAAAAATAAACACTAATTAACTATCATGGAACTTACCTTACATTCCACACACTACAAAGTATCTCATGGTAGTAAACAACAAAGTATGTGAAACTTTCCTAATACACACCACACTCGACCAGCGCCGACATTAGAACCGTTTAGCCCCCATTATCACCCCAAGGGATGGGACTAGACCACGTAAAGATAAATTAATTCCAATACAAGGACACACAATACGATATAACCTGAAACATATCAAAGCTCCCACTACTTGACTTTACCTTATTCTACAATAAGAAACTGGAGAAAAAAAATAAAAAATAGAACACGAGGACATAATACAACATAATACCGCATAACAAAGCGAAATATTATGACATTCTACACTGCCACTCCACTCCACATTATAACATCACAATGTAAATTATAAACTATTAGCTATTCTTTTCCCCAGATGTTCGTACCTACCCCCATCCTAATCATTATTACTATCTTAAACTATCATCAACAACAGAACGACTATGATGGTGGCACATACCAAGTAAGACCTTAGTAGGTCAGTATTATGATGTAATAATACACGGCAAGGAGTTAGTAATAGGATGAGATACGCACTATCCTCGCGTAACCCGGGGCTCAGCTACACTCATTACCTATCCTACGATTAATAGAGAGACGTTTGGCATAATGGCTCCTAACATGATAATGTGATAAGATGCCAGGATATGTTATGTTGATCAACCTAATATGTCATTGAACAGTTGTAAGGCCAGACGAGACGAGGCAGTGTTATAGTTGAAAAGAAATGCTCAGGAAGTATTATATTATACTGTATATTGGTATCTTTATGTACCCATGCATACGCGAGAACTATAATACTCTGTTTGAGCTCTCTCCCCCCCTCCTCTGCCCTGCCCCCCCCTCCCCTCGCCAGCCGGTCTCGGTCTTTCTGTCTGCCCAGTCCCTACTTTAATTTACGACCCTATCTTATGAACTCCTAAACACCCTACGATACCATACAACATCACTTACTAGGCACAACATCCTAAACACCATACCCCATCAACACCCGACACCCCCTCCCTCCTCTCCAGCGCCGCTCAGGTACTATAGTTATTAACCGATCATTACTTCTGCCAATATACACTTTAGTTATATAACTAATACACTAGCCACTAACCACCGATGAACAGACCCACTTCCCGATACATAAACATAAGCACTGCTGTGTGCCCCCCCCACCCCTCCTTATCACCGACATATCGATAACTGGCTGTCTGCTGTTTCCCCCCTTTGCCCCCCCCGATCGAGACCGCCCGACGGCACGAGAGCTCCGAGAGAAATCGGTCCCGCCGTTTACAGACCTAACGAACGAAGGAGGTTGGACTCCTAACCTCCCTCATCCCTACCCTTCTCCACTTCTTCCCCCAAATTGCACACTCTCTTGCTATACTCTCAATCTCAACTTCAGCACACACATCCATCCCTTCCCCCCCTTCTCCCTCTTTTCTTCTCCCTCTCATTTCTCCTTGCCTTCTTTTTCCCTCATATTTCCCCTCCATCTAGCTCTCGTCCTACTTATATTACCTCTCTTCCTTCACCCTCTCCTCTCTCTTCTCTTTCTTCTCCAGAGGATTCCCTTGGCCTCCACCAGCTACTAACCCCCGTATAAAATAAAATAAAATAAAACACCGTATCATATCGAAACACAACTCCCACTCTAACTACTAAGTCAATATCTCCCACCCTCCCTCCCCCCCCCCACCAACACCAACCCCGGATCGAGGGTGCTTACTTACTCACAATTATCCAATATGTCGAAGCCCCACCCTCAAGCGACGCGACCATTACGCATACTCTCTTGGAATGTACACGGCATGACGAGCTATGTTAAGCGGAAAAAGATACTGTCCTATCTTCAATCCAAAAAAACAGATATAGCTCTGATTCAAGAGACTCACCTTGACACTCTGGAATCTAGTAAACTTAAACGGGATTGGGTAGGGAGGGTTGCCTTCAGCTGCCGTCCAACGAGTCAGGAATCTGGAAGTAACGGACCCCGCAAATGTGGAGTGGCGATACTAGTGCGTAAATCCCTCCCGGTCACTATCATTAAAACCTGGAATGATACGGAAGGAAGGTATATATTTGCTAAATTAAAACTAGGGGACACTGTTTTATGCGTGGGATCCGTTTACGCACCAACCGGCCCAAAACGCCCATTCCTTCTACAGCTAAATCGCCTCCTGACAGAAATCGGAACTACTCGATACATAATCGGGGGAGACTGGAATCTCGTCCAAGACGCCATAATGGATAGGACAGGCCCTGTCGATGTATGTAACAATCACAACAGAGCGCTTCTGACAGACCTGACCACTGACGTCGGTCTGGTGGACTGCTGGAGAATACAACACCCGAAAGATAAGGAATATACTTTCTTATCCACCGTCCATGGCACCCAATCGCGTCTGGATTATTTCTTAGTATCACACACTGTAATCCCTCATATACAAGACACCTGTATCCTAGACAGCGGGCTCTCAGATCACTCCCCAATACTAATCCGGATCCAGGTGGGACTCTCCTTCTCTGGTCGTAAACCATGGCGATTGGCTGTACACAGATATCGCTCTCCACAAGGGAAGGAACAATTAAAAGCTCATGTAACCACATACATGGCCGAGAATTCAGGCACTGTATCCTCAAAAAGGATCCTATGGGCGGCAGCAAAAGCAACCCTAAGAGGGAATATGATGCAAAATGCAGCACTGGCCAACAAAGACAGAATAGCCCGCCAAACCACCTTAGAGACCACAATACAGGACCTCACTAAACAATATACCGCCCAACCATCCCCTAGGCTGCGACACGCCTTAGAACAGGCCCGCATGGCACACAATGAACTCTATACATCTCAGGCGGAATACGCACTGCAAAAATTGCGAGGCCGCCATTACGAACAAGGGGAAAAAGCAGGTCGCCTCCTAGCGGCGCAGCTCCGACAAAGAGAGGCAGCCTCTGCCATTGCGGCCATAACATCTTCTTCAGGAGCAGTGGTAACTCGCCCACAAGACATTATAAACGAGTTCGCCAAGTACTACCGACATTTGTACACTCCTGAAACAACGACAGATCAAACACAAATGGAGACATTCCTTGCCGCGGCCAATCTACCCCGTCTGTCTGAGGCAGGCAGGGCCCTCTTGGATGGTAACATAAGCAAAGAAGAGATAACCCAAGTTATAACAAGCCTCCCCTACCATAAATCACCAGGAGAGGACGGATTCCCTGCGGAATTCGATAAATGGGCTGGGGAGGAGGCAATAACCGCAGTACATGAAGCACTGACGGAAGCATGTCAAGAAGGCTCCCTGGGCGCTCTATCCAATAAAGCCACGATTGTCATCTTGCCTAAGCCAGGGAGAGACCCCGTTCTTTGCGGCAGTTACCGTCCTATCTCCCTTTTGAATGGGGATGTCAAACTCCTAGCCAGTGTTCTAGCAGCGCGGCTCCGCAAGGTGATACCATCATTGATTCACAATACCCAAGTAGGATTTGTACCAGGCCGTACCTCCAGAAATCATATGCGAACTCTTTGCCATACACTGTTAGAATCCATACAATTACCTGACGAAGCCCTAGCCCTGTCCCTAGACGCGGAGAAAGCATTCGACCGCATTGAGTGGCCTTACCTATTCACAACCATGAAGCATTTTGGCCTGGGGGAACAATTTATCTCTAAAGTACGTTTATTATATGACCACCCCACAGCACAGGTTAACTGTGGGGGCATCATGTCAGACCCATTCCCTATCGGAAGGGGCACACGCCAGGGATGCCCCTTGTCGCCACTTCTATTTTTATTGGCCATGGAACCCCTAGCTGCCACCATACGAAATTCTCACCAAATAAAAGGGATCCATATCACCGGGGGCATATCCAAAATATATCTCTACGCAGACGACATTCTGTTAACAATGTTCGATCTAGAAACCTCGCTCCCAGCACTACTTTCCACTATAGAAGACTTTGCATCCCTATCCGGATATCGGGTAAACTGGGATAAAAGTGAGGCACTACCATTATCCCGCATAACGACGAGGGCAGCGATACATGGCCTTCAATTCAAATGGACCCCGACCCGCCTTAAATATTTAGGAACGTTTATTAACAGAGGTCTAGAACATGTGGTCAGGGACAACATAGACCCCCTTATATCTAAAATGAAACAAGACTTTGCCAAATGGTCCCTACTAGGCCTGTCCATGTGGGGCAGGACACAGGCGGTCAGAATGGTCACCTTACCACGCTTCACATACGTGTTAGGCATGCTTCCCCTACAGATACCTCTTTCCTCACTCCGATTAATAGACGCATCCATAAGGGCCTTCGTCTGGGGCTCCTCACGCCCAAGACTGAAACCTGCAATAATACTGGCACGACGGCTCTACGGAGGATTAGGACTACCCTCGTTAGAACAATACTCTCTGGCCCTACAACTCTCACAGCTAATATACACGCTTCCGGAAATAGCCGATCCACCGCAATGGGTGATCACAGAGAAACTCCTATATGGACAGTATACGGAGATGGGAGGAACATACGCCGACCACGTTCCCTTAACTAACCCCATCCTCAAGGCTACAAACACAGCGTGGTGCAGAGCCCATCGACTACTAGGAGTACACCCCTCCCTGCATACTCAGGCTCCCATAGCAGGGAATAAAAGCATTAAAATAGGAGGGACTATTCTCAGATGGCCCCAATGGTCCGAGGCAGGTATCCATAATATATCTCACATAATAGATGGAGATAGCTTCCGCACATTCGCCTCCCTCCAGGAAGAATTCGGTATCCAAAGTAACCAGGAGTGGCGATATCTACAGCTCAAACACTGTATGCGGAGAACATTAGGAACCCCCCCGTGGCTGCTCAAAACCTCACCCATCGTCACCTATCTTCAGAAATGGGGCCGACAAAAAGGCGTCTTGGCTGGCCTCTATGCCGAATTAACTAACCACCTTTACTCTCAGCCTTTACTTGAACGACTACGCTTAAAGTGGCAGGACATACTAGAGATAACCTACACGGACGAAGAATGGCCAGACATACTAGAAGCCCTCGACAGGGGCGTACATGAGGCACGCCTGAAATTTTGCCTATTTAAAATCCTTCAGAGATGGTACTGGACCCCCGTTAAACTCTTCAGGGCAGGGTTGATACCTCACGCGAACTGTTGGAGATGCACAGAGCCATATTGCGACCAACTTCATATTTTATGCCACTGCCCCACGGTACAGTCACTATGGGACGCGGTACGCCTCGCCTTATCGGACTTCATACAGATACCAAAACCGACCCCACCAGCATTTATCATTCTACCTGACATTCGCCCGTATCCCTCCCTATCGCGGGCACATAAACGATTAATCCACACGGCGCTAGCCACGGCCAAACTATGCATACTCCGGCACTGGAGATCTAGCATTGCCCCCACACCCATGGAATGGATGACGGCCATGTATCAAACGGCTACCCATGAACGAGTGATTTATAACCTACAGGACCAAGCAGAACAATTTGAGGAGGTCTGGCGCCCATTCTTGAAGAGACCACGAAGCGGCTGGTGGATGACCAACGGATGATCAATGTTCAATGATCAATGATTAGGGAATATTAATTACCAATCACCCTCTGAGAATCCTAGACTCCGGAAACACATTAATCTCCTACTGCCCCCTCTCTCTCTCCCTAGCTACGCTATCCTCTCTTCTCTCTCTCTTTTTTCTCTCTCTCTATCAATCCACGAGCCTCTAAAGTAGCTGTTGGAAGAGTTGGGATGATCAAGCAATGGGAAGTAGCCACCCTATTCAGTCACCAGCAACAAGATCATAGTCAGTAGGAGTAGGGACCTCTGTCATCTGCCAGCATGGAACATCTGTAGGTGGTAATGTCTCCAGAGAATGTGTGTTAGTATTTGTTATGTGGCATTTTGTTGTCATGGTGATCTGTTTAGATGTTCTTTTGAGCTACTATGTTTTTTACTGTCTTATTGCAAGTGATGTAGTTTTTATGCATGTTGTTTATCTTCTCTGTTTTGTTGATTTGTGCCTTGTTCTGTTCTAATTGTTCAGTTTAAGTAATTTTGTATATTAATGTGCTGAATATATATATATATAAATATATAAATATATATATATATATATATATGTATATATATATATATATATATATACACAAGAGGTCATAATTCTCACATGATGCACTCAGACAGCCGGTGCCAGTGGTGGGAGGTAGACCATTCCTCCTCGTTATAGAAATTCGAAAGCAGGGAAACTACTGCACTCGGTTTCACCGAATAGCCAATGTTTGTGTTTTATTTCAAGCAAGCAATAACAAACCAATGCGTGTCAACTCCAAAGGAGTCTTGTTCACCGTGAACAAGACTCTTTTGGAGTTGAAGCGCGTTGGTTGTTTGTTGCTGTCTTGGAATAAAAATATTGGCTATTCGGTGAAACAGAGTGCAGTGGTTTCCCTTCTTTTGGGTATAAATATATATATATATATATATATATATATATATATATATATATATATATATATATATATATATAAGTCGAAAAGTGTTAAAACGTTTCCAATGTCTAGTTTTATAAGATATTCCTTCATAGGTCGAATGGAGTAAACATTTTATATTTGCATTTTCCGCTGTTGCAGAAGCTCTGGGTGCATTATTTAAACCGAATATAACCCTTTTATTCTCGGTTTATTCGTCTGAAATCAAAATGTTGCTGCGGCTGATAATAAATAACATCGAATTTGCAAATTAAATTGGATTTTCCCCCATTACACTAGAGAAAAGATCTCTAAAGAAACATCATGCACGCTTTACACCATGTTCACTAGTTACTCTCACACATTTGTATCGATGAATGCGCTATTTGACATGGTACAGACTCTCATATTGATTTTTAATTATGCCTACTGTGTTTTATTTTCTGTCATTATGTGGGCGTTGCCACGCCTATTAAAGAAGTGAACTTTGCTAACTTGCCAGAGTGCTACCATTTTGCTCCAAAATGCACGCGGATGATTTAAATCAAACTACAAATATTATATTTTATGAACGTGTTATTCCTATAACAGAATTGCATCTCACTATATTTTAATAAAGTGTCATCCCAAGGCTACTTTATGTGTTCGACGTTTCATTTCCCTCTCATTTAAATTGACATATTTCGTGTTTCTGCATGCTATATAGAATAATGTGTTAGAAATATAATATTGGAAGTTGACTTGCCTCAATTAATTGATGCATTCTTCCTGTTGGAACAATGCACCATATCTAGATGTCATTCTCTCATTATTTTTGTAATTTATAAAAGGGTACTCCAAAGCAATCTGGAGTGTTAGTGTTCTTATTATATAAGGACATCTAGCTGTTTTCACAATTTAAAAAACAACGAAATATTGCTGGCAGCAATGGGCATCTTGTTAGTTTATTGCGGCTTTACATGTGAAATTCTTGATGAGGTTTACTGCAGTGGTACGTTTAGTGCATATTAAAATACTGTTTTAAAATGTTGTCTGAAAAGTAAACATAATGCTAAGAGGAGGGGGAGTACTCACTAGAATGAGAGGTGTGGGGCTTGGTCAACAAATAGGCACAAACATTGTTGTCACCAAGGGTGTATGCAGAAAAATTAAATACCCCTCCCACACACTTTGACCCATATATGTCAATTCATGTTTTCGTGTTCTTCTGCACCCTCGTTCCTTCATGCTTCTTTCTTTTATCATTTTCATTTTACTTTATTTCTTTTGTGCTGTCTCCGACTATTTACCTCTAACTTATTTTTAATTTGCCATTTTAATATTTGTTCTTTCCCTCTGCAATCTGTTCA